>NC_054375.1:75637567-75947759 GCF_017654675.1 Xenopus laevis | reverse complement strand
AAACTAGTATTCTGAGTTGTCTTGTATAAACTGTTTATTTTGCTTTATATTGAAACTAACTACTGATCTGTCTTCAGTAAGTTAACTACTCCCAACTCAATTGTATTGCTTGTAAGAGTGCACCATATAACTACTACCCGGCCACAGCCGCTATTATTGACAATATTAAATGTGGTTTACTCCTAATGAACTCTGTGGCACATAATTAATAACTATGGTTATACTTTGTGGGCAGAGTGACAAGCCAGGTGGTATTGTTCTAGTCAAAACCCACCTGAAATCAGATGTCTGCATGTGAAAAAACTATGTACAGGGAGTAAAACACCTTTAAAGTACATAATGTATAATGGCATTCAAATACTGGGCAGATGAAAAAAAAGAGAGAAAGAATTTGCAAAAGAATAGTGCTTTATAAATTAAGCTAAACATAACCTAAACAGGTAATTTATCAAAGGTCGTGTGTTAGACAAAAACTTAAATGATATTTTATTTAAGAAAAAAATGTAACGGTTGAGTCACGGAACCCGAAAACTTGAATTAATCAAGTTTTCGTCAAGAAAAAACTCGATTGCTTGAATCATTCGAGTTTTCAGGAAAAAAACTCAGAAAAAGCTCAAACATCAAGAAGGCTGTTAACATTTTCAAATGGTTCAAGGGACCTCAGCCATTGACTCCTACATGACCTTGACAGGTTTTAGATTTGAGCTATTTCCAGGGTCGGGATAAAATAAATCTTGAACATTCAAGTTTTTTTAACCCGAAAATGTGAGTTTTGACCAAAAAAATACAATTTGCAAACTCAAACCTTGATAAATCTGCCCCTAAATATAGCTTGTTATCAACAGTTTTAATTAAATATTGTAATTTTTTTCTTTGATTGTCCTTTTTCCTTTTTAGAGAGACGTGATTTTGCTGGTTTGCTTGTTGTCTACATTTACAATAATATATCCTGCTCTATATCCTGTGCAATCCATATCATTGGGTAGCCCAGATAGAGTGTGCATGATGATTCTAATCGGAACATACCTTGGCACATTGCAACCAATCAGCACTTTAGGAGGGCAGATTTATCAAAGGTCGAGGTGAATTTTCGAATGAAAAAAATTCGAACTTCAAGCTATT
Organism: Xenopus laevis; assembly: GCF_017654675.1. Classification (NCBI taxonomy): domain Eukaryota; kingdom Metazoa; phylum Chordata; class Amphibia; order Anura; family Pipidae; genus Xenopus; species Xenopus laevis. The sequence goes on along the minus strand of NC_054375.1, from coordinate 75,946,637 downwards.
TTTGTGTACTTTGGGTAACCTCCTAGAACCTATTTGGAGTCAATTGGTGGACTTTGAAAAATCAAATCGAATTCGATCGAATGCGATATTCCTTTGATTCATATGATTCGAATTTGGACTTAATTCAAAATGTTGAGCAGCCTACTGCGAGTAAAGGTGGCCATAGATGCAAAGATCTGCTCTTTGGCGACATTGCCAAATGAGCAGATCTTTCCCCGATATGCCATTAACGAGCATGGCTATATTGGGGGGGGATTTGAATGTTCAGCCGTATGACCGAACGATCCCATTACGATGCGCAATGGGCTCCGGCGGGATTGGTCGGGTCAAAATCAAACCATTTGTATCTATGTGCACCCTTATATATGTACATAGTCAATTTACAATGCCATTAACAATATTGTAGTGTAACATTTTGCTAAGGACTAGAAAATGATAATATGCCGACCATGCTTTATATCAATGATTTTTCCATATTTCTATGCCAAGAAATGAGCTGTTATTATGAAATAAAAAATAAATAACCTACAGGCATAAAAAAAAGTGTATAAATAGGTAATGCTTGCACATCATGGGGCAGCTCTATTAAGATTCAAACTGTGAAATCGTAAAGTATTCCCAGCAGCTTGAATTACTAAACAATTTCTTGTCAGATCTATGTGCTAATTTGCCAAAATAAGGCTTATTTTCAAAGTTTAAAAACAGAGCTTGCCAGAGGTTGCCAGAGGGAAGTTGCACAACCACTATTCATCTGTATAGGATTTTAAGGGATGTAATTATTAAAGAGTGAACTCTCACTTCATCCACTTCATAAATATGGTCTTATTCAAGTAAACAGAGAGCTCAGGCAAACTGTGACAAACTGAATATTTCGATGTGTTTTTTTGAGCAACATGGTGTTAGAGAGTGGTATTTTATTAGTGGAATCTGTATTTTATTTACTACTTGATGAAGAAATGATTAATCAATCCCAAAGTTTATGTTCAACCTTTAAAATATAAATTAGGCAGTGCAATTACATTTTTAATGTAATAGTTGCATAAGTGAACATATGCTTATTTCTATTCATTTCTTTCCCTTTTTTATTTTATAATACAAAGCTAATTCTGTATGAAATATCTGATCCACCTAGCAGCTCTGTTAAAAATATATTGTATAGCAAATGTTCCTCTTAATAATTTATCTATAGTATTTCAGTAATGTAATAGGAATACTTTTCATTTATGCAAACCTGTGGGGAATAGATAGACTCCAGGCTATACCACTTCTGTAGCATACATTATCAGTCACAGCATGGGACTTGTGAAAGGCCTTCTCAAAAACTAGATATTCTCATGACTTATGCTCTATCATTCTGACAAAGTACACTTCAAAGTTCTGTAAAGGAAAGATGTATGTATGAGTACTGTCCAAGAATACTTAAGGGCAGATTTACATATGCTTGAATATCGAGGGTTAATTAACCCTCGATATTCTACTGCCGAATGTAAATCCTTCGACTTCGAATATCGAAGTCGAAGGATTTACCGCAATTAGTTCGATCAAACGATTCTAAGGATTGAACGATTCTAAGGATTTTAATCAATCGATCGAACGATTTTTCTATGACCAAAAAAACCTTAGAAAGCCTATGGGGACCTTCCCCATAGGCTAACATTGAGGTCCGGTAGGTTTTAGGTGGCGAAGTAGGGGGTCGAAGTTTTTTTTAAAGAGACAGTACTTCGACTATCGAATGGTCGAATATTCGAACGATTTTTAGTACTTAAAGGGGTATTATGTCGTTTTTCACTGCCCGTTGTAGGAGTTTGATTCTGGTGCTTCTGAGCTTTGAGCTAATTCTGTCTGAACCTGTTTTGATTCCTGTTGTGACCCTTGCCTGGCTTTTGACTATTCTGACCTCTGGATCCTGACACTTGCCTGAATACCTACTACCCCTTCTGCTAAATCCTTTCTAATTGATTCTCTGCCTGCCTTGACCCAGCCTGACCTGACAACTAGTTTGCCTAATGCCTTGTACTACGACCTTCTGCCCAAAGACTCTCGCTAACAGTCATGCCCCTCTGCCTATCCAGAACCTCTAGCCTTGCACCTCTCGTTTAAGTCCTGGTGGCATCCAAGTAGCCAAGGGCTCCTCCCGAGGCCAAAGGCGGTCACACTACAGGTGAAGCACGAGCCGAGACCAGGGTGCTTGGCATTTGTTCTGGTGTTGTGTGCCGACCACGACACTATATTTATACTGCACCATATAGTTTTGGAATCATGAATGACTGGTAGATATGGCAATGGTTTATATATATATATACCTGGGGTTTTCCGAATAATGGATATTTCCGTAATTTGAGTCTTCATGCCTTATGTCTACTAGAAATTTATTTAAACATTAAATAAACCCAATAGGCTGGTTTTGCTTCCAATAAGGATTAGTTATTTCTCAGTTGAGATCAAGTACAAGCTACTGTTTTATTATTACAGAGAAAAAGGAAATCATTTTTAAAAAATTGGATTATTTGGATAAAATGGAGTCTATGGGAGACATTCTATAATTCGGAATTCGGAGCTTTCTGGATATCGGGTTTCTGGATAAGGGATCCTATACCTGTGTGTGTGTGTGTGTGTGTGTGTGTGTGTGTGTGTGTGTGTGTGTGTGTGTGTGTGTGTGTGTGTGTGTGTGTATATATATATATATAGATAGATAGATAGATAGATAGATAGATAGATAGATAGATAGATAGATAGATATAGAAATATAACCTGGCTGTGAGTTATGGGAGCCCTGAACAAATAAAGGACCTCAAAAATACAGGATACTTAATTACTTAATACAGGAATACTTACTCTAGATTTGCTCAACTACACAATCCAAGCCAGGTGTTTGAGCAGTACAATGGTTTCTATAATAGCACAGACCTTAACAGGATATAAACTGGCTTTGCAACTTTTCAATATGTGATAATCACTGTATTACAATAGCCATGAGATCTAATGAAATGAAACCTGTCTCCCTGGGAAATGGAATCTCTATATAAAAGTGAAAGGAGCACCTGCCTACTTCACGTGCAATTATCCCAGACTTCTATTGAAATGAAATGAAAAAGAGGAATGGACAAATGCAATTACATTCTGAAATAAGAATACAGGAAACAGCCAAACTGAAATAGAATTGTGTTTATAAACAGGATGTTTTTCTATTATAATGACCAGCATACACACTTATTAATGCCTGACATTTGCAGGTTTTTATTAAAACTGGTTTATATAGAAAATAATAATATCATTATTAAAATATACTACTTTAAAAAAAGTGTGTGTCTCGGAGCTATTTTCTTAAAAATCCTGGTCACACTGCTGTCAATATCAGTATAGCTTTCCCCACCCAGAGTGTGTGCTGTGTGTTCTTGGGGAGTTCTTGGGAACTGTAACAGCATAGTCTTTTCATATTGTGTACCCCCATTAGCTCTGAAATTAGAGGAAAATGCCACGTAGCGTGCAAGGGGAATTTTTTTATAACACTTTTTGACATGATATTAGTTCATAACTAGCTCAAGCTATTCCTGACAAGGTATTTCAAACATAACACATAATTATTAGTGATCTAAATAATTATGTTTTTCCTCAACTTCTCGCAAGGAAACTAATTGGTTGTTTTTTTTAGAGCTTTCGAGGAAAACTAAGAAAAATTTTTGGGAAAAATTCATGAAAAAATTGCGAAATTCTGAGCTTTTCCCGCAAACGTAATTTTCGCGAAAATGAAATAATAAATAAGCGTGGAAAAACCCGAGCAGGTTGGATCTGAGTTTGTAGCAGCCGATATTGAGATAAATTCGGACCTTGATAAATAACCCCCTAAATGTCAGTAAGGCTACAAACAATTCCAAATTGGTCACTGCAACTCTCCCATTGACATATATAGGAATTCGTCAGGTTTTAGGTGGAGAATAGTCGAATTCCTAAACGCCAGAGTCGAAAATCAAATTACAAGTTTCTTTTTAAAAAGAAACTTGAATCGCGTTTGGATAATTCATTAGTCAACTTTGACAGATTTGACCATAAAATTTTTTAGAAAATGTAAATTTTCAATTTAACCCATAATAAATCTGCCCCTTAACCATTACTTTATTAATGAGCATGACTTCTGTACAACTCCACTAGAATGCATCAAATCTTTGTAGAACATCATTTGTTGTAGGCACGCATCCTTGTGACAGAGTAGCAGGCTATCACCATAGTAACATAACCAGCCATATCTCATTTCCACCAAGTCAAGGTAATGTCATAGATTTGTACCCAGTGAAACATACTTGTAAATTGTACGAACCTTAAATGGGACTGAATGCTATTTCACATACCATTTATCAACATTCTTATTTAAGTGGTTTGAGAGGTTTTAGAAACCAAAAAAACGAATTTTCTCTAAAACCACAAATGCCAAGTAAATTATTAAACAAGCCTAATATAAAAGCACAAACTAATAAAAATGTTGGACTAATCCGAATACTAATATGAAAACCTTGAAATCCAAGTTGTTGTTCAAAAACAAGCAAAAAAAAACCAAAGCTTTAATTAAAGAAGGATTTTACATTTGGTAAAGGACAGTTCCCGTTGACTTCTATATGACCTCAACAGCTTTTAGATGGCAAAGTAGTGTATTAGTGTTTTTTGTGTTTTTTTCATTTAATAAATTACGAATTTTTCATAGTTTAGAGTAAATAGTACAGTTTATATTTTCCGAAGCTAAAAAATAGGATTCGTGAAAACAAATTAAATATTAACGTGGTAAATCGGTCCCAAAAAAGATTACAAAGAGAACCTAAGGTCTAACTTGGATGTAAAAAAAATATATTTGTACATGGGCTTATCAGTCGGATTGCTACACAAAAGTGCTGGTTCTTGCATTTCTGGGCTAACCACTGACCCAATACATGGGCCACATTACGTAGCTCATCTGCTGGCTAGGTTTGATTTTGGTTGGATATCTTTGGTGCAGTTGTACTAAAGTTTGAATGGAGGAATTGCTCAGTTGTGAACTACACACACACAACAATACTGATACAATTCAGAAAGAAACTGATTACACTGCATTAAAAAATCTGTGTTTTAACAGTATTTGCTCTGGGTGTGACATAACATTTTAGGGGATTATTTATCAATTTATAGGTCGAATTTTAGAGTTTTTTATAACTTGAATGAACTCACAACTCAAATGGTTTCTTATTTAAGAAAAAACACGAATGGAAAAAGCTCAATTCAGCAAGTTTGAGTTGCAAAACCTGAAAACTCAAATCAATCGAGTTTTCGACAAAAAAACCCCAAAATCACTTGAATTGATTGAGTTTTGAGGCAAAACCCTCCAAAAAAACTTGAACATCATGAATGCTATTAACGTCTTCAAATGGTTCAAGTGACCTCTGCCATTGACTCCTACATGACTCTGACAGGTTTTAGATGGTGTATTTTCAGATTCAAGCTATTTCCATGGTCAGGGTATAATAAAAATGAAAATTTGAGGTTTTTTTACTTGAAAATTTTTGAGCAAAAAAATAACCTTGAAAACTCAAATTTTCATGCAAAACATGCCAATCCTTAATGAATCTGACCCTTAATTTATTAAATAAATGTTTGTGTGTTTTACTTCAGCCAAAACAATATCTACGATACAGCTTCCTGTTTCATGTTCATGTGGCTTTGATGGTTTGTGATTATATGCCTGGTTTATCAATGTTATATTATTAAGCAAATACCTAATTTTTATAGGTCCTCTTTTATTCAGTTAGTTATTCAACTATTTAATCTGAGTGATACACATGTGACATGAAATAAAGAAATACATTTTGTTTCAGATTTTGCAGTTTGTGCACTAGGGCTGAAGCTATTTACACTGCAGCTAAAATACTTCCTCTGTACAAGCAAACTAAAACCCACTGCAGCCAGCTACTGTGACTAGAACAAATTGCTATGTCTGGGAGTTCAAGTGCATTAAGTTACAAAGGCTGTTGGAGATTTTAAAGTGTCAAATGTGTATTTTAAAATAGACTACCTAGTTTATTATTTTAACAGAGCCCAAGCTGTTCTATAGGTGAGAGTCTTTCCAAAAGACCTAGCATTTCAAAATGAGTAATACTAAAAGAACTGGCTTTCTATATTTTCCCCAGCAGATTTTAAATTAAAGCTACATACCAACATACCTTGGTAGATTGGCTTTTTACAAAATCTAAAACTGAACCAAATATGAAAAGAAAATCCATAACAAAGGGGAAATTCTAATTAGTGCAAATGTGTATTATCTGTAGACTGTAATCTCAGCTCAGATAGCATTTATCATTATTTACTTTATTTATATTTAATTCTGTTTTCCTTTCTCTGACCTAAAACAGAATATTCTTTTTGCAGTGTAAGAGCGTTGAATAAAGTTATGTGTGATGCAATTCCTGGCACCTTCTGATATCTTGTTATATCTTGAAAAATAGGGGTAACCTATGCTTAAGTGTGGCACTGTCCAACCACGCAAGGACAACCCTATCAAACGGGTTGTGTCTTTGTTTGCATAGTTAACATACTTATTTTTATTCAGTTACAACCTCCCTTCCCTGGCTGCCATTTCAGTTCACCTTTCATTCCACCATTTGGTTAGTGGCCTCTTACTGTGTATATAACAAGGTTAAACATAAAATAAAGATACAATGCTTTAGTCATCCTGCTTTTATTTTAAATGTATTTGCAAAAATGTTTTGTCACAAAATTGTCCTAATAACTGTCAGTTTGAGCTTCTAGGAATAACTTAAAATTATATTATGCTTTAATTTTATAGTGTTAGATATTTTGAGATCTGAATACAATTTAGGGGCTGGTTTATTTACAATCTAACTAGGAAATCCAAGAGGATCCCTAGCAGTTTGATTTATTCTATGATTTAACAACACTTTGCTGACTGCCAGAAACAGTTTCAGGAGTCAGGAAAGTGTTAATGAATCAAGCATTTATCATTGCTAATAGATATGCCAATATATCTGAAAGTATTTGACTGGTCAAAGCAGTCAATTCATTTCCTATGGGTTTCAGTTCTGCATACTAACACCTCTCTGAATTGTTAATCACTATGCACTAAGTGTCCAGGCTACTTAAAATGCAATACTCGGTCCTCCCAGTTATCCCGATGGACCAATGCCCTCAATTGTCAGAGGAAGCGGACTTTGATATCACTAAAGGCAAGTCTTCTGTGACTTAGAATGCATGCAGCTAAAAGATAGAAATGTTATTCTCTAATTTCCCACTGTGACGTGTGTGTCTGTGATGAGATAAAAGAAAATATAAACCCCCTGTTAAATTAGCCCTCTTGTACCTCTGTACATCCAACTGATGGCATCAGGCTAACATGTTGTGGAAAACATAACTGTTGAAGCATAAACAGACAATTCTGCTTGGGCAAGCCAAGTTAAAACCATGTATTGCACCTTACTGGACATCCAAAAAAATGTTTTTCTCCCATTGAGCTGTTGTGTATCTATGGCTCTGAAAAGGTGTATCTGATCATCAGAATCTTAAATGATTTAGCACCAACAGAGAGCAAAGTGTTGATTTCAAAATATCTCCACGAAAATTCACATTATAAGAGGGGAATCTTTTCCCTGCAGTAATTAAATAGTTAAAATGCTATTTACATTTATTTAAATACTTTCCTATACTTACACCTTATGCTAAAATGCTGGTAACAATTGCTTTGCTGCACAAGGTGCAAGATTCAAAATTGACTAGGGCGCCCAGTTGGCTTGGTCTGCCTAAGCCTTAATTACTATGGAATTCTAGGAAAAGCTGCATTGCAATTAACAAAGTGTGACTACTGTATATGCATCTGCTTTTACATATTGTTCCTGCCACAGTAACCTATATTTTGAAATGTTTCTAAAGTTGTATTCCTTAGGACATAAGTCTTATAACTTTAATAATCAATAAAAGGAGCATGAAAGCCATTGCATACTTTATCAGCAAAAATCATGCTTTTTCAGTTGACAACATTGTCAGGATAGTTAATCACTCCCACACAGCATGGTATTGACGTGGTGTGCTTGATAAATGGTCACCAAAGAAAAATCTGCCTCTCGCATGGAATTATCTGTCTCTCTCACCATGGCAGCAATTACAAAGCTGTGCATCCTTGAATACTGAAATATCACGTAGAGTAGAAGGAAGGAAAAGTGCAACATTCAAAATATCCTGCTGATTTCTGTCAATGCGGTCCATCCTGTTCACATGCATTTATCTTACATAAGGATGATGTGATTCCCTTTAAACAAACGTTTTCTAGCATTAAAACTCATATCATAAAACAATCAAGCCCATAACAGGGATCCGCATGTTATTTAGGACCTGAATAAACTAGATAGCTGCCAGCTTTTATTTATTTCAGGGTCTGGTCCTATTATTTTGAATATCTGTCCTAAGAAACTATAGCCCCATAATCTCTAATGGCTTGCTATTGTCCATTTTCTAGTCTGATGTCTACCATTTTGTTAAAGGAAACTTACTAACTCTATACACTGTTGTTAATTATGCCTATAACACAGACAGTATATGATGCCAAGAGTGTGTTCTGAAAGACTCTAATATTTACAAAATTCAAACAGTACTGAATAATTTTCAATTGTTTTGTATTTTTTTTGTTCGACTCATGGTACCATTCCATTATAGTCTATGACATATATTTAAAGGAAAGCTAAAGGTATAATCACTGAGAGGGCCAAAATGTTAGGCACAACCCAGCACTGTATTTAGGTTCGGAGCTCGGCTCCCCCCCCCCAGTTGCGTTTGATGTCACATGCTTGGTGTTTGACATAATTTCAGCTGCCTATGCACACAAAAATTCACTTCTAGCCCCTCACATGGCTGGGGAGTTTTTTATTTATGTCATTTGTTATATAGGCATCTGAGGGCACCCCTTTAAAGCTGCTGCCCTAGGCACAGGCCATCGGGTACCTGTTTATATAAATATGACCCTGGCACCCCCCAATATTTATTATTGCTTACCTGATATTTCTTTAGAAGCTTATCCTTGCCATCTGCTTTGGCTTCTACTATCTTTTCTTTGTTGCGGCCAGGCAGTGCACAGTAGAGTGAAAAGACAGTGCAGTTTTAAGCAAACAGGAACACCAAGCCGGAGTATCATATAAGCAGTCATAATCATTGGGTAGTGTCTAAGATTTCTCCATTGAACATACCTTACAAGATAAGCTGTATATCACGTTCTAAATATGGCTGAAAGGCTTCCAACTGTATTTGGAAAATCTGATATATTGATAGTAAATTCCCAAAAATTAAATATACACATATCCAATAAGAAATTGTACCATAATGCACATTAGAGCTCCATGTGCATATGCCCCAAACCTTACAGCTTAGGGAGCAGATAGCTAGCAAAATTTTAAAAAGTGAGCAGGCACGCTGAAACTCATAGGGGCCCATTTATTAAGCCTCAATTTTTTCTGGTTCTCCAATTATTCATGGAAAAACACAATTTTTAATTTTTAGAGCGTTATCATACCCCTGCTAAAAATCCAAATCCATAAAATACTCCATCTCAGACCTGTCGAGGTCATGTCGAAGTCAGTGGCAGATGTCCCTGAAGTTGTTTCTTAAAATGATAATAATCCAAAAAAGTTGAGTTTTCCTTCTGATAATCCAAAAAAGTTAAGTTTTCGTACAATACAAATTGACACTCGAACGTTATCAAAATTATTGATAAATGAGTTCAATTTGTGGAAGAAAGTTTGGTCGATTTTGAGATCAATTAGTAAATAACCCCCTTAGTGTAAATAAATGCAGGGAATGTTTATTTTGAAATTAAATTTCATATGGAAAAATGCGTTTAATGCCTAAACATGGACACGTAGGGGCACATTTACTTAGCTCGAGTGAAGGAATAGAATAAAAAATACTTTTAATTTCTAAGTGTTTTTTTGGCTACTTCGACCTTCGATTACGTCTTCGACTTCGAATTGAGCGATTCGAATTAAAAATCGTTCGACTATTCGACCAAGTACTGTCTCTTTAAAAAAAACTTTGATCCCCTACTTTGCCACCTACTTCGAACCTCAATGTTAGCCTATGGGGAAGGTCCCCATAGGCTTTCTGAGCTTTTTTTGATCGAAGGAATTTCGTTCGATCGATGGATTAAAATCCTTCGAGTCGTTCGAATAGAAGGATTCGATTGAACGATTTTTCCTTCGATCGTTTGATCAAATGAATTGCGGTAAATCCTTAGACTTCTATATTAGATTAGAAGTATTTAACTTCGACAGTCGAATATCGAGGGTTAATTAACCCTCGATATTCGACCCTAAGTAAATGTGCCCCGTAGTCATAGGCTAAAATTAAATCATGTTCCTGGAGCAGTCATCAGGGGTAAAGGTGATGATCACAAAAAATTCCACAGTATACAGCTGAAATAGCTCTCACACAGAGTCTGGCTTTTACTTGAAAAAGTGTTTGTTGAAGGATAATGTTCAAGTGGCGAATAAAGTGGAGAAATACAATAGACAAGTAGCTGTGTAAATCAAGATGGTAGTTTGCCCTGATCTTTAAGTTCCCTCCTATTTTCTGCTTCTACACTGATTTCTTCTTAACCTGCAGCTGAGGATTTGCAGTTGGCCCTTCAGTTAGTGACATTAATAATAAGCAAAGGGAATTTATATTTTTGGAGCGCAAAAGGTGGACATGTTTCATTGTGAAATGGAAGGTCTGTTAGTAGAAGGGGTCAAATCAATCTTTATGTGCCTGAAACTTTACCTGTCATTGTTAGGTGCAGTTTTATGAGGGTTTTATATTGCTTTTATTGCTTTCGATAAATCTGCCTCACTATCTACTCTTTGCAGCTATTTTTTTCAGCTGAGCACTCATTAGTAGCAATTTGTATCTTGTTGTACCCATGGTTTCCTATGACTAGGCTATTGATAGCAGGCCCTCTAAGTCTACTGTTTTATTCTGCAGCCCTTGTATTTTAATTTATCATAACTTGCTTGTGCTATGTATTTAATGGTTGATGATGAACAACTGTTGTGTGCTGTCTAATTTTTTGCTACCGTGGATCTGCATGAAGTTTAAAAAACTGTTTTATTTATTTTTTATAAAAATGAGTGCAATTGAATGCAATCTGTATCTTATATAAAACTTAGGACAGATGGAAAGTGCGACCCTTTAGTTCGGTATTAACCTAAAGAATTTAAAGAAAACATAGCTGCACTATATCATTATACAAATGTTTGCTTATAGAATTTACATTCTACTTAGAGGAGTCTGATGAATTTATCTCTGTCCAATTAATATATGGATATATGTATTAAACAACTGACAAAGTTCCCTATACACGCCCCTGTGGTGCAATCCCCTGTTACATAATTTCCTCACAATACCTGAAGTTCCAAATCAAATATGTTGCTCAATTATATTATGCCCAAGGGTTAAAGCCATTTGCAGCCCTAACTATGGAATATAAACTCCCTAGAACCATGTGGTTTAGGTATCTACAGCTCAGACATGAGGCTACTAGCCAATTCCCTGATCCTCCCAAGGTAACTCTGTCCCAACTAGAGGAACTATCAAGGACACCGGGTCATAAACAAATGGTATCTTGCATCTACTCCATCCTCAATACGCAAAGAGGTAACCTCTTTGCACAATGCAATACTTAATGGACTTCAGCTATCCCACAGCTAGACTCTGATGATTCTGATTACCTCACTCACTCATACTTACCCTCTGTAATTAGTAGTAACGATATTATGATACAATATCGTATGATCCATAGAACCTACCTCACACCAATCGGATTGCACTCGATGGGCCTTAAATCAGATAATTTATGTTTTAAATGTGGAACGAATCCAGGCACATTCTTTTATATGTTTTGGACCTGCCCACTGGTCGTTAAATTTTGGGGGACAGTGGGGTCATTTGCAGGGGAAACACTAGATATGCCAAATGTGTGGTCCCCCCATTGTTATTGTCATTGATATATCATTTATTATTGTACATGAAGATGAAATCAATAAATACATTTTTTTAAAGATTCATTAAATATGGGTCTGTGCAATATCAGAGCAGGGCTTAGGCTGGAATTTATTACTTCATGATGGCACCTTTTCTCTCTATTTTGTCACATTTCTTTTAAAAGTGTTCACTATGTTCATGGTTTTGCACAACTGACCAGATGTGCAGGCTTCACTGAACAGAATTATCATCCACCCAAGGGCTGCTTAATATATATGTATATATTAATGTTTTGGATATTACAGAGATATCTGTGCATTGAAAATACATAATTAATTGCACTTTATCCATGCTAATTTAAATGTGATTGTTTTAAAATCTCCTTTGAGATGCTGCTTTTCAGTATTTATTGCTGCTTTTAAGGTGCAGGGATTTACTGTTTATTCTTCTTTGGGAATGCTGGTTTGTTTCCGATGCTTTGCTGTCCATCTGTTAAAGCAAGATTGCCACATATAATTCCTGCTTTACATAGGGTTATCTCTATCTTGTTGTTCTACTTTTGGTATTCAGTATTCCACAGATGCTGAATTTTGGATTTATTCCATCACAATAACAAGTATATCATAAGGTGACATTTTAAACCTGTTCTCATGCCTGAGCTGAACACAGTAAACAGTCTCAAAACTTTAGAACTGGCACCCTCAATACAGTGTGCATCCTACCCACAACATGCATCACTAATTAGCATTCACATTGGTAAATTGCCCAGTGTGTTCCTTTTTTGTTGGCTTTGGCTTCTTCCAGGATCTCAAAACTAAGTAGATACAGTATTTAAATACTGCATGGAGTAAAAACATGGTTGAATTAATTAATGGGAGAAAACCCAATTCCGATCAAAAAATCTAAATCACAATGTTCCATTCATTGCATTGAAGTTGTTAAACACATACCAATCTTTGACTTCTATAGAAACTCTCAAGATTTTAGCTGATGAATGTTTTCATTCAACTTTTCCAGCATTTTTCGATCAATAAAACATGGGAAACTCAGATTCAGACCTTTTAAGATTTTTTGCAATTTTCTCAAATCACAGAAAAAAGTGGTCTTGAATCCTAATAATTTGACCTTTAGAGTTAAAAGTGCAGAAGCTTTATTAACAATTATGAGTTACAGTATTTTTTGGTAGAGTTGCTAGAATTGTGAATTAATTGCTTGTTTGTTACGTTGTTTTATGTATTTGAATCTAGAATAGATAGCTAAATCAGTGGGACCACAATGTCCAGCCATATCTAGTCTGATGGCATTTAAAAGGAAACTATATCCTTTTAAAAACCATTATTGTATTCACCAGAATAACAGAAATGTTAAAAATATGAATACAGGTATGGGACCTGTTATCCAGAAGGCTCGGACCTGGGGCTTTCTGGATAAAGGATCTTTCCATAATTTGGATGTCCATACCTTGTCTACTAAAAAATCATGTAAACATGAAATAAACCCAATATGCTGGTTTTGCCTCTAATAAGGATTCATTATATCTTGTTTTGGATCAAGTACAAGGTACTGTTTTATTATTACAGAGAAAAAGAAAATCATTTTTAAAAATTTGGATTATTTGGATAAAATGGAGTCTATGGGAGAAGGCCTTTCCATAATTCAGAGCTTTCAGGATAACAGGTTTCCAAATAATGGATCCCATACATACTATCAAACAATTAAAAAATGGGAAAACACCGGGACCTGATGGCCTTTCAGCGGAATTCTATAAACACCTATCACCAGACCTAACACCCCTTCTATCTAAACTATATAATGACACTTTACAAGGCACACCCCTATGGCATGAAGCCAACGTAGCTAGAATAATACTGATTCCCAAAGAAGGAAGGGATTTAACAAACCCGACTTCATATCGTCCAATATCATTACTTAATCAAGACCTCAAAATACTGACTAAAATAATGGCAGATAGATTGCAACAAATACTACCCTCAATACTTACCGAACACCAAGTAGGATTTCTCAAACACCGTCACCCAGTCCAGGCACTCAGGAAGATAATAACGGCAGTCTATCACAGTAACCTGGAAAAAAGAAAACACGGCATGTTAATAAACCTGGATGCGGACAAAGCTTTTGATAGGATATCTCACGCACATCTACGCCGCCTACTTAAATTCCAACATTTTGGCATTCAAACCTTCAATCTATATAAAACATTATACTCTTCACCCACTACATTTCTGACAGTAAACAACGCTAACTCCGACAGATTTGCGATCAGCAGAGGTACTCGTCAAGGCTGCCCCTTGTCGCCTCTTTTTTTTAACATAGCGATTGATCCTCTGTTAAGACACATACTGAAATGCCAACAATTGCAAGGGATACAAATAGGCCAAACAAATCTTAAAGTGACAGCTTTTGCTGATGATATCCTGCTTTTTATCTATCAACCTAAAACAGAAATACCTGTTCTCTTGCGCATTATACAGAGATTTGGCAAAATAGCTGGATTTCAAATCAATTTAGATAAATCAGAAGCCCTTCAGCTACACCACACAGATAAGACAGATTGGCTCTCACATTTCCCTTTTAAGAAGACAACACAAAATATTAAATATCTAGGAATTCAAATCCCCTCACATCACAAAGATTTCTACCCCTTAAATATAAGAAAAATCATTGACGCTATACAACAGGAGACACAGCAATGGAAACATATTAACCTGACCTTCCTGGGCAGAATACATTTCATTAAAATGATTTTATTCCCCAAACTCTTATATCCATTACAGATGTTGCCATTCTGCATTAAGCCAACTGATCAAAAACGATTAAACCAAATATTCAGAACCTTCATATGGGACAAAAAACGTCCCCGAATCAGTCTCTTTAAATTACAACAACCTAAAAATCGTGGTGGCCTCAATTTCCCAGACATTAAAGCTTATAACGAAGCAGCCCTTCTTCGATATGCGGGTGACTGGATTCTTAACAGAAATGTCTACACGACGCTCTCCTTGGACCAATATCAAACTGACAACCTATCATTAAATTATCTATTGCACACACCTATACAGAATATTCAAACGCACATCAAAAATAACCCATTATTCCTAGACACATACAAAGCATGGCACTCAACCAGGAAAAGACAAAACATCCCCCTATTTGTCATGGGTTGGCAACAAAAGCTTCCCACAGGGTATACGAAATCCTATCCTTCCTCACTGGAGTATGAACGGTTTACATAACATACATGACATACTAGACAACGAATATACAGTATTCTCTTTAGATAAACTAAAGGAAAAATTTCCGTTTACAGCCACCCATTTGTACTTAACTCTACAAATTATTCACTTTGCGAAAACCACGATAGAACCCCTAACAAATAGCGACAAACACAACATATTGAACCAACTCTGGAAACACAAAAACGAAAAACTCACTACTTCGCACATATACCAGGCCATCAAACTGTTAATAGACATAGATAACGAAGATAAACCCAATTTTAATTGGATTGCAGAGATTCCTAATGTCACAGAATCAGATATTCTGAAACAACATACTAAAATTATGACACTACTCCCGGCTAGTAGATACCAAGAAATGTCTCTGCAGATTCTACATAATTCATACCTCACTCCGCTTAGGAGATTTAAGATGGGTAACCTCTCCTCAACTGAATGCTTGAAATGCCGCACTCCCGAAGCAAACCTAATACACACATTATGGTCATGTCCTTTAATGCAATCTTTTTGGACAGAAGTTACTTCTTATGGTGCACAGATGATTGGGCAACCCCTCCAACCACACGTGGAATGGGCTTTATTCACTAACTCGTTTACACAAATTACGAAAACAGACAAACACCTAATAGGACGACTGGCAGCAGCAGCCAGGAAGACTATACTGCAACAATGGCTACACACTGAACCTCCCCCACTGATATTGGTAAAACAAAAACGACACCATATTTTCCACATGGACTGGCTAGAAACCATTACCAGGAAAGAACACGATACAATGAAATTCTTTAATACTTGGACGACCTACATAACACACCTTCCCCAACAAATCAAACACCTCACAATTTATACTTTTAGACATACCTCGTGGTATGATATGGAAACTTTGAAAGATAACCCTTTGGTCGTGGAATCATCCCAATATCTAATAGCGTTACAACAAGAACAATTGAAATCTGATACTGCACCTCCCAGGAGTCATCGGATTAACAGATTGCTAACCTCCTATTTAGACTGATCCCCATAGGACCTACCCCCATGCTATACACCATAATTGAGCTGATTGTTTGAGAAAATTGTTTAACTGTTTTCTACTTGATATTATAATCACTACAATTTTTGCTTTATGGAAACGTATATTATTGTATCATGTGATTTCGTTTTATTCTTGCAATAAAAACAAGTTTAAAAAAAAAAAAAAAAAAAATATAAATATTTTATGAATAATAAAAATGTAGAAACACAATCTTGTACAATAGCTATTTGGTTTTCTGGGAAAAGGAGAGACCACAATTGCTTATAAATTATTAATGAATGATCAGGAAAAAATGGTGCTTGTTTAGCTTTACAAAGCAGTTCCCACAAAAAAAAAACATTCAAACAAATATATGCATTATTAATCATGGGAATTTTCTGATCAAGAAAATTCATTAAAAAAAACCTTTGAGGTAAAGTAATAAAATCCACAAAATTTGTTCCAGGTCTCATAACTTATGGCAACCAGTCAAGTATTTGCTTTCAAAAGGCAGATTTGTAAATGCAAAGCTGTCAACATTCCCACATTTTCCAGGGGTTTTTATACTGTATATCATGTTTGGAAAGAGTGGTTTGTATATAATGCAGTGTGGTTTGGAGTAATGAAGGAGCGGCTGGGGCATAAATGGGCATAGTCAGACAGTGTCATAGTCATGTCAAAATTACTCATTGCATAAGTGAAGTTGATATTGGTATAAATTTTATTTTATTTAGAACGTGCACAAATTTGCTTCTCTGTATCTGCCAGTGTAAGATATTGGGGTGGGTTGTGGTAAGAGTTAATTTCCTTGTATAACTAGTGGATCCCTTATGTTTCAATCATCACAAGTGTTTTCTAAAGCAATAAAAAATAAATACCAGTTAGTTCCTACAACCATTTAAATACTGGATTTATAAAGGGCTACTCAGTACAAAGAACTGAAACAAGTATATTTCTGTCTTCTAGTATAATCAAATGCGGGCGATACTGAACTATAACTCAATTGTTGTAGCGTCGGGTGCAAGCTGGTGGTCCCCCTGCCAGGGACCCACATATAACTCCAAGAAACACACACTGCAGCACTCAGAATCCTGTGAAAAGTGATTTATTGTGCCAACAAACTGTAATAAAAACTCACCCTGGTCCAGTGAGCTGGCGGGGACTTCCGCTGTGCCTCCGATGGAGACGCCCACTGCATGGTGCTTCCTCTGCCGCTGATTTGTCTTAGGGCGCAAGCGGCGTGCACTTGTGGCTTTTACGTGCGCATTGATGCTGGCGTGTTAAGTCAGTGCGCAATAGCGCGAGTTTCAAATGTATTTAAAGGTGCTGTTATGATTGCCCATTGTTAGGTTCATCTTTGAGAGTTCCTGGGTGCTATTCATGATAAATTCTGATATCTGATTCCTGTTATGACCCCTGCCTGTTTTGACTACTCCGACTTCTGTGATCCTGACCCTTGCCTGGTAACCAGCTAATCTACACTCTGTAATCCGACCTGTGCCTGTTTGTAAACTCTTGATTGATCTCCTGGTTTTGACCCTTGCCTGTCTGACTTCGCTTGTATTCTGCCCGCACCGACCTGGCCTGTTTAACTACGCTTTCGTCTGTCCCTTGAACTGTGATCTTCTGCCCAAAAACTTTGTTTAACAATCGTGCCCCTCTGCTCGTCCAGAACTCTTGCTTGGCTCCTCTCTTTATTAGACCTGGCGGCATCCAATTAGCCGAGGGCTCCTCCCGAGGTGAAAGGCGGCTGTTAAAGGCCGAGACCAGGGAGCCTAGCATTGGTTCTGGATTCTGGGTGCTGATCATGACACAAACTAGGCAACGTTTCGGGCTAACGCCCTTTCTCAAGCCTGTGTCAGTTATATTTCTGTCTTCCTCCTCCAATGATTTATAGTTTATTAGTCACAAAATTATTCATGAGGTGAGGTAACATTCATTCACAACATTCTGTTTTGTTAATCCAGTAAATAGGAATAGGATTTTAATTGAATCTGGTTTTATACTACAGAATCTGTCCTGCTAGCTTCCAAGACAGAGCCATGCAAAGCTGGAACATCTTCAAAATTAAGAAAATATGCAAGACATTAAAATACTGCATGAAAGAAGAGATTTAAAAAAAATAATAATATCTAGGGATGCACCTAATCCACTCTTTTAGGATTTGGTTGAATCCTGAATCCTTTGTGAAAGATTTGGCCAAATACAGAACTGTATCTGAACCATAATTTGCAAATGTAAATGAGGGAAATGAGGTGGGAAGAGAACCATGCATGCAGTGCGAGGCTAAAAAAGTTGGCTTTTTTGTTGCGGCGAAAAGCCATGTGATTTTTTTGCATTTGGTTCGGCCAGGCACTTGGATTCATCCTGGATTCTGTGCAACCCTAATAATATGTAATGTCTTCCACACACACAGATATTTCAGATATTTTGGTAAATTTCTAACTGTTTGAAATGATCATTGGTAAATGTGAAAACTACCAGTAGTGGCTGATCAGTTGATGTAGAATTGGACTAATTGATGACCCAACATGGCACTTGTATGGGCTCTTGACCATCTTCAGTGTTGCAATCCAACCAATTGTCCAAACGTATCAATTGGTTAGATTGTTGCAATTTACTGACCCTTGTTGACCATAATTTACAAATATCCAACCATTCATTCACAAAAATATACAGAGAGAGAGATAGTAAACCAGTCATAGAATTAATGAACCATTTTGAAAAAGAATCCTAGGATTTAGTGGCTGATAGATACTTTTATGTATTTTTACCATACATGATATTTCAGACTTACAGTATAGGATACTTAAACATGTACCAACTGCATTTAACTAGCTTTAATGCATGACTGAAACACAGATCTCAAAATAAAATATGCTTAGAAAGTAGCAACTGGATCTGCAGTTTGTGAATTGTGAACCATATCCAATGTAGAACTGACAATTAATAAATTTGTTTTTTATGCTGTTTTTTCTCTTGCAGTATTTTGGAAGCCTTTTAATAATTTTCTGCATTGAGCTGTCTTGCGGAGTATGGACTTACGAACAGGAGATTACGGTATGTGTCAAACAAGCTGACAGTTAACTCCTCAATCAATGGTGTCCAACATTAAGTTCTCCTTTGGAGGCAGTCACCCCAATTTGTTTCTCATTGCTTCTTAATCCCTATACTTAATATTTCCAATTTCTTGCAGCAGTTTCAATATTATCTCAAAATGCATGCAGAAGAAGCAATCTTCTTGGTTACCTCTCCCATATAAATCAGTCAGCATAGACACACATCATTTTCATTATATCACAAACTGTGACTCATTGGTGCAGTGACCCCATGGTTTACATTCAGATGGGTATTGCTGCATTAGCATTTACCAGTTTGTCCTTAAATCTTGCTTTTTTTGCAGAAGGACTCCATAAGTGGATTTGTAAACTCATCTATCAGTTTATTATTGAGTATGCCAATTAAATTCATCTTCAGGCATCAATGGAAAGACCATGTGGCAGTAGAATAAGCAAAACAAAGGAAGCCGAAAAACACCTTATATGTTGTGAGTGTAAGGCCTATGGCACAAGAGCATTTTAAACAACTCTGTAGTAAAGTGGAACATAGTAGCAGTAGTCAGTATACCCCACATGCCATAAGTCTGAAAAGTAAAATAAATGTTAAACATGAAATAAACCTAATAAGACTATGTTGCACCCAATATTTAAAAAGTAAATAATGAAAAAAAATTTCAGAAATTTCAGAAATTTCTGGATGTCAGGTTTCTGGATAAGATATTGCATATATCTTATATATGATGGATTTTTTTGGCACAAGAACACCCGGTATGCTTTTATTTCAAGTGAATAACTTTATTTGGCCAATGTATTTTATAAACATTTATATTAACCATGTTCCAAGAAGTAAAGCTATCATTTGCACTTTGTGAGGAGAACCAATTTGCTTAGAAAACAAATCAGGAATCAAAAATGGTAAGAAATAGATACATATCTTACATGAAATTTCACCAGACATTACTTCTTTTACTCTCAGTTCCCCAGCCTTTCAGCAAAATATTTCATTTCATACACATAAAATATTGAAAATGCAAAGCAGACAGAGCTTTCACTTGGCCCTTCAAGGATCCGGTGTCCCCCAGCAGCAACTGTGCCTTCTGTATTTTAATATGCAACTGATCCTGATAGCTTCACCAGAATACAAGGAATGTACATTAGCCATTCCCCATTGTGTGTATGTAGCAATTCTTGATACATAAATAGCATTTACATTATAATTTACCTATACTTCACATTGAAGTGCTTCCATGTCCCCCATCCCTTGTATTTTCAATTAAAAAGCAATATTTGTAAAGTTTTGGCTCACTCACTTGGGTATATTCCACTTCTCCGAGAATGGGGTTAGATGGATTGGGAGATAACAGCTAATAATGTTTTTATTCTGTTGTGCGTAGCTCATAAATAATAGTTCTAAGCTGACAGATACTTTGTATTTAGCAAATTATACTTGAATTCATTAAACTCCATGATTAAACTATGTATTATTAAATTTCAGATTCCTGGAAACTTGTCAGATTTACTGAGGTAGTTATAAATCATGAATAATCACAATCATATTCCTAATTCAACAGTCATTTGAGGCCCAATGGACTAACTTGTTTTTTTAGATTTATAGCAAGAACATTGATGTACTAGAAGTTGTAAAAAACAGTAAAATAAATTGTCTAAAGCACTTAAAATATAAAATTATCCCTAAGATATAACATATAGGGATGCATCGAATCCAGGATTCAGTTGGGATTCGGCCTTTTTCAGCAGGATTCGGATTCGAATCCAAATCCTAATTTGCATATGCAAATTAAGGGTCGGGGAGGGAAATCACGTGACTTTTTGTCACAAAACAAGGAAGTAAAAAATGTTTTCCCCTTTCCACCCTAACTTGCATATGCAAATTAAGGATTCGGGGGTTCGGCCGAATCCAAAATAGTGGATTCAGTGCATCCTTAATAACATAGCATAGGTGATCAAGGAAAGCAAAATACTGGTTATAATTTGACAAAAGCCTATCACATATTCATTCATTTTTAACTGAAAACTAATTTCTTTCACTATCCATCTTGTGCCACCCCCAAACATGCATACAATAATTTACAGCAAATATGTGCAAGAGACAAGTATTATAGTGTGTAATTGCATTGACCGTATTTCTATTTTGCTTCCTAGCATACTGTAAATCAAAACAAATCCCAATGCAACATGCAAGGCTTTTTTTTTTGCGTTGTACACCTTCCTTTTGAGTGGAAAAAAAATTTACCTGCCCATTATCTGAAACAACGACCCCCCCCTTCACACAAGTCGTTTGAACCTTTATATGGCAGTACTTCAACATATGTGGATAAATATAAAGAACAAACCAATGAAAGTATATTAGTGTCACATGTATAAAATACATTTTCTGTAATGTAACTTCATTTCCTTTTTGTGGTCTGTACACACTTCTGTATGAGCACACGTTCTTTGTGTGTATGTATATTTTTATTTATATAAAGACCCCTGTCCCATTGAGCTTACAATGTAATTGTTTGGGAAACTTACAGAGACACAAATCGGATATCATGTGCTGTAAGTTACAGTGATTGCCACTGCCATATAAGTGCCAGTTCTTAGTTCAGGTGTTGTGAGTGCGCGTGCTCCAAGAGGAAGTCACTAAGGGGCAGATTCACTAAAGGGCGAAGTGGCTAACGCTAGTGACATTTCACCAGAAGTACCATCCACAGGGACATCACCAATTTACTAACAGGTGCAGGCGATAATTCGCTAGCAAACTGGACAGTCGCTAGCACACCCTATCGCCAGGCGACATTTTGCTCTAGCGAACGGGCATCGCTCCCCAAATTCATTAACATGCGAATTTTACTGAACGTTACCTCTTTCGTCAGAGTTACCTTCGTCACCTCAGACCAGGCGAACTGCTAAAATGAAGCTAGTTTAAATCTTCCTCAGTCTTATGTCAGTTACATCATATCTTGTCTGCCAGAAATGCATTAAAGCTGTAAAAACGCTGGCAGCTTGTACTTTTTTTTTAATCGGGATTGCCTGCAAAATAAAGGACAAGTTGCCAGCGTTTTACAACTTTAAAGGACCAGTAACGTTAAAAAAAATTTGTTCAAAATTCGTTAGTATAGAACGAAAAATCAACACCAAGGCAAATAAAACTTTTAAATTGCAAAGCCTTTATTAAGATATAACTTACCAAAACTCCACTTCCTGTCCTCTTCTAAAACGGCGAAAGGGCGACCATCCTTGCAGCGGTGTTCAACTTCTCCTCCTTGGCTATTCTCTCTGCAGCGCTTCCCCTATTCCCAGCAGTCAGACTTTGAATCCAGCCTTTCCTCGTCCGGCGAGGAAGAAGAAGAGGAGGAGGGCAGCCTCTGCCTCTCGAGCGGCAAGTGTTGTCTGCAGGCGCACCGATCTGCTGAAGAATATCCCCAAGCGCATGGATCAGTGCGACGTGGAGGAGCTGCGCAAACACAAGGCTTTCCACACGGCCAAGTACACAGCTCCTGCAAACCGTGGCATTCCGCTCCTCCTTTGAGCCGGGAGTGCTACCGGCTCGTAGCCCGCAATCGTAGCGCATCGATGGATAGCAAGTGGTTCGGCGCTACTGGAATCTAAAATCGCCACCTTCTCCTGCAGCAGCAGGGACTGCCTGCCCCAGGCACACTCAGGTGGGAACATCACGGGAACAAGGGGTTTGTCCATGCGCTTGTGCACTATAGTTCTGGGGATATTCTTCAGCAGATCGGTGCGCCTGCAGACAACACTTGCCGCTGGAGAGGCAGAGGCTGCCCTCCTCCTCTTCTTCTTTTTTGCCGGACGAGGAAAGGCTGGAGTCAAAGTCCGACTGCTGGGAATAGGGGAAGCGCTGCAGAGTGGACCTCTGCCTCCTTCACATACTGTCACTTGAATAGCCAGGGAGGAGAAGTTGAACACCGCTGCATGGATGGTCGCCCTTTCGCCGTTTTAGAAGAGGACAGGAAGTGGAGTTTTGGTAAGTTATATCTTAATAAAGGCTTTGCAATTTAAAAGTTTAATTTGCCTTGATGTGTATTTTTTCGTTCTATACTAATGAATTTTGAAAAAAAAATTTTTAATGTTACTGGTCCTTTAATGCATTTCCGGCAGACAGGATATGATGTAAGTGACGTAAGATTGAGAAAGATGTAGCTTCATTCAGTTGCCTGGACTGAGGTTGCGAAGGAAACTCTGAAGAAAGAGGTAACGTTCAGTAAAATTTGCATCTTAGTGAATTTGCGTAGTTACTGTACATCTGTTCGCTAAAGATAAAAGTCATCAGGTGCAAACGCACGCTAGTGATGGTCCCATACGCTAGTGAATTGTCGCCTACACCTGTAAGTAAATTGCCGATGTCCCTGCGGATGCAATTTCTAGTGAAATGTCGCTAGAAAGAGAAGCTAGTGAGGTGCAGAGGTATTAAGGGCTTTAAAGCTTATAAGAAGGAGGGTCCTGCACCCTCTAGGATGAGATTAGGAGAATTCTGGCAGCAGCATTTAATACAGATTGTTGTGGGAGAGATGGGAGGCTAGTTAGTAGCAAGTTACAGTAGTCTAGTTTGGATAGGATGAGAGCATGCATGAGTGTCTTAGATATTACTTGTGAAAGAAATGGACATATTTTGGTAATATTGTGTAAGAAATATTGACAGATTTTGTCAATGTTGTTAATATGGTCAGTAAAGGAGAGAGAGGAGTCAATGATTACCCCACACAGTGTGCTGAGTTGACAGGATCAATAGAGATGGCAAAGGGGGGAGTAGGACTAGGCTTAGGTGGAAAGTTGATTAGTTCAGTTTTTGTTAGGTTTAATTTGAAGTTAAGCCAAACAAAACCTGTAGGGAAGTGCAGAAAACCAACCACTAGTGCAATAATTAAAGTGCTTGGGTGCCAGTATTAACCCCTTAAAAGTGCAGGTGGTCATATCTTCTTAATGAAAATTAGTGTATACTGTACATAGGTGATCTTGTAATAACACTTTGGCTGAATCACCTACTCACCAGATGCCAATATAGCCAGGCCAAACTTTAATAACTCATCAAGAGCCTCCTGTAGATCCTAAATGAATACCAGCTAAAAACAGAATGCACCAGCATAGTATAATAATGTCTTTAATGTGGAAAAACACAAATGGGATTTTCACACAGAGAATTTCAAACCGGCATTGAGTGTAAAAGTATTTAAAATGTTGAAAACCTCTGCAGTTCTCAGATCTTTCTATAGATTTCAAACTCATTGGGACCACTATGTAGAGTGAATTTAAGCTGTTTAATACTTTTTTTCTCACATCTGTTAAAGACCTATTGGAAAGATTGAATACTTTATTGGTTGCATTTTTTAATAATCTTTTCTGTTGTATTTAACTCCTTGCCATTGTTCCTCTATCGGTCCCCTCTTCTTTTTGTACCTTTGGGAATTGGATGTGTATGAAGTTTGAAGCTGTGTTGGTTCATGAGATCTGCCAAATGTAGAGGGGCCTATTTGCCTTGCTGTATAAAACAGTGGAGAAAAACATCACTGGAGATGTTGCCCACAGAAGCCAATCAGATATTTGCTTTTGTTTTTTAACTTATAGGTGACTGTTGAAATCTAAATTGTTTGCCACCAATGAGGATTAATTATATCTATGTTGGGATCAATTACAAGTTACGGTTTTATTACAGAAAATGAAATCATTTTTAAAAATTTTAATTATTTTATTAAAATGGGCTCTATGGGGTACAGTATATTTATCAAAGAGTGAAGTTAGAGATCGCCATAGTGCTCTAGAGAGAAATTCCGCCACTCTCCCTTCATTTCTATGGCATTTTTAAAAGAGTATTTATCAATGGGTGAAAGTGAAAGTTCATCCTTTGATAAATACGCCTTTCAAAATCCCATAGAAATGAAAGGAGGAGAATGGCGGGATTTCAATCTAGCGGACTGTGTCGATCTCTAACTTTAGTCTATGATAAATATACCCCTTTGTGAGATGGCCCTACAGTAATTCAGAGCTTTCTGAATACTGGATTTCTCTATAACAAATTCCACCCCAATGTGTGTGGTATGCAATGTGTTTCCTCTTGTGAAATAATTTGCACACTACCATCCATTCTTTAAAGTTTCTTTTTAAAATGAAAATCTGCAATAGAAAAGTATCATAATTCTGTCTTTCCCTGAAGTGGTTTAAAAAACTATTTTTACAGTCCTCACTATTTTGTAGATTTAAATTCCTAACATTTTTTATTCTTATAATTCTATAGTCTAGACATTTTCCAGAGTTAAAAAAAAGCCTTTGAAATCTAAGTCCGACCCCTGCTACATTTCTATAACAAGTACAGCTCTGTTTACATAACTATAAATTTATTTTGAATGATGGCGAGTATCTTTAGAGCATATCAGTACTTACACTTGTTAAATCTTGCATGCTTTAAAAGTGAAGTGTCCTAAAAAACGACACTATGTTAGCAATAGGTCTTCTTAAAGGGGAACTAAAGTCTAAAATATAATAATGCTAGAGATGCTGTATTTTGTATACTAAACATAAACATGAACTTACTGCATCAGAAGCCTAATAAAACAAATGATTTATGTTTTCAAAGTTGGCCACAGGGGGTCATCATCTTGTAACTGTTAAACAATCTTTGTAAGGCCATGCTCATGCTCTGTGTGGTCTGGGCTTCAGTTGAGAGGCTAAACTTAGGGATTATTATATTTATTATATTAAAACAGCACAAGTCAAATAATATCTGCCATAGAAGCCGATACAGCAAGACTGATTAATAATCAGAATATATAGACTGCACTGGGTCCTGTGTTGTCATGTAATCTAATGTGGATTTTATAGTTTTTTTGTATTGTGTAATACATACTTTCTCCAACTCTGCAGAACCAGTGGCAGCAGCAAAAAATCCTTCAATGAGAATCCCAGTTTATCTCTATAAATCTGGCTCCATGATCTTTGTCACTGACACTGGAGTTGGAAACATTAAAGGGGGATGTAAAGGCAAAAATAAAATCCAATACGAATCTCTACACAGTTGCCGACCGCTCTACAGGGAAACAAACAAAGCTGATTGAGTTCTGGAAAGTAAGTTGGGGGGCCCCCTGCTGTTCAAAGAATGATTATTTCCCTGCAGAGCAGTTAGGGACCGTCTGAAGTTAACTATCTGCAGCAGTCACAGCAAGTAAAATGAAGGGGGAATTTCACTGCATACAGTCAGGCTTATTATAAAAACGGTACACAATTTTTAATTAATCCATATCGGAGATAAGTTTCTTTTTCATTAAAGAAAGTAAAAATGGGATTTTATTTTTTTGCCTTTACATTCCCTTTAAGGCTATCTATTTTTAGTATTTTACTTCTTTCCAAACAAAATCTTCCAAACTAATAACGGATTCCCTGTAACATCAACTTCTTTCTTAAAATATTCTAATAAATGTGACTACAGGCATATTTAATTCTTACCAATTGTTTGTAATGTACATTTTGTAAGCACTGTGACAACTAGAATTAAACATTCAGCCAAACAGTAGATCTGTGATCGTCATCTTACTTTGGCCATTATGTATTCATTTTGTTATTGAGGGCTGTATAGAATGACTAAGCAAAGCTTTGAGTTAGTAGTTTAATTGGTTTACCATTATAGGAGAATCCCCACTGGAAGAAGATCTGCACTGCCTAGCTGACAATTAAATATTGTTATAAACTCTTGCATCAAAAAGTAAAGTATAGATATACAAAGTAAGCTCCCTTGGGTCATCTGTAAGGGCTTATAGTAAAAATCTACAGAAAACTTCACCCCCAAAACAAATACTTAACATAGTTAATATCATATTAAGTGGAATATTAATGAATCTTACCAAACTGAAATATATATTTAAGTAAATATTGTCTCTTACATCTCTTACCTTGAGCCACAATTTTGTGATGGTCTGTGTGCTGTTTCAGAGATCTCCTGATCAGTAATAATGCAACTCTAATTGTAACAGGAAGAAGTGTAGGAGCAATAGACAGAAGTCTGTTCATTAAAAAAGTATTTCACTAAAAAAGTATATTATGAAAATGGCTTATTTACATGAAGTAGGGTTTTACATATGAGCCGTTTTATTCAATATATTTTTATAGAGACCTACATTGTTAAGGGTTATAGATTTTCTTTAAATAAATTATCATGAAATCAGTTGTGTACTTTATAGTTATTTTTATTCTACTTAGGGACAAAATGTAAGATTTAACAAATATTTGATATATTTTTTATATTTCCAAGTGTAATGTTAATTACCTCTACAAGAGGAATATAAGCTATACACAGAACATCATTAACTTTAAGGAGAAAATGGTATAGCATTATATGGTAGAGCAGTTGTACTTTATATACAAGGAGTCCTTGAGTTACATACACCTGACTTACATACAACTCATACAGAAGTTATTACAGTAATGTACTGTGGTTTGCTTGGTCTTTAATAGCATTTAGCTTTAGTAAACCACCTGCCCCAATCCCCTCTGCCATGTGTTGATTGCTACAGTCCACTAGAGTGAAATTCCGCCACTCTCCATTCATTTCTATGGGATTTTGAAAGGCGAATTTATCAAAGGATGAACTTTCACTTTCACCCATTGATAGATACTCTTTTAAAAATCCCATAGAAATGGATGGAGAGTGGCGGAATTTCCACCACTCTCTAACATCTCTAACATCACTCTTTGATAAATATACCCCCATGTCTCTCTACATGCAGAATTAGTGCAAAAGGCAGTTATTTTATTAGATTTTATTTGTACTGGAATCAGTTATTTATTTATTTTCTACTTAGAGTTTGCTTGTAAGATCTAGAACTAGTCAAAAATATAAACTTTTAGTTTTTCCTTGTGAGAAGAATTTATGGGACTTTATTGTATAGAAATGTTGTGTGAATAGAGTTGTTTCTATATACATGACTGAAGAATGTAACTGGACCACATACAAGGTGATGAGTTCTGAATTCAAACCATAGATTGCTGACTGGCAGTTATACATTTCTCTCTTTTTTCTCAGTATGTTTTAAAAGCTGGGCTACTTAAAACTTCTTAAAAAATCCCTAACTTGGGCAGAATTCATTGGTTAATTCTTTTCACCATCATTTACTGTACCTGAACTGGAGGATTTATTCCAGTTTTCTTTGATAGCAGCACCAACACTAAACTCTAAAGATCATACCTTTTCAGGAAAATTTCTGTTTGTCTTCTTCCCTTATGGTTGCTAATAGATAAAGATTTCATTCAAACCATGAAACATAACACATAAAAATGTATATAGATATGGCTATATAATATTCTAAAATATTTCAAATAGTTGTGTCAAAAATACAGAAAGTGTTCTGTACTCCAAGGGCAGCATTCTGCAATCTAACATTTTATGAATTACAATTCCTACCTGGATGTTCACAATCAGATAAGTCTGCCTGGTGATCAAACACTTGCACTGCTCAGCTGCACCTTAGTGCTCTCCACAGTCTTAAAAAGGGCACTTGAATTTAAATAGAAACTATACATATCTGTCATGATCCCCCTCCCCCATCTGCTTATTTTTGTAGTAAGAAGTTAAAGAATAAATATAACCAGACATACATCTTAAAATGCCACCTTACACTTTCAAGCACTTACCAGCTCTGCCTTTGCTCACAAGGATCATGTCAAGCATTGCTTATTGTTCTTAGTAGTATCCATCTGGCATCATCAATGCATCATATTCCAGCAACACTTGAACTGCATTTCTCCTCATTAAAACAATTCATTTAATACAACAATTAAAACCATCACAAAAAATCTTCACATTTGAACACTAGGGATGTAGCGAACGGCGGAAAAAATATTCGCGAACATATTCGCGAACTTGCGTCAAAAATGCGAACGGTTCGCGAACGTCGCGAACCCCATAGACTTCAATTGGAAGGCGAATTTTAAAAGCTAGAAAAGACATTTCTGGCCAGAAAAATGATTTTAAAGTTGTTTAAAGGGTGCAACGACCTGGACAGTGGCATGCCAGAGGGGGATCAAGGGCAAAAATGTATCTGAAAAATACATTGTTGACACAGCGCTGCGTTTTGTGCTGTAAAGGGCAGAAATCACACTACGTCACTCAGGTGATGTTTCTGGACACGGAATGTGAAAAAGCTCACACAGCGAGGTGGCACTTGGTTAAAGACTGGGCAAACAATGCCTGCAAGGGCAACGTATACAGTAGTGGATACGGATATTATATATTACAATATATTATTGCTGCTGTATCACTCAGGTGATGTTTACGGACACAGAATTATTATTGTTATTTAGACAGAATGTGAAAAAGCTCACACAGCTAGGTGGCACTTGCATACCTCCCAACTGTCCCTCTTTTGACCACTCAACCCCCTGTCCCTCTTTTGTACTGGAAAGTCCCTCTTTTCTCTGAACTGAACAGCTAACTTAATTAGCTTTTGGCAAAGAGCTCAGAACAGCTAACAGGTGCAAATAAGATACTTTGTAACAATTTTGACTCTGGTTGGTGCTGGTAGTGATGAACTACTAGGAGGAGCAGCACACCAGTCCCACTCCCCAACACAGCTAGACTAATAGCACTGGGCTCTTATAGTAGCAAAGTAAAAAAACAAAAAAGAAAATAAAAGCAGTCCTTACAAGGACTATTGGGTTACAGGCAGCAGTCAGCAGATGAGAGATCAGCAGCAGGACAGCTGCCCACAGCAGCTACATACAGAGCACTGCAGTAGAAGGTAGATTACTAGCCAGCAAAGCTACCTAACCTAAAATGTCCCTCAAATCCCTGCAGAGTTCTGTCCCTACAATACAGAGCAGTTATCAAGTAGATTACTAGCCAGCAAAGTTACTATCAACTGTTCCTCAAATCACTAACCAGCTCTCTCCCTACACTAGCTCTTCCAAGCACACACAGGCAGAATGAAAAAACGCTGCAGGAAGGAGAGTGGTCCAGGGGGTGTAGGGGTGGTCCAGGAGGGAGAGCTTCCTGATTGGCTGCCATGTATCTGCTGGTCTGGGGTGAGAGGTCAAAAATAAGCGCCAGCTAAGGCGAACTCAAATTGGCGAACGTCGCGCGACGTTCGCGAACATTCGGCGGACGCGAACAGTCGATGTTCGCGCGAATTAGTTCGCAGGCGAACAGTCCGCGACATCCCTATTGAACACTTTGGTTGTACCCAAGTTTAAAATCCACTTGGTTTCTCCTCTAGATAACATGTTTTCTCCTCGCCAATGTAAAGGAATTGTACCTTAATTCCAAAGTTTCGAGCTCTTATAATCCAGCGTTTTTGAAAATGTGGTAATGCACATTTTTTAATGTTAAAAATTTTAGTTTTCTAAAATGATTGATTTCATCATAATAAAAAAATGTGCACAGCCACTAATATACCCAAAGGCCTGTGTTAGATGTGGTGTTTCCTTTGCTGCCATTGCAACTGCTGCAATATATCAACTATGTTAAGTAAACAGGCTAAGCTAAATTATTCTCTGCCTGCCCATTAATGGAAATAGATATTAACCCCTTTTGGTACAAGCTCGTGAAGTTGGGTAAAAAAGGTTCATAAACACTATCTGAACTTCCAATATAAGTGTACAGATGTACCTGATTCCACAGACCGAATGGCAACCATGATAGTCTTATCACTGACCAAGAGCCATTTCCCAACCTCCCTTAGTGTGCTTAATTAAGCAAATCCCTCCTCACCCTGTTCCATTGTGAAGTGTCCTGCTTTCGAAAGAATCTTTTCACCATTACCATGGTAATCAGAGGTACTTTAAATCCCAGAATCCATAGTTGGCTACTGGAATGATGGGATAGTTAACTTCAAGTTAGTGCACACACTTGCAGATGTATCTATTTTTTGTGCTTTAAGTTAGTTTGTATGCATTTGTGAGCAAATAATTCCACTTCCAGCACATCGTATTCATGTTTAAAGGATTTTGGGGGGTACATACATTACAAATCAAGTTAAAAAGTATTGAAAAGACACTGTATATATATATATTTTCTGTTATTTTTTTCCTTTGGCAACAGATTGGACCAGCTTTATAGCTAAGATACCAGTGCATAAATAAATTACCTATTAAATGTATTAATTGCATTTTATTCCTTCAGTGAATGGTGCCAGCATGTTTTTTTTTTCTTACAAATGAGCAGATCTGGTATACTTCCAATCATGTGGAGGCAAAAACCCACAGGCAAACATATATTTTGGCATGCAAAGGGCTCTTGATATTGAAAGTTAATTTTTGCCGTGGGAGCTGGAAGACTGTATGCTAGGGAAAAGTACAGTGAAATTAGTTCCTTTGTGACTCATTTGTCTTTATGAATATTCATTAAACTGCATGTTTCTGTTTTGAATCCAGACAAAAAAACAATCTATTATCTAACATGGAGAGAACAATATTGAAGGTTATACAGTAACTTGCAGAATTAAAAAGCAGTCATCAAATAAATTAATTTATTCCTGCAGCTATAATACCAGTACCTTGGGGGTTATTTCACACATCATGTGCTTTATAAATAACATTCAGTTATTGTTTTGTTTTTGCACATCGAGATACAGTGATGTGTATTCTATGTCTTTGACTAATGCTGGCCGTCATTGCTATTAATTTAAAATCACAGATATACAGTAACTGAACCATTACATAATATGAGATATTAGAATGCCCACCATTTTTAATTACAGGATTTAATCCTGCAAAGGTTCTCAGTATGTTTGTATGTTTTACACGAGATGTCCTTACACTAAAACCTTCTTCTGATTGATAAAAGAATGTTTTTTTTCCTGAAACATTATTATTACTTTAATGTAGAATGTCACAACAAATGGGTACATGCTTTAAGAAGGGCAGATTAAAAGATTCATGTAGAAATATATTAAAATATACATTTTACTTTTTCAGGCTCCAGTTCAGTGGTCAGACGTGGTTACTTTAAAGACTAAAATGCCAAACTATGGGTTTCCTAGGTACCAGTGGCTGACAAATGCGTGGAATTTCTTTCAAAGAGAAGTAAGTACAGTACACACACACACATATATATATATATAGATAGATAGATAGATAGATAGATAGATAGATAGATAGATAGATAGATAGATAAACATAATTACAAATATAACTACATACATGGCCACATTTAGTTTATTAATTCCTGGCGTTCCAACAGATTATTTTTTTATTGCGACTTTTTATTACTCATCTTTCTATTAATGGCTCTCTTTTACAAATTCCATTAATATTCCAGTATCATTTTCGAATCAATGCATGGATGATAGGGTCATAGCAACCTGACTGCTGAAACTGCAAACCGGGGAGCTGCTGAATAAAAAAATAACTAAAGCAAACACAAATAATAAAAAATGCAAACCAATTGCAGATTGTCTTAGAATATCATTCTCTACATCATACTAAAAGTTAACTCAAAGGTGAACAACCCCTTCAAATATCTCATGTAACACTGTATACGAACATCCTTTAGACTAATGTTCTATCAAGCAGGATAATTAATATGCACACTGTATGATTGCTCTTCACAACTCATATTGTATATGTACTATCAATAATAGTTCATATGGGCATAAGTTATTCTTACTAAGGGGTCCGTTTACTAAAGTGGTTTACTAAAGTGCGTTAAATCTGACTTTAAGTTCCTGCATGTTATCGCTGAGGATATTTTTCCGCCAGAATATTCACAGTGACTAAGTTTACTAAAGTTTACTCAAAATTCATTGTAATCACTTGCGGTAACTACGTTAATGAACCAGCTTACGTTAGCAGTAATTTTAGCGTGTTGCGAATTTTCTGGCGACAAATTACGTTTTTGTGAATATTTATGCTATAAAATAGTTTTGTTTTATGGCGGTTATTATGGCAATTTTTACTGTGACATTTATGGCCAGAAATGAATCTTCAAAACTCATAAACTTTATTGACTGATGATTATACCATCCAACAACATTACCAGAGCAACAACAATCAAACATGTATGCATCATATAAACCCTTCTGCCAATAGAATCATATGAACAAGAAATCATCCCAGTCAATCTCTTTGCTTCATAGAAATGCACAGTTTAATGTAGCCAATCACAATGAAACCAAAAAAGTGTAGAGGCTAACAAATCCTTGGACTGTGATGCTCGCTGCCAATAATACACCTCTGAGCTGAAACTGCTGCTGTTAGAAGCAGAAGCCAAAACATCCTGTCAGCAATAGCTAAAGATCTCTCTCCTGTCAGCAAAGAACGATGGGTAAAAAAAGTATTATGCGATATTTCCTGCCCCTTCTTTACTTAACATAACTTAAAGACCCTAGAAAATTTGTAATGAATGTATATTGCAAAGTTGCTTAGAGATATGTTTTTTTATTAGCAAAAATATTTTGGGGTTGACATTCCCTTTAATAACCATGATTTGATTCAAGCAGCTAGAAATTCATGAGAATTCCCAATTTGAATTTTAATAAATCTATCCCTGAGTGCTTCATCCAAGTGTATCAAGAACAAAAAGAACATTATTATGTACCATTCAAGTCTTCTGATCATATATGTATACATAGTTTTGAATATTGTTCACAAGGAAGTGCGCAAGGAAAAGATGACAAAATTCAGATATATGCCTTCACACCGGAAAAGAAAAACTATACAGTGCCTATCATTCTGTTAGCCTTGTCATGGTGTTAAAGCTAACCATTGTTTCACACATTTCCTGTTAATTAAAACATTTCCTGACTTTGCAATAAAAGGTCTGTTTGAGGCCTACAACAATCAAATTAAATAAACTTTCATCGGTTTTGAGAAATTTAGGAAAAGGTATTTATTTGCTTTTTTATATTGGCTAATGCGCTCGCCTTTATTATATGAAAACAAAAGAACCACTAAGGTACTAATTGTAGCGCTGCTAGGCATAAACATTGTGACCTAATTTTCTAGTTTATTATATACTCTTATTATAGTCTCATAATAAGAATAAGATTACAAATTAATGTGTTAGTGTTTAGGTTTTGTCTTCATGTTTTGTCTTCATTTTAAGAAGTCTGTCTACCTCTTTGTCTGTCTAGCTATTGATCTACATGGCTGTATATTGATCAGTCAGCGATACTCTACATTTATTCCGCCTTCTATCAAATATTTTCATATTTAATTAAATAACATGATCTGTGTGTCAAAAGAGACATTTGTGTATATCCTTACATCAGTTTTAGTAAACAGAGCCTGCATGCCAATTTAATTTATAACAAACCCTTTTTAAATACACAGATCATTTTTATATAGCACATAAACAATTTTTCAACTGCCTATGATGAAATCCGAGAGAGTAAATTTATTTACTAATGCGTTTATTCATAAACATCATGTAGATGTATAGTACGACAGGTACAGGTTCTATTATCCAAAATTCTTGGGATAAAGGATACCATAGTTTAAAGGAGACTGTGAAAATGAGTTTGACTAGAAACATTAGGCAAGCTAGTGTTTAGTTTTTGTTAAGCACACCTTGGTAGGTGAAAAAAAGGAGTAGGCAGTACTTGCCAGATAGAGACACAACTTCAGTTTGCAAAGAGCTAGGTAGGTCCTTGTTGGTCTGTTGTGAGTGGTATGCCTTCAAGATGTGTGCTGTATCACACCAATATAGGCCAAGCACTGTATCGGTGAATGTGATTAAAATCTATTTTTGAGTTTATCTGCATAATCTTTGTGTCCAGCCAAAGATTCTCCCAGTAATGGTGGTGTGAGCTTAAGTATAAATTCATACATACTGCAGAAAAGGATATTATTCCCCTGGTATACTATGTTACAGTCAGATACAATTCTAGAAGAAATGTATCTTCTAATTCAAGACCAAATTTCTCCATGCACATCTGTTGAGTATCTATGAGATTAGTTTTTCATACTAAATTAATTTCTGCCCAATATATTGAAGGGGTCTAGTAATACACACATAATGATAACCACTGAAGTTTTATGTAGAAAATGAAGGATCATTTATCTAATGTAAAAGTCAAGTTTCTGATTTTTCTAAGTAGAAATTTTGATATTACCTAACCGCATGCTGCTTTCCCAAGTGATTTCCCAATCAATCATAATTCCTAGGTTATATATTAAATTAAACACCAGCCTGGAAACATCTTGAATATTTTATATGTACTGTTTCAGTTTCATAAACCAGCTCAGCCCTAATGTAAGTTTGTTGGAAAATTTAGACCATAAAACAACAAGACACATATTTTCAATTATTCCATGAGCACAGTCAGAAGTGTCAGCAGCAGATTAATGTACTTACCTCCAAGAATGAAATGTTTGGAGGCATTTTCAGTAATTAAAGTAAATTAAACCTCAAATTTTAGACACTGACAAATTAAGATAGGCCATATAATCGTGACACTGAAGAAGATTTATCAGGCTTGCATGTAAGTAAATATGAGCACAGCATAATGAATTTATTTCACTGTTCTCTTTTAATCTGAAGTTTCTAGAAACTTGCATGTTGAGTATACTTGTGGAGCATTTGCCAAGATTTTTTTATTAATCTACCAAGTATCAAATGCTCGTTTATTTTGTTCCTAAAAATTGCATTTAGTAAACAAAAAAAACTAAAAACTAAATTTAGGGGGCCACACACTGGGCAACTTCTTTGGGATACTCAAGCTGCAAGTGTTTCTGGCTGCCTGGATAACTGGATCCCAATAAAAGTTGGTGATGAATCTCCTTTACCACCTACTTATATTTAAATCCTACTTATACTTCTTATCTAGTCCATCCACATATACCATTAGGATATATTAGATGATTCATTTGCTGGCATAAAAACATTTCCTGATGTTTGCTCCAGTGCCCAGTAACCAATAAGACGTTTGCATTTAAAGGACAAGGAAAGGCAAAAAAAATAAAATCCCATTTTTTTTTACATTCTTTAATGAAAAATAAACCTTTCTCCAATATACTTTAATTAAAAAATGTGTACAGTTTTTATAAGAAACCTGACTGTATGCAGTGAAATTCTCCCTTCATTTACTGCTGTGGATAGGAATTGTCAGACGTTCCCTAACTGTTCAGCAGGGAAACAATCATACAGGGGGAGCCCCCACCTTACTTACCAGCCATGCAGAATTCAAGCAGCTTTGTTTATGACGATCCCTAAGCAGCCCAGACCACACTGAGCATGTGCAGGGTCAGGCCAAGATGTTTAACAAAGTTACAAGATGACAGCCCCCTGTGGCCAACTTTGAAAGCATAAATCATTTGTTTGATTAGGCTTTGTGGTGCAGTAAGTTCATGCTTATGTTTAGTATACAAAATGCAGCATTTCTAGCCTTATTCTATTTTAGACTTTCCTTGTCCTTTAAACAAGTAAACCACTAAATACTTTCCTTTGATTAGTTCCTTTAGGTGACTATTTTGCAGCTTTTTTTACATAACCCCAATTATGTTTTCTTTGCTGACATGGAGAGGGACCCAGTAAAGCTATCCTCTATCACTGTAACTCGTTTCAGTGGTGTTAAAAAATAGTGAAAGGAAGAAGGACAAACAACTTCAAACAACTTAATGAAAGCAATGCTCTGGCCTTGCACTCCCTGGCAGGAGTGGCCCTTTCTCCCAATGGTTGAGGGGGGCTGGGGATGTCAAGTTCCTAGGCACCTCCCCAGTGATCTTAGTAATAATAGTTACATAATTAATTTTGGTTAAAAAAAGGGCCATCAAGATCAACCCCTCCAAACCCCAGTGCACATATTTGTATGTATATTTTATTTGTATAGCGCTCCTTGAGAGCAAAGCACTGTACAGCAAAACAATAAATTAGTAGTAACAAACA
This sequence comes from Xenopus laevis, assembly GCF_017654675.1. Lineage (NCBI taxonomy): Eukaryota > Metazoa > Chordata > Amphibia > Anura > Pipidae > Xenopus > Xenopus laevis. The sequence goes on along the minus strand of NC_054375.1, from coordinate 75,909,503 downwards.
AGGGGTCACTGCATTAATAAGTAACAATAAGTGCATTATTAGAAATACAATTCACATAAATATAAAATATAATTACGATACAGAGTAAGTGCTCACTGTCAAGGATACAAAATGAAGGAGGACCCTTCCCCATGGTGTTTACAGTCTAAATGGGAGGGTAATTTACGGACCCATAGACACAACTTGACTTAGGCAAACCTAAACTATCATTCACCAAGCCTGCCCAGCAGTTGCTATCTCATATCCTAACAGCAGCCAGGCCTTTACTCAATGGACATCTCCTACCCTTGCAAATTAATAAGGTAAAAAGAATAACAATAACACCAGACCTAAATACAATGAGGTGTGTGCCAGTTGGGTATATTATCATATATTATTATTCAAGCCACTAAGGAAAATCTTTAGCATTACACTAGTCTGGAGCAAACAAACACTAGTTGGTATTCTAGTAAGGTGTTTTAGAAAACCTTTCTTTTTTTTCCCTCTTTGTTTTTTCCCTTCTTCATCATTTTTTGTATTTATTTTTCTGTTTCTTGACATCAATGCAACATGCTTTGTAAAAACAGTATTTCAGTATTTGTAACTCTTGTCATACTTTTCAAGTGTTCATTATGAAAATGGAAAAAAAACAGTTACCAACAATTTTTAGGGATTAAAGACTGCTTTGTGCACAGTCAAACATTACTTAGGATAATGCCATGTATGAATCACTGATAGTAACAAAAGCATTTTCCATACATATAAAAAGTAATCATGTCCCCTCACAAGCATCTTTTTTCCAGAGAAAACAACCCCATCCTTGACAGTCTGTCCCTTATGGTTTAACATACAGATTTCATCTTACTGACATATATAATAAGCAATAGAAGGTTTTACAGAAATATCACCTGTTTTAAAGAAGAATTAAAAACCAAGTTTTAATCTGGTAATCCGCTGTACTGACCCCAACTATACTAGAATGGCCCTACTTACATACCATTTTTAAAAATGCAAAGTGAGGTTGCCAGCTGCCATGACAGCACCAACCCTGCATTTTCAGAATCATGTTCTGCATTTGGAGAGAGGGTATGAGGGCCAGTACAGAGGACACCTAATTAAAATTAGACTTTAGTTAATTTTTAAAGCTATTGAGTTCACAGAAGAGTTTGTCAAATTAAAACCCTGTTTAGTTAAGTGAGGACTGACCCTTTGAAAATGTCAACGGCTGCAAAACTGGCACGCTTTTACTATAATATGTGAATCTGTAGATAATATGAATGCCTTTTAAACCAAACCTCCACACTGACACCTGCTGGTTTGTTCCTGTAGGCTAAACTATGGCTTAATATTCAAGTTCTGTATCAAGCTGCTTTATAGGTGTAACACTTTAATGTATATCTGTTTCACTCTTATTATACTGTCCATAGTTAAAGAGAAGGATGTCAGCATAGATCAGTTGAGCCAAACTAGCTTTTAAATCTAATATAAATAATATTCCTAATTTTAACTGAACTACTATGATAATGATTCAGAACCTTTTAGGACACAATCTTTAAATAACACTAGACCAGTTTTATTTCCTGAAATATATGCAGTCCATTTTCAGAGTTAAAAGCCATCATTAGAAAGAATCATTCAGTCAATAAATGCAAGCTTTTTCCTTTTTAGCGGAGTGTGCTATTCTCTACCAAGGAGCAGTTGTGACAAATATAAATGTTGAAATATTTCTTTTTAACAGTTCAAGTGCTGTGGCGTGGTATATCTCACAGACTGGCTAGAGATGACAGAGATGGATTGGCCTCCTGATTCTTGTTGTGTTAAAGAATATCCAGGCTGCTCTAAACAAGCGCATCACGGAGATCTTAGTGACCTATACCAAGAGGTAGGGATTGTATAGTTAGTAGTTGATTAAATTATCTTAAAAAAATATTACTTAGCATTTAAAGAAATTGTAAAAGGAGGATTAAAATATGACCAGTTTTACTTACTTGTTGTAAAAAGCAATATATTATTGGGTTGATCTGATCAAAAGTGATAATACTGTGCAAAACTAGTAACTGCAAATTAATAGGATTCAGACCTTTCTTGACTTAATCTAATATCCAGAGAGACGCTGTGGAGAGGCTGGAGGTTAGGAGCCTAAAGGCTGGATAACCAGGGGTGTACCCATATATGGCAGAACTGAGGCCAGAAGTCATGATAAAATGAATGTGAAGTTAATAAACAAGAAATGGTATCCAAACAGCTAATGGTGCACAGATACAAAACAATATACAGAAAATGGTAGTGGTAAATTGGTAGAGTGCAGTTAACGGGCAGCAAACATGCAAAGTCAAATAGCAGGCCAGAGGTCAAACCATGAAATCCACAACAATTGGGCAAGGAGGGGCACTGGAAGACGGTAGCCAGCCAAGAAGCAAAGAACTAGGATGGGACTCAGGGACAAGGAACAAGGCAGGGATAAGCTACTGGAACCAGCATTGCAAGAGGGCAAGATCACAGCCAGGGAGCTTAATGACCAAGCAATGACCAAAGACCAAAGCTTATAAAGGGTCTACATAGAATAATGAGCAACACATGGCAATAATGAGATGGGTGGAGAAAAGGGAGCAGACAGCAGGAATACAAGAAGTACATTAAAAAGTAATGTTCTGAAGCAGCACAAAGGGCCCTAGTGGCACAGTTGATAAGTGCAATAGCAGTCCATCATACAGTTAAGGGATGAAATCCAGCCAGATCCAGCCTAACTAGTCCATGATTGCAGTTCATCATTCAATATTTAAATGTGTGGGCCATGGGTTGAAAGGTCTGATTATGTATTTGTGGATGCTATTATGTATTAAATCGGAATGCAGGTGAGCCACATCAATATGAAAGCTGCTAGAAAAATATATATCTCTCCAGTGTGTTCTTTAGAAACCTTTCTAAAATATTGACTAAAGCTGGCCAAAACATTCCGAATTTAGCTTCATATTGCATGATCGTATAGCGCTGCCTTAACACCTACAACTAACCATTCAGATTAAATACTGTAGTAAAAGAACAAATCAGACGATGTTCTGGCCATGACAACAATCATATGAAAATAGTAGTGACAGTCAACCATTGATATCGACAGATAGGCAATACATGCAGAGATATTATCATTAGCCGACAGAAATCTTCTAACCTGTCTGATCTATTAAACAAGAATTACCATGGTACGAAAAATGTTGTGACTTTTTTTTAATTTCTTTACTTCTATGGCCATCTTAACATAGTAGTTTATGCTAATTCGTATATATACCTGACCGATTAGACAGTTCCTAATTTATTACAAACTCAAATTCAAGATCAAAGGGAAAATCCATGTTTTCTTTTATACAGGTAAGGGCAATTTATCTTAGAGCATATACAGTAACAGAAATGAAGGGTATTTACAATAATCATTATGGTTAAATATATGGCAATTTGATATGTTTCTGACAGTTTACATAAAAGGATATACCTGTAAACTGTCCTTTTCTTTTAAAATATATAAGGTGTCAAATTTTCCTTTAATTGGCACCCTAGGTGCTGGTCTGTGTGCTTCAAAGGGTACAATGTGCAGCAGAACTAAACAACACTGTGTTTTGCCCCATGCACCATCACTACTGTGCTTTGCATCTTGCACCGGATTTATGATTTGCTGTTTTGTGCAGAGGACAGCAAGAACTTGGACACTTTTGGCACTTGTGTACAATCTTGCACCCCTTACTGCTCTTTCACTAGCAACCAGGACATAGGTACTGTAAATTTCCCCTCTAATGTCCCTTTAGTACAGTTCTTTACTGGATTAAATACTTCAAATAATTCCCAATAATTCATTACATAACTGGAAGCAGAAGGGGTAATTGGCCACCCCCTCACACTGCAAAATGCAGTACATACATTGCTCCTGATATAAACTGATGAAGGGTGAGATTATGTGGCTATATTTATCCTTATTTGCACAGAAAACAGAGCAATTAAAACCAAAGTACCAATTAAATTCCCCCACACTTTTTTTTAAAGCATTAATCGTAAAGCAGAAACCAGGCACTTTTTGGTATCTTTTAGACTGATGGACTCTATTTTGTGTTTGTTTAGAGCAAATGGCTTTGACCAGCAGATAAACTTGTTAACAAATTGCTTGAGTTATCTCTCTAATTGTATATAATCTGTTTCGGGTTTCCTAAAATGACATCCTCATAGTCAAACCTCAAAGGCACTGTATTTGGAAACAAAGTAAAAATAGAAGTGCTCCCTTGATGCCTAGAATTACAAAGCACATAATGGTTACAAATCTCAAATAGGCTCTTGAAACGTCTTCTGGGACTGCAGTATAATTCAGATGCAATTCATCACATTCTAGTTCAGCTTTGTAATGGAAGAACCTAGGAAGTGGAATGTTTCTATTTTACAGGATCTTTTGTGGTCTTAATTGAATGTAAAAATGAGATGGTGTGATGTTTATGTAGAAAACCATTACTACATTAGCAGATTGTTTACAGTTGATTAGTCTGCTCTATAATGCCTTTTGTTTTCACCAATAATTTGCTGTTTTTAAATGTAGCTAAGGAAGGTTAAACAGAGCTGCAGTAAATCAGTGCTGTGTCCCAATGCTCTTTGCACAACATACCTCTCAAGCAACTGAGAACCCAGCAATTCCATTTTACTTTATTTGAGAAAAGCTTTTATCACACCAAGCCCAATTACAGTACCTACTAACTCCAGTTAAAAGATACTGTTATTTCTGACTTATTTTAGATGTCTTAGAATAAAAAGGTAAAAAAAAAATCCATTCCTGATGCTAAGTCTGCAAAAGATATAAAGCAGCACAACATTTCTCCAAGGGATTAATCAGTTTACTAAACAGGCAACCCATGAATTATCATTTCAAAAAGAGTATTACTCTACAGATGTCAAGCTATGCTGTTGATGCCCTTTATTTAGAGCTTGTTGTCACAGAGCTAATAAAACCTGTTTATATAATATTTCACCCTTTCTATTCCCACACTTTTTGAACCAAAAAGGCACAACACGCATGGTGACCAGGGAGCTCTGAAACAGATTCTGCCCTACAGATGTTTAGCATAAAATATAAAAGACTGCCAGTGCAGGTGTCTGCAAGTATACACAGGACAATATACCCTAACCCTGCTGACTGAGTGAAAAGCAAATGGCAGCATTGCAGTTCCCTGCTTAAACCTTCTCCCAGGAGACTGATCATCAGCATTAATAACAAAGCAGTTTGGGCTTAGTTTTGCTCATGGTCATGCTGTTTTATAGTATCATTGCTGTTATAGTTCAGCTTAAACAAAATATCTAAGCCCACCCATTTTAGTAACCTAAAATACAACTAATGATACACTGATATTTCTAAAACTAAATTAACAGTCAAAGTAATAAGATGCAACCGGCTAACAATGTAATGTAAGAGTAATGTTGGTTCACAAAAGTGGTTTGGGTCACATTGGTTTTACTAACATATAAGAACACATGCACATCCGCAAGCACTGTGAGTGAAATTTTGAGCACAATTGCCATGTTTTTTTCCCACAATGCAGCCTTGTTTCCAGAATTCCAGCGCCATTGCAGTTAAAAGGGGGCAATGCACTTGGCACAATTGCTGCATCTACCGTATATACTCGAGTATAAGCCGTCCAAGTATAAGCCGAGGTACCTAATTTTACCTCCAAAAACTGGGAAAGCTTATTGACTCGAGTATAACCCGAGTATAAGCCTAGGGTGAGAAATGCAGCAGCTTATGGTAAGTTTCAGTCAAAAAATTTAGGGTTTCTGCTCCCATTGGAGGTGCTGGCTTCTCGTTTTTGGACGCCGACAACCATTCTTGGATGCCGGCGACTATTCTTGGAGACTATTCTCGGATGCCAGTGACTATTCTTGGACGCTGGTGACTATTCTTAGATGCCGGCGACCGTTTTTGCGCTTGACCCGAGTATAAGCCGAGCCGAGTTTTTCAGCATATTTTGGGGGCTGAAAAACTCGGCTTATACTCGAGTATATACGGTACCACAATTGCATCTGATTCATCAAAATTAATAAAACTGTGCTTGCACTTTAAATTAGGAACAATTGCAGCAAATAGTTGACATGTCGGCCTGGTGTCATTTCTGGTGTTGGCAGGCTTCATTTCCAGTGTTTGGTGTGCAACATTTGCACCCAATTCTTTTGGCATAATAGAACTATGCCAATTGATAGAGGCTGCTGAAGAAACACTGGAGTTACAGCAGCAGTGTTCAATTTGGAACGGAAGACAGAAAGCATTGAGCAGCACCAAGCACAACTATGGAAGTGCAAGGAGAATATTTTACCAAGATTACATTTAATGAATGGGGGTTTTGCATACAACTGACTGCAGGGAAGTTGTGGGGATCACAACTACACTAGTGGACATAAATAAGCACTATACAACATGAGATGTGAGATATGTACATGTTGCAGAACACTGCATTAGCACTGGCCCAACCAAATCCTCTTTCTGCCCACCTGCAATTACTGTGCTAGCTATGCTATTATCATAGCAAGTCCTTTGTATTCAAGCTCAGATTCTGCTAAACACAATAAGTATATTACAAAAAAAGCAATTTAAACAACAGAGAAAAGGGCATATTTTTTCATAATGATCTTTTCAGTTGTTTAAACAGTTCTTCAAATATTAGTGGCTGCAGCTTTATTAAAGCAATTACAGCCATACTTCAGAAAAGCAATAATGATATTACATATGTTCATCTGAGAATTTTAAGATATAATTATAGATAAAGCAATGAAAGTGTTTTTATGAAGACAGAAACAGTAATACTCCAAGCCATAAAAAACAAACACTGATGTGTTTATGTAGTAGAGACTCCTAAATGCAAAACAAAAATGTTAACATATAAATTTAAAATTTGTCAATACAGAAATACTGGATTTCCTGCAGCATTTATTGCACATTAGAATAATACCAGTAAATTGTTGATTTCCTTTGAAACCTCTGCATCTTTCTGTTGGGTCATAAAACAAGTTTTTGTAGGTGGAAATGACATAGTGATATATTTTCTTTTGATATCCAGGTCTCTCTGCTTAATAATATGTATTATTTTGTTAATACAGGTATAGGATCTGTTATCCAGAATTCTTGGGATGTGGGGTTTTCCGGATAACGGATCTTTCTGTAATTTGGATCTTCATAAATTGTCTACTAGAAAACCATCTAAACATTAAATAAACCAAACTGGGTAGTTTTGCTTCCAAGAAGGATTAATTATATCTTAGTTTGGAGTCTAAGTACTGTTTTATTATTACAGAGAAAAAGGAATTTGTTTTGGTTTCCGGATAGTGGATCCCATGTCTGTATTAGCATGGTTTGTTTTTAACCATCACTTAGCATGCTCACAGCCATTATAGCCTTCCATAATCTTGCTCTGAGCATCGCATACGGGTCTGCTTTTTTCAGTGTCTGTTTTTTTTAACACAGAATGCAAAGCAAGATAGGCTTAATCCTATTTTTTTAAGGGTGTTCAAAACAAGAAGAAAACGGTATTAAAACGTAACATTTATTATTCAAAGTAATTCTTTAATTAAAACCATTTAATTATTTCTAGGCAATATTGTCGCCAGGCCAAAAATATCCTGAATGTATCAAATGAAATGGCAGATGCTTCTCACTGTGCATTTTGTCTTATTATATTAAAGTTATACTGACACAAAAACATTTCTTTTCAAAATATTAATCTACATTAAAAGTTACATATAGGCCACATTGATCGTTTCTTGCTGATAGTTCTACTTTTGTAAGTAATTATTACTTAAATTCCTAAACCTGACTGTCCCATCTCAGTCTGTCAGAGTTTCTAATGCTAACCGACTACTGCTGCACAAATATGGCAGCCCCTTCATGAAGGAACATGGGGGTAAGAAAGGTTATCTAAAAGCATCAGGCAAATACTTTTATTGTAAATTATAAATAGCATTCAAAAATAATGTTAAGATGGATAAAAAAAGGTTATTTTCTGCTGTCAGTATCTCTTTAAAGGGGATTCCTCTTAAAGGGCACTACAATTGTTCGGTTATTATAAGCTTAATATTATTGAGATCACCAATGCCCAAACTGTAAAACTCTGTAAACTGTTTTAAATTGATACATTAGTTAATACATCTCTTATCTTTGGCCCAGCTGAGCAGAATCCCTGAGTTTGATTAAAGGCAGCTGTTACAATTGATACAATAGTTGTTAATATTCCACAGATGCTGTTGAGAAATGTATCAACTAACAGTTGTTAGCAAACAGTTCAGAATCTGCACTTGGATGACTGAGCTGCCAGACTGAGACACCAGAGGGAGGAACGTTAAACTTGGAAAAATGACAAAAAATATAAAATGTAAAGTCATTATTTCTGGTGAACAAACTGAGACGATCTGAACTGAAAAAAAGTGTTTGGAAGGTGAACAACCAATTCATGACAATATTTATACTGTTTAATTTGATACCAGTGCCTCTCTCCTGACTCTGAAATTTACTCTGTTAACCTCTGGAATCACATTTCCCCTATCTATCATTCACCATACTATAATACATACACTCATGCTTTATACATAATGTATAGGCATGGTACTGGGATTGGATTTGACGCCAAGACCTGATCGAGTAGACACACTATTTACAGCTGTCATGTAGCCTAATGGGTATTGTCACTGCCCTCAAACCAGATGTCACAGCAGCATGCCCTTTTTAGCAGTCAAGGAAGTAGGAGTTAGCGTTTAAGCCAGAGTCTGATATGGGCAAGTAGCAGGGGATTGATTTGAAGCAAAGATAAAGATTTTAACTGTATAAAAAAAGTCCCTGCAGGATTTTACTAAACCAGGATTAACCTGTCGAATTATTACCAAATTAGCTAGCATAGTTTCTCTTTAAGTACTGAACATGTACTGAACTCTCACTAAACGCTACCTGCTGGTTGGTTGCTATAAGTGGTTACACCAGTAGAAAACCATGCACATTTTATTACAGTACATAACCCCAAGGATACAGCAAAATAATTTGACTGCATGTACTGCAATTTGGCCTTATTCTGAACCAAACCAGATGCTAGATTTGACATAACCCTAAGGGGGTTATTTACTAAAAAATATATCTCAGATTTTTATTAAACCAAGCTTGACCAAACTCCTATCTTATTTATTAATAAAAGAACTCAGAAAAGTTGGGTCGGGAAAAAAATAGAGCAAAAAGCCAAATCGTATGAATTTTTTGGATTTGACTCACAAATCGCTTGATTTTTTCAGGTTGTCACCTGAAAACCCTGAGTTTTCGGGTTATCAGACAAAACCCAGCTCAGATCACGATATCTTCACACTGTTAAAAAAGACATTTGCCAGACAAAATTCTGGTTTAGTAAATAACCCCCTAAATTTTATTACCCAATTCAAGAAGAACAATTGATGAATAATTAATTAATGGTACTCTTCTTTTCAGAGAGTGTTAGATTTTATAAGTTGTCCCCATATCGAATATTGTTTTAGCCAAACTCATATACTATTTATTATTGGGGCAAATAATACTAGCTACTCCTGTGTCTGTTTTGCTCTTTAAAAGAAAAGGAATATGGAAAGCATCCTGCCATTTGCACCACTACCCTGATTCCTGCTGAAGGAGGCCTTTGACCTTTTCTTTATCAGCACAGTAAGGAATTACGCAAGGTTGATAATATTTATATTGTTTGTATTTGTTTTACTGTGTATATTACACAATTGTTATTAAACTAAGATTTGAAAATCTCTATTAGAGAATTTGTTGGCATTAAAGTACTTATTATATGAACAGAAGGAGAAAAATAGAAAATTTGCTAGTGCACGGTTTGCCTTTAAGAATAATTATTACAAAAAATGAGGTGTTAGTACCACACTTTGGCCAAAATATGTAAGCTCACGTGCCACGTCAAGGCCCCTCATTGTACATGAGTCCTACACTGTTTGTGAGCATTATAAGTTTGTAGTGCATTTAAAATAAATAAATACTTATTATATGAAGTTGATCTTACTCTAACCTTGGGTCTAAGATCTAAGTTCTAATACTCCTAATGCTAGGTACTGTTCAATTTCTAAGTTATCCTGGCATTACTAATGCAGACCATGAAAGGGGACACTTGCATGAAGGTGCAGTTAGAGAGGGCACATTTAATTATTTACTTCCAGGTTGGATCATCTATATTTGACAACAAGGGATGTCCATTAGCATGTTGAGATTCTTGGTAAACAGGCTATTTTTGTTTTATGTAAAAAGTGTTGTAATGAGTTCAGTTTCCTGGTAAAGTCATCCCTTTATTAAAGTATTGATGACTATCCCTGGTAGTGTAGCATTAATGGGCAATAGTTCAAATAAATAAGTAAATAGTAAGTGTAATGAAGGGAGGGACGGTACTCCATCAATGTCAGGTACTGACCTTTCGAAACTTGTACCAGTGGGTTTTAAATGGAAAGAACTATAACGTGTGACAAGTTGTCAAAACTATCACTTTACTGTGATCCACAGAGTCAGAGTTTTCCATATCATTGTGAAAATGTTTAACATTACATTTATAAAAATAGAAATAAAAAAATAAATAAAAACTGGGGGGTATTATAAAAAAATTGCTTTATTTGAAACAGTAATTAAAACAATGATATAAGTAATTGATTTTCTAGTAATAGGAGGGTAGAGTTAATTTAGGCATACATATCTATGACTATTTCCACTGTTTTAGTGTGGACACTCTCCTTACAAAAATACAACCGGGCTTCTTAATGCAACTTTTATGGGTGCACGACAACACTTTTTTGGGTGCACATAATGGATCATTCAGTTCACATGGGATCCCTAATATACATTTCCGTTCTGTGTTTATAGTCTAAATTTGACATTTAAAATTGAGGTCTAAGTCTGTTCATTTAAAAGTATTTTCTTTAAATACTGTATGGGTGTCCATGCATGGGAAGATGTTAGCATTCTACTTGGCCACTCTTGAAAAAGCCATCAGCCCATTGGCCCAAAACAGTGTTCTCACCAATCAGTATCTAATTGGGGTTCAGTCAAATAATACATTTGCTTGATGGCAAATACCAGAGGGCCTCCATGTAGTCCATTCATTGGCACTTAAAACAGGTGGACATGTTGGTCTCAGTAAAATATTACATTGTCTATGTACAGCCAGCATTACTTAAATTTACAACTTTTTTTTAAAAATGAACATAAGGAGACCCTCCCAGACCCTAAATGAGAATGATTGCATTTCAACTGTCTGCCCCACCACACACACAAACACATGGCATGCAGATATTTTTGTTTTCTGCCTGTTGTGACTGCATGTTACCCTAGTAACCAGTTATTATTCTAAACCTCACCTTAGTTATAAAATTTAATTATTTCACCCTATGAACAAACTGCCTTATGAACTAAACATATCTGTGGATTATGATGTATTCATTCCATTTAAGAGGCATAAGCAAAGTCTTGGATCAAGAGAAATTGTATTCATTCATATGAAAGATTCAGCTATGCACAAAGACTGGGTATCAATATTTATTTAATATTATTGTAATTGTGGACCTAAGTAAACTTGCTTGCTTTGAATCATAGTTTTCAGTAAGCAACGTTTTTTCGGCAAAGTTGTTTGGCGTTATGAACATTAAATATATTAATGCACCTCTGTTTCACTGTTTCAGGGCTGTGGAAGAAAAATGTACAGTTTTCTGAGAGGAACCAGGCAGCTACAAGTTCTACGGTTTCTGGGAATCGCTATAGGCGTTACACAGATCCTGGCTATGATCTTAACAATTACCCTGTTGTGGGCTTTATATTACGATGGAAAAGATCCACGCACAGGTCAAATCATGCCACAGATTCATGACACTGTACAACCCCAATGTCACACAGTGGAACTGTTGAAACCTAAATTCACAAGGACTAATGAACAAAAAACTACAACTAATGGATTTAATGCACACTTAGAAATGAAGCATTTGTGATTACATAAAACACCTTTGATTTCTGCTCCATCTCATACCAGCATTCTGAAGCAAAGTATGCCTAATGGACTCTTTTGCCATTTAGTGATTTTTCTTTGAAGAAGGGAAGATTATGCAAAAGAAAAAAAGCTTTTGTTTAACTTAAGACGTGATTTTTCTAGTAATGCAAATATATTTTCCTCTGTGTAATGGAAAAGATTTGGCCAGGCTTAAAAATTAGAACAACCAAACATTCAGGCAATAAAGGGAATGGGTGTGAATTATTCATGGCTTTGTTCTTCACTGAAGTATTCTCTATTAGTCTAGCTTATCAAATAGCAATTCTCTGCATCAGTTTTACACCAATTTAGAAGATCACGCTAATGGGCCTCACACCTCCAATAGAATCAAGGTTGTTTGTGTGAAAACAGAGAGATGTTTTAAGAGAGCTGAATTAATTGTATAAACAAATGGCAAATGTTTATATAATTTAGCATACTGTCTAATACTAATAGTGCCAAAGAAAAAGAAATATTGGGGAAATCTGTATTAGGTTTTTACAAAATTTCAGGACATATATGAAAGGGCTACTTGGGTACACCATCAATTAGGGAATCTCTTTCATTTGACCGCAGAAAGACCTGATTGTTAAAACTGCATAACTCTTAATTATGCCATTAAAGCAGCCACATGCAGGCTTTCATGCAATTTGTTCATTATTAATTGATTGTCCATTGGTCTGTGTATGTGCGTTAACACCCATTTCTATTACCCAATTCTGATGTAGATCAACCACACTTGATGGGGCAAAAGAAATAAACAAATTGCCAATCACTGTATGTGGTCATCATGCATGGCCAAATTGAATAACTAACTGGCTGGTTTACCGGTTATGCTTTCTAAGAATGACACTTGCGTGATGCTTGTTCAGCTTTCAAAACCTGACCTTTAAAGCATCAGCTTTGACAGCGTCTAAACAGATTAGAAAAATATACAAAGAGAGACAACTTTTCTAGTTATCTGTGAAGTACTTGAAATAATACTGTGGAACAAATGTTTAAGTATTTCCAGATGTCATATAATAGACATATTATATGCTATATTATATAAAATGTCATATTTAGAGTTTAGTAGCCATTTCTTTTTTTGCAAAAGCAGTAGCAACAACATTCAATCGAAACAACCTTGATACTGTAATGACACTCCTGACTGAATTTCACCAAAAAATTACTTTGACAGTTATGACATAAATCTATCAATTCCACCTATCAATGGTGGGAGTTCTAGAAGACAATCCCTGGCATTTTTTTGCCACTACTTATCCAGTGAAAAGTAACAGCTACAAAATCCGCTGGTGTGACCTTAGCCTTCAGTATGCCCAGTGAGCCACCAGAAATTATTAATTATATTTATTTATAAGAAAACAGATAACATATAGTGATAAAGGTCTGTGCATACAATAAATCATTTTTAAAGACTAGTTTGCTATTTAAGGCTCATACGCATTGGCACAATTAGCCTTGGCTGCATTATATTGTAAGGAAACATATAGTATATATGTATATAATATATATGCATCCTGCAGTGCCAATGCAGGCTTGTTCAAACAATATCCATTTTGCAACCTGTTTTTATCACCCTTGCAATAGTGCACCTTAGCCACAGCTTAACTGCCATTAGTTTTCATCATATATACATACAGATGCAGCCACTTTGGTTTGTGTGTTTGACACAGAATAACTAAACACATATATTCCACTTATCCCATTTAACACAGAAAATTGCATCACAGCATCCCAACTAATTAAAGCATTCCCCATTGTGAACAATGGTGCTTTGGTATGCTAATGAAAAGGTTAAATGCATTAAATGAGTAAAGATGACTTTAGATAACACACTTTCTTCAATTAATCCCGAGTCATGACGCATTTAAGACACAAATCCAAGTGGCTATATCTGTATATCACGCTTCTAATAATATCCTGTCCAAATGCTGTAAAATGTTTATGTCTATAAATTCACTGCCAATATATCTGAGATTTTTTTTTGCCATTGTCTCAAATATTTCTAATCTTAACTTTACTTTACTATCAGGATGCTGTCACATTCAGTGGTTCACCTATACCTCATTGAACTGTCTACTGTAACTAATATATGGTTTAATAGTGCCACCAACTAGTGTTTTATAAAGACGAAGAGTCATTGTGACGATAGATCAAGTAAAAGTAGAGATTTTTTCATATGGGTCTGCCTGGTCTACTTTAAAAAAAAAATATCAACATGTGGGAACATTTCTCTTTGTAGTAACGCATGGAAAATACTCGACCCTTGATCATTCTGTCCCTTGCACATATAAGCCATTTCTGATGAATGTTGATGCACTGTTCATGTATTTCAAGAGTAATCTACTGTATGATGTTATCAGGGTCTGTACTGCACAAAATACTGTGCTGTACTTTTAGAAGCACAATTGGATAATCACCTATGTATGTATAAAGCTATGTACTGTATGTATATTTAGTGCGTTTTTATTCTATTGAAATATTAACAGTTGTAAAAAAAATGGCTTGATTTAATGTGAATAAGCATATAGTTTCGTCCGTCTTTATAATATACTGTATACTGTACTGTATACTGTATACGTTTTCATTGTGTTCATTTTTATTGCATGTATCAAGGTTTTGGGATTGTATGTGTAAAATGGAAAAATATTTCCTGAATAAAAAGTTACATGTTCACCCTTGGTTAGATGTTGATGAGATAATTCCGTTAATAGAACAATTTATTTTACCAGTAAGTCACCAGATCAAAGATGAAGGCAGATTTGAATCTGATAAGGGACTCCAGTAAGTAATGGTTTGTAGGCATCTGACAACATTCCATGTCTTAAAGAGACCATCACTCCACACCAAGAGGAAAAAGGCACATTTATTGAGTAGAATCACCTAATCCTACATGAACAACCATAGGATTAGATGTTGAAAACTGTTTCAGCAATCGTACCCTAAAATCGTTCGATCGAACATTTTTTATTCGGTCGTAGGATTGTCGAAGTCGTAGTCAAAGTTCGAAGTAGCCAATTCGATGGTCGAAGTAGCCAAAAAAAAAACTTTTGAAATTCGAAGTTTTTTCCTTCTAATCCTTTACTCGAGCTAATTAAATGTGCCCCAAGGTGTTTGAGTTTTTAAGTCTATAAATTTAAGGTAGTCAAGCTTTTTAAACCGATAAACTCAAGGTATTCAAGTTTTTTTCCTGATTGCATTAAATCAAGTTTTTAACATTCACATTTTTTCAAAAATAAGCAAAAATTCGAATTTGTTTAAATTGTGAGTTTATTCTAGTTGAAAAAACCTCACAAACCTCACATACTTGATTTTTGATTATTAAGCCACTTAATTCTAAGCAAATTTTTTTTTTACATGTATGGGATCCGCTATCTGGAAACTTGTTATCCAGAAGATTACAGGAAGTCTCACATGGACTCCATTTTAAGTAAATAATTCACATTTTTAAAAATAATTTCCCTTTTCTCTGTAATAAAATAGGACCTTGATCTTGATCCCATCTATGATATACTTAATCCTTATTTGAAGCAAAACAATCCTATTAAGTTTATTTAATATTTAAATTATACTTTAGCAGCCTTAAGGTATGGTGATCCAAATTATGGAAAGACCACAATGTCCCAAGTATTGTGGATAATAGGTCCCATATCTCTACATTAATGCGTGAAAAAAACATTTAAAAATGTACACAGTAATTGCTATTGAAAAGCAGTATCTGTCTGGCTGTTTATATTCTCTGTACTCCTGGTTCTGACTGCTGAAACTTGGTGTCAGAACCATACAAATACTGCTTTTAGTTACAACTATATTTATGTTTAACTTTAAAGCCATATAATTTTTTAAAATTAATATATGTATGTATGTATATTGGAAATTTGCTAAGAATTACATTTACTTTTATTTAACAAAATACCATTTTTTTGTGATGGATTTTTCAGAATGGCCTATAATTTATTAATTTCCATGATCATAGTAAAGGTTAAAAAGGTGATCAGTTTTCAGTGAAAAAAAAAACACCAGAGGATATATGAGTATTAACATTACCCCAAAACATGACCCCTGACTGAAGAGATCATTTAAGGCTTAAAAACATCTTAAATGTAGAACAAAACAGAACAAAAATGACTTGCAACTATGGAAAGATTGCTTACTGGCATTCTGTGTGATCTACAACTTCTATTTTTAAAATCATTTTTCTAAAATGTAATTCTTTTTAATACACAGAAAACAAAATTGCAGAGATGCAATAGCCTAATTCCATTCTAACTTGTACAAGGCTAAGCAAAGCTGATTAATGGTTGTTCAGAGTTCTTTAATATTGGGAGCCCTGATCATCTGACCAACATTAATATCAACAAAATATTAGCTTAGCCTTTTAAATCTTTAGTTGACATATCATATTATCAACTGTTTTATGTATTTAACCATACCTATAATTTACTATTGCTGGGCTTTTGTACCCTCTATGGTTTCTGTGTACACATTAGATTATGTAGTGGACTTATGTGGTTACTTTCCCTGCTGGCTCAGGAAGTCCTAGTTCTATCACCTATGCCCTGTGGGAGGGAGACTTTCCTAAGTGTCCTAGGGACAGTTTCCTGTCCTTATTCTTTAAACTGGGAGGGGAGACATAGATATTCATCTCTTTCTGGACATGTTAGCAAGAGGTGGATCTGCCAGAAGGACTGAGGTGGAGGTAGGCCTCAGTAAATAAGTCTAGTTCAGACATAAGTTAACCCTGGCTTTACATAAGTCAGGAAAAGGGAACCTCATGAATGAAGTGTAGATATTAGTATTCCATTTTAGGAGCCCTGAGATAGATAGTCGAGCTAGCAAGGGCAGCAACAACAAGGATAAGTAGTGTGGGGGTAGCTCTCCCTGGTGGTAACTTATCTAAAGTGTAGAGATGCTGAGCTAGAAAAGGACACTGAAGGGGATTTGGGCCACTAAAGGGTCTCCCTCTACTGGTGACCTTATTCCTTTGCAAATTCTATCTCCCAAGGGCAATGGTGCTTGATCCTCTGTACTCTTTTTTTTCATTCAATACCATGTATGTAATATTGCCTTACCAAGAGAATCAAGGGAGTACCTGCTGCTACAATTAATAAACCCAACTAATGGTTTAGAATCGTTGGCGCCTATTTATTTTCTCAAGCATTTGTATGTTACAAACTAGTTGCACTTCAGCTTACATTTCCCCTCCAACACCTTTGCCCAGGTGAGAGATGGGTTGCACTGTAACCGGTCTGGTCAACGGCTGAGGTAAGATTATTTATCTGCCCCCACTTCTACTTATTACAAATAGTAGACTTGATAATCAACACACTGCAGTTTTGTTTTTTTAGAGTATTTTGAACTATAAAGTAGTAAAGTATATCAAGTCAAATGTTGGTGTCACTGTTACTACTCTTCCTTTAAAGGAGAACTTAATCTTAACTGTAGACATAGGCTAGAAATGTTGTACATTATGTTTAGGGCTTCTGTACCAGCCAAAGGCAACCACAACCCTTTAGCAGTAAAGATCTGTGTCTCCAAAGATGCCCCAGTAGCTCCCCATCTTCTTTTCTGCTGATTCACTGCACATGCTCTGTGCTGCTGTCACTTACTGAGCTTAGGGACTGACTCAAAATAAACAGTACACATAGAATACACATGTCATTATATAAGTCTGATCAGTAATTAATACAGATAATTACTACATGGCAGCACAGAAACCAGTGTAGCTAGCATTATGATTAAATAATCTGCCCTGTAGTATCATCTTACAGTATATTACAGGAAAACCGAATTTTCATCTTGATAATTCGTGGTAACCCCTAAGCTTAGTTTCTCAACAGCTGCTCAGAGAGTGGCGCAGACACTTTCCAAGATGGCGACCCTCTGTGACAGGTTTGAAATCCTGGATCATTGCTGCTATTGAGAAGCTGAAACTTTAGAATGGTGGAATAAGGTCATTATATAGTGAATAAAGTACCCCCTAAAATATAAGGATATTATAAGTTACCGAGGAGTTTCATGACCATATAAAAGTACGAGGCCGAAGGCCGATTGGTTTTATACAGGTCATGGAACTCCAAAGTGACTTCTAATATCCTCATATTTTGCAACTGGGGGTACTTTATTTATTATAATACACAAGTTTCAGTGAGTCATGTGACAGAAATGACATCAGAACTCACCGTTTATAACTGATGACATCAGAACTCACTGTTTATAAGGCTATAATTTACAGGATATTCATGGCTTTTGTGTATTATATATATATATATATATAAATTTCTTTATTTTTTTTTAAAGCACTGACAGAAAATTGTTTTGATGAAGCAGTTCTGAAAACGATATACTAAAGGTCAATTTGATGGAAGATCCTCATAAACATATTTGCCAGTAGAACTGTAGGAACAAATGCATTTTGAATATAACTTTATAAGCCCTGACTGGTTTAATTTACTGAAGGAAAATAATGAAAAATACTGGCTTTTAGTGCATTGGAACTATTTTGCACCTTTAGTAGTAAATATACCCAGCTGCAATACGCTTTGTGGTTAGTTGGATTGTCCTTCGCCGCAATATTCTCAATATTTAGATAAGAGCCTAGCAGAAAAGCAGCAAAACAATATTTTTGTTTTGTGTTTTGCAAAATAACCTGTTTCTGATAAAACAATTGCATCACGGGGAAATGTTATCTTTCAGTAAGCCAGTGATCTCAAAGTAGCATTGGAGTGACTCAAGAACAACAATTTAATGGTCAAGTCAAAGAAGTCATCTGAATAAAGTTAAAATTCGGTGGCACTGCTTGAAAATAGAGACTAAAATGTCATCAAAGCTATGGAGGAAATTGGCAGGAAGAATAGTCCAAAATTATGCTTGGGCAGTGTTCAATGCTGGGATGTGTGGCATGTTCTTACTGCAAAAGATTTAAAGTTGTAATTGCAGTGGGTCCTACTAAGTACTGATTCCTTGTTTGGTATTTGGAGATAATTACAAATGATCCCCTAACTCCTGTAAATAAAGTACCCACCAACCTCTATAATGATGGGGCTAAGAGAAGGAGTCCAGGGTATTACCTCAGTTTTACTAGACGGGTAGATGTAATTTTTAAATCATTGAGACTAAGGCAAGGGAATCTTATAGGAATATATATGCCACAGCCTGTCATACTGTTTCTATACAGCAACACGCAGGGGCAGATTTATCAAGGGTCGAATTTCGAAGTGCAAAAAAATTCGACCATCGTACGATTGTACTCCAATCGTACGATTGTACTTCGCACATACTTCGAATCAAAAGATTCTAAAGATTTAATCGTACGATTTTAAATTGATTTCTAAAAACTTAGCCAAATGTTGGCTATACAGTATGTTCTAGGAGGTCCCCATAGGCTAACATAGCAAATCGGCAGGTTTAAGGTGGCAAAGTGTCAAGGTTTTTTAAAGAGACAGTACTTCGATTTTCGAATGGTCGAATTTGTGAAGTATTTCCACTTCAATTCGAAGTTGAATTTGGCCTATTTGATGAAGTACCCAAAAATTACTTCCAAGTTTCGACATTTTTTAATTAGAAAATTCACTTTGACCCTTGATAAATCTGCCCCTTAGTATTGTTAAAAAGAGAAAACAAGTCTTTTGCATTGTGGCAGTTAGCATGATGGAAAGACAATGAAACACCAGCGGAAGACACACAAGAATGAAACATATTGATAAAAAGTTGCGAAAATATCTGAAACAAATGAGATGTGTTCAGAGAAGACCATAGGGCTCATATACAATGGGCTGGCACATCATTCAGAACACGCAACCCTGTTGAGCCTGTAGGCAAGGCATTGTGGAGCCCTGTATTTAACCACTGTCTTCATATGAAAGGAGCCACATACAAGATTTCCTTGCACTTGTTTGAGCTGCCCTCTGTATCTTGTGCCAGATTTTGAAGTCAGGATAAGGCTGGGAATGCAGATTTTACACGTGCATGAGGAGTAAATAGTCCCTGCATGGGCCCTTTATTATGCAGTTGTTCTGCCATAGCACTGATACAGTCAACAGGTCTTCTCACCATAGCCACTTTTAAAACATGTTGTACTACAACTATCATTCTTTATTGTACTCCCATATCAGTAGGCCATTATTCTACAACCCATCTGTGTGCAGCTACAGGCCACTGGCAGGCTGGTTCCAGCTACATCTACCATGCTTTCCAGAATAGATAAGGAAACGTCATGCCACCTAAAATACAAATGTTGGAACTATCTTAACTGTACAGCATGGAAAAAATACCAGTGTAAGACAGTCTTCATTTTTGTATTTTCATATGAATAATTTACATTTATATTCTGTATTTTCAATTTTAAAAATGTTCCTCATTCTTTGGCTAATGAACCCAATCAATCTGTGTTGAAATTCCAAGAGAATTGTACAAATTGTGCATCTAGCAACCGCCATGTACAGATGCAAAAACTTGCATTATGGAAAGTTTTTCCATATACGTATAGTGCGCTGCACAATTAATTGGTGAGATGTTGCCAGTCAGTTTTAAAAGAGATTCTATAACACAAACAAGACACTTGGGTTTGAACTTTTTATTATAAAATTAGTCTCAGAATAAAACTTTCATCATAAATGACTTCCTTTAAACGGTACAAGTCATGAGCAAAGAGTTTCAATGGTGGCTTGCTTGGAAATGGGTTGCCCCATATCAGCATGCAGATATAAATTATCTCTTCGATTCTATTCATTTTGCATAATCCATCATTATGCCTGATTTTCATGTGTGAAATACAGAGAAAAAATATCCACAAAACAATCATCTCGGTTTCTCTGTAGGAAACACATAAATGATTACATGTTGTTTACTTTACATTAACATACTTTGTACAGTCATCACCAGCCATACACTACCAAAACAACATTAGTAGCACTGACAACACCTAATACTTTTGTATCACAAAATGAACACGTTTTTGTATGGACCATGCAGAATAAAGATCTCAAATGTAAACTGCCGGATGCTTGATCAAATAGAAAGGACAGTTAAAGCTCTGGAATCTAGTCTCTCTCTGCACTGGATACACAGCTCACCATTATGGGAGAATATCTGTGAAAAAAATGGAAATACCCACTTTATTGCTGCTTGTGTTTTAATATTGTTCATAATTCCATGGAAATACGTGTGCCTCTAGAACGAAGGGCTAAGTCATTAGAGAGC
This sequence comes from Xenopus laevis, assembly GCF_017654675.1. Taxonomy (NCBI): domain Eukaryota; kingdom Metazoa; phylum Chordata; class Amphibia; order Anura; family Pipidae; genus Xenopus; species Xenopus laevis. The sequence goes on along the minus strand of NC_054375.1, from coordinate 75,888,276 downwards.
AATTTTGAAAAGTAATTTAATAAAGACTGAAGAGGATACTGAGCATTTATGATGAAATAGTGAGATTGAAGTAATTTCCCACTGGGGCAATTACACAGCATTGGCTACTTCACAATCTATTGAAATGCCCTGTTGGTACTTGAAAATGAAATGACTATAATCAATGGCCAATTGCAATAGCACAGTGAAGTAGAAACGCTTCAGGCGATATAAGCATGTTCAGCTTGTGTTTTGCTATTGTCATTGCTAATATGATCAATCAGACATTAACTAATAGGATCTTCAGAAACTGCTGATTTAGATCCATTCCCTTTTACTTACTGGGAAAACACATTATGCCATGCACTGTGCACACACAAATCAATATTATTTATGGCCTTTCCCCAAGGATCGGAGAGAGGCATAGTTATATAGGAACACTTTGCTTAATTTAAATAAGCATTTGTGTGGGCCGGTAAGCTATCGAGTGTGTCTGCTTTTATATAGTAAATCTCCTTGCACATATATAAAAGATTTTTTTTATTTAACACCTACGGAATGAGTGTAAAAGTTATAGAATATTATTATTTTACTCTTAGTAATCTGTCATTGGATGCAGGGTAGAATTCTCATAGGGACAATATATGCCAAAAGCATGCCATTACCCATGACTTCCTTATTGCCTTAAATCACATTCATTTACAACTGAGCACAACTACAGTGTTTCTGCTAAAGGGCCATTAACGCCAGAAGTGAAAGAAGGCATTATATACTGTATATGTATAAATATTCTTTGTAAGCCTTTGCAAATAAAACCTCTCCATTCAGAAGCAGCACTATTTTGTATAGCAGTGGTTTGCACCCTACCTGTGATTATGAAGCCATAATTGAATTTAGACATGATGGGGCACATTTACTAAGCTCGAGTGAAGGATTAGAATGAAAAATACTTCGAATTTCGAAGTTTTTTCTGGCTACTTCGACTACGACTTTGACTTCAAATCGGACGGTTCAAACTAAAAATCGTTCGACTATTCGACCATTTGATAGTCAAAGTACTGTCTCTTTAAAAAAAACTTTGGCTACCTACTTCGCCACCTAAAATCTACCGAGCACCAATGTTAGCCTATGGGGAAGGTCCCCATAAGCTTTCCTTGCTTTTTTTGTTCGAGGAAAATCCTTCGATTGATGGATTAAAATCATTCGAAACATTCGATTTGAAGGATTTAATCGTTCGATCGAATGATTTTTCCTTCGATATTCAAAGTCGAAGGATTTTACTTTGAGGGTCGAATATCGAGGGTTAATTAACCCTCGATATTCGACCAATAGTATGTGCCCTGATATGTTGCACCATATTTTTCAATGAAATACATCTTTCAACAAGAAAGATTTTTTAGGGAAATGAGTATCCTTATTCATACTTTGTGCCTTTGGTTTCTTATAGAACCAACTCTTGGGCAAGTAAACAGCTCAGTGTCTCTTTGCAACCCTGTGTGGCTGGCTGGGTGTAACTGAATTGACTGAAGAGCTAAAAGTGTTGAAAAACTAAAAGTGAGCCTAAAAACAATCTTTTTTTAAATACACTCTTGCCCATATTCTCAAAAATATATCTGTCACCCCAAAATGTCACAGGATTTGTGTTGCATATAATACAGTGATATCATGTGATACTGATTATGCCTGTTTGCCAATAAATAATATTGCTGTGTTGAAAATGAAACAAGACAAATGCAGCTTCTTACTTCTGCCTTTTGGCATAGAAAATAATGACTGTTCTTCTCTATTCAGCTCATTAAACTGAAAAGCCGCATTAGTAAAATGAATCTTTTATCCACTCACATTGTTCCAAGGCTGATTCTGATGCATTTAAATTGCATATTTGTTTGAGAAATGTGAATAATAGCAAAAGGACTTTCTCTAACATTTGGTTTGGAAAAACAACACTTCAAAACAAGATGCCTGCAATCCATAGGGCTTTTTCTATATTACGATGCTGTTAAAGGAACAGTTCAGTGTTAAAATAAAAACTGGGTTAATAGAAAATTTGTTTCTAATATAGTTATTTAGCCAAAAATTTAATCTATAAAGGCTGGAGTGCCAGAATCCAACTTCATGCTTTTCAGCTCTCTAGAGTCTGAGTTAGTCAGCAACTTGAAGATGGACTTAAAGGAAAACTATACCCCCAAAATGAACACTTAAGCAACAGATAGTTCATATCATATTAAGTGGCATATTAAAGGAGAAGGAAAGCTACGGAGGCATTTTATTGCCAATAGATTAGCTGCAATAGTGCAAGCTAGAATGCTATATTTATTCTGTAGAATGTTTTACCATACCTGAGTAAAAATCCTTAGAAACTCTCTGTTTGTTTAAGAAAGGAGCTGCAGTATTAACATGGTGTGACATCACTTCCTGCATGAGTCTCTCCCTGCTCTGAGCTCAGATTACAGCAGAGAATGGAGGGGGGAGGGAAGAGGAGCAAACTGAGCATGCTCTTGCCCAGGGCAATGAGGTTTAAGCTGAAGGCAGGAAGTCTGATACAGAAGCCCATGTGTACACAATAGAAGGAAAGAAATGCAGTGTTTCTTTTGACAGAGGACTCAGAGCAGCATTACTTTGGGGATTTACTGGTATATTTAGATGGACCTTTCTGATAAGGCTTACTTAGTTTTAATCTTTGCTTCTCCTTTAAAGAATCTTACCAAACTGGAATATATATTTAAGTAAATATTGCCCTTATACATCTCTTGCCTTGAGCCACCATTTCGTGATGGTCTGTGTGCTGCCTCAGAGATCACCTGACCAGAAATACTTCAACTCTAACTGTAACAGGAAGAAGTGTGGAAGCAAAAGACACAACTCTGTCTGTTAATTGGCTCATGTGACCTAACATGTATGGTTTGTTGGTATGTTTGTGAGTACAGTGCATCCTACGATCCCAGGGGGCGGCCCTTATTTTTTAAAATGGCAATTTTCTATTTATGATTACCCAATGGCACATACTACTAGAAAAGTATATTATTATGAAAATGGTTTATTTACATGAAGCAGGGTTTTACATATGAGCTGTTTTATGCAATATCTTTTTATAGAGACCTACATTGTATGGGGGGTATAGTTTTCCTTTAACTGTACAGTGGGTTTGCAATTATTCCTCAGCATGCAGCTAAGATTCAAAAGCAAACAGTTATGACCCATTTGGCCCCCCTCAAGTCACTGATTGGTTGTTGCCTGGTAACCAATCAGTGGAAACCAAGATAGCTGCAAAGCATGGAAGTAGTGTTCTGGCTATTACAGCCAGTCACTCCAGCCTTTATACATTACATTTTTGGCCAACTACCTATAGTAGAAACATTTTTTATTTTACACAGATTATCTATTTATCCAGTTTTTATTTTTACACTGAACAATTCCTTTAATTCCTTAAAGAAGAAGGAAAGTGCTTTTATGCATGGGGTGCCAAATGATATGCAAGTATTTACTTACCTGACACTCTAGGCCCAGTGTTCTTACAGCAAGCACCACAAAGGGATCCTCTTCCTGCTCGCGGCTGAGCATGCACAGTAGAACGAAAAGCCGAACTTTAATGAAAAGCCAGCTATTTTGTTTTAATGCGCATGAGTCTGCCCCAGGAAATTTGAAAAGCAAAGAAGCGAAAAAGACGATCACTTGGTGCTTGCTGGCAGAACCCCAGGCCAGTGCAGTTTTCTGCTGATAGGAACACCGACCCGGATTGTTAGGTGAGTAAATACAACCACTTGGGGGTGCCTAACTTTTTTCTTTATATAAATTACTTTCCTTCTCCATTAAGTGCCATGGATCGTAGAATATATATTATGTGATCCTGGGTTGGACGGCAAGACATTGAAAGGTTTAAAGGATAATGTCATAAAAATAATGTGCATGTAGTGTAGTTTTTAGGTGTTCTTTTTGTTCCCAAAAGATCTAGTGCATTTCCTTTCACTGATTTAAATATGTCTTCTTTTTTGCAAGCCCTTCCCTGTTTCCCTGTGGCAGGCATTATATCATTTATCTGAAAGGCTCCTTTATATTTGTTACTTTTTTGCCCAGATACCAGAGGCTGACTGGGCTATGAGATTAGAAGGACATACATATCTCATATAAATAGCTAAATTGATATAAATTTCCTCATAGTGGTCCATTGAGTTCTTTTATAATTGACATTACTTTTCATTTTAATTGGTTTCTGAGATATTAGCAGTTTTATACAGCTAGGCAGGCTTCCAGCTGAACAGCTATATTCATATGCCCAGAATTTCAGTGACCCTAACTGTTTTTGTACCCTCTATGCACATAGCGGCCTGTTTATCATACTGTGTAAAACTATTAAAGCTGTGTAAAATAAACAACGAATTTATCAAGGTGTGTTTTATTTTACACTGCCCAAATGCTGCATTTGATGTCATTATAATACACAAGAGCCATAAATACAGTATCCTGTAAATGATATCCTTATAAACAGTGCTTAGTGATGTTATTGTTTATAAAAGGAGCTTAGTGATGTTATTTCTGTCTCACTGAAACTTGTGTATTATAATAAATAAAGTACCCCCTGCTGCAAAATATGAGGATATTAGAAGTCACCTCGGAGTTCCATGACCTCAGGCCCTGATTTGCGGCGATGCCACCCAGCCACATGAGCAATTTGTTTGATTCCGGAGCCCCTCTGGGCAAATCCGGCTCTGCATGACCTACGTTATATAAAAACATTCGACCTTTGGCCTTGTGGTTTTATATGGTCATGTAACTCCTCTGTAACTTATAATATCCTTATATTTTACAAAAGGGGATACTTTATTCACTATATATTACACCACTTCAGAGCTCACATACTCCCTTAAAATCAACGAGAAAGAATTAAGCTCAAATCACTCAGATCAATTAATAAATAAAAAGATCATTCTTTATCTTTTTGCAAATATAATTATAGTGCAGGAAAAGTACAAACCATATATTCATAACCATGTCTCAGGGAAGACCTGTGACCTATGTAAATGATATTAGTTTCAATACACTCCAATATATAACAGAATTACTACATGACATTAGCAAAACCTAGTTGATTTCCTAAAGTTGCCACATGCACCCATACCTAAATTAGGTGTATTATTTCACTATGAGATAAACCAGTCAATAACACTAATAATGCCCAACAAGAAAAAAGCTGGACCCCACTGCTTGAAAACTTGTTTGCAAGTTTTTTTGCCCTAAATTAAAGGTAAATAAACCACCCTTTTTAACGTGAGCTTTTTTTCAATTGGACTTCTGTAGAAAAAGTACACTTCCAAAAATAAATATATATATGTTTTGTTTTATACAGACATACAGGACAATTGAAAGGAAACCATTATAGTCTGTCTTTCATAGGTAGGGCTTGGTCAAGCTGATTGGGTTCCCTAGGCAACCTGCCCGGCCACCACGTTCTCCCCCTCCTTGTTCTTTTGTGACATGATGGATTCTGGGACTTAAAGTCCTGCTTCTTTCTATAGCTGGTGGTGCATAGATTATCTGTAAAATAGAGGGAAGTACCAGGTGATGGAGCAGTTAAATGTCTCTGTGGGCCTCAAAAAATGGTCCGTATGAGTCTGAACCAGACTAAAATTGTTTTCTTATAATCTGTGGAATCAAGTATGTCAGTGTAAAACAAAATACAGTTATGGGACCTTTTATCCAGAAATCTCAGGACCTGGAGTTTTTTTGTCACATAATTTTTATACATATATGCATGACCAGAAAGCACAGAGAGAAAACCGTATTCCTCCATAATTACTTTAATGCAGTATACATTTGATAACAGAGCAGCACTTTTGGCCAGGTGTCTTTTGGGGTTATTTGCTTGAACATGGAAAGCAACCAACAAAATACATCAATTCTATTTAATGTGAAGACGCAGGGTAATTTTGAGGCAAGATTGGAAGCAGCAGCTATTAAAAAAACTTGTACTTCAGTTTTCACATGATGTATGTACCAGTAAATAAAGTGTATATATAGTTATCACAAACATATTTGAAATGTTTAGCAAAAGCTATTAACCATGAAATGAAAGATGCCACCTCTGCCCATGTACTTGTTCTCTGTACTGGTAACAATTCCCTTAGCCGAGCAGCCATTTCATAGTTACTCTGTTGACCCATATTTATTGGACACAATAGTGACTCTTTTAATTGACTTTATTTTTACTCTCAGTTAAGTTTTGCATGACTAAAGTAGAAGTGGAAAATTGGACTAGGTGAATTTGGGAGTTACTACTTCCACAACCAGCCCAACCTAGTGGGATCTGTTGTAAGGTTGAAACAGGCACTGCCATTTTATATTTCTTAAAGACAATCCTGATTCAGTACTGTCTAAGAAGATAGTGAACCTAAACACGACCCATTTCCTGTTTTAAAACCAGGAGCCCAGAGAAAAAGGCACCTACATTTTCAAAGGCTTTTTGTACAGACATGCAAAGGAACCAATGGTATAAATTGGTGGCAGTCCAAGTATGTATGTTATGTATTAGTGGTGCATTTATCAAAATCCGATTATTTCAGATTTTTTATGTTCCAACCAAACTAGAATCCATGATTTGATCTTATTTATCATTGAAAAAACTCGATAAAATCAGTTCGGAAAAAAACTCGAAAAATCTGTGTTTTTCCAAAAAAAAAGAAATTTTTTTTTTCTGGCTTTATGTCCGAATTGCTCGAAATATCTGATTTTTTCTGATCTTTGCCCGAAACTCAGTGCAGACCATGATATCTTCAAATTTGAAATGGGACCTTTGCCATTGACTTCTACATGACCCTGACAGCTTGGAGATGGACTATTTTCAGATTCTGACTTTTAGCATAATAAATAATGACAAATTCTAGTTTTTTTCCACTAAAAATTTGGATTTAAAATTAAAAAAACTCAAATTGTTTGAGTTTTTGGCATTCGGACTTCAACAAATGACGCCCTTGGGGGCAGATTTACTAAGGGTCGAAGTGAATTTTTGAATTTAAAAAGTTTGAATTTCAAAATCATTTTTGGGTACTTCGACCATCGAATAGGCCTAAATTCGACTTTGACTTCGATTCGAAGTAAAAAAAGTTTGACTTCGAAAATCGAAGTACTGTCTCGTTAAAAAAGTTAGACTTCGACACTTTGCCATCTTAAACCTGGCGAATTGCTATTTTAAGCTGGTCATAGATGTTGAGATTTTTAAAAGAACCAATCATCATCGTGAGACCATGATTATCTCGGAACGATCGTAAGAATTGTCCATCAACTAAAAAGACCAAAAATGATTTTCCTTTGACCGAAAACGGCCAAATTTGATACAAAAAAACTTGATTACATCGACTTCGAATGTCAAAGTCGATGTAATCAAGTTTTTTCCAGATTGATAAATCTGCCCCTAAATGTAAAAATAGCTGGACAAACTCTTAGAGACACAAAAGGCTGAAAAAAGGTACCACACACTGCTGAAGTTGTTCAAGTTGATCCATTTGGAACCTTAGAGGAACAGCAAGCAAATGTTTCAAGGGCTTCCCCCCTCAGCAGTGCACTAAGAAGAACCCAAATGTTCACATGCTGTTCCACTAATGCCCCAAACTTCTGCAGTGTGTGCAGCACCTTTTTTCAATCTTTTCTGATTCTGTATGTAGGGATATAATAATCTGTATGTATAATCAGTATGTGAATAACTAAGTGGGCATTAACAAGAAACATTAAATATATGTCCATTACTATGTCAAGACATAACTTCCATTTCAACTGACCTGCGTTAATAATACAATATGAACATACAAATGTGACAAGATCGGTTCCCGCCATTTTGTGCTGCCACAGACTTACACAATCACCAGCGCCATTTAATCATAATAAATATAGTCTCAGTAGCTCCATAGGCAAAATAAATATCTGTTTTTGCATGACATTTTTGCATAGCTTTGTATCTGAATTCAAAGTGACTTACTCTATCATTCTGCCATTTGGTATAGTAGGTGACAATAACAGGTAGCTGCTGATTGTTTACTAATGGTTACTATAGGTTACTAGACCAAAGGTCAACTAAATATTAAATAGTATAATAGAAAATGATAAATGTTTAGCTTTTTTATTTAAATCTAATATATATATATATATATATATATATATATATATATATATATATATATATATATATATATATATCATCTAAAGGCCAAAGGATAAAATATTGGATAGAAACAAATACTAAGAATATTTCTGAAGTACAATATTTATAATAGGGGATAAATAAATACAATATCTTCCTTTAATTGTCGCTCCTAAATATTTTGGTTTAATGACATGGAACTGTATGAGCTCCAGCACAGAGAAAGGACTTCACAGTGTATTTGGACTTTTCATCAACACTCACCATCATGTGAAACATTTTATATCTTCATTTTATATCTTATCATCATTAAAAATTATGTACTTAAACATAAAACAGAGGTGCCCTGCTTGTCTTGGGAGTAGACATTTTAAAAGCAGAAATGAATATAGGCCAGCAGCCATCTGGACATGTTTTTGTGCAATGAGCACATTTTTAGAAGGTGTTAGTAATGTGTTAACTTTTATACAATTAGCACTTGCTTGGTTTAATAAGCTTTGGAACCTCATGGGGCTCTCCTCAACTGACTCTTTATCCTTAAGAAAAGTTCAAAACTTGCTATGCTTTAACCATATGTACGTTCAATATAAATGTATTGTTTTATCTACAGACTATCTAAATCTGTGATCAAGGAGAAAATAGATGCATTATCCTAAGAACTCATACATCATTCTTTTCTGTTCAGCTTTTTGCTCTATTGGTCCTTTGCTCTTTTTTTTTGTATTTAGAAACAATTTGAATTGACTCTATTTCACAGTTGTTTAGAAATGTGAATTCTGACACAACCTGCACTACAAAACAATACAGATGAAAGAACATTGTTACAAGCATCCAGGACAAAAAAACAGTCATTCTTCATGCATATTCAAATAACACAAAAAAGGGACTTAAAGTGGAAATCTTTCATTTTCAAATGTCATTAAGCTAATATAGCTATCATCTTTGCTCAAAGTGACTCTCCTTTAATGAACACAAAAAAAGAAAAAGAAAATCATGCCCTCACCAAAGCAAATAGATCGGCCAATTGTTGTAAGTGTTGAAAAGCACTTATCTATAATCAAGTTGAATATTCTAAATACATTTTAGGATTCCTGATGTTGCTATCGTACAATTCATTATTGCAGTCGTTACCAAAACAGCAGAAAGATAATGAATATGTATTCTGGTATATCTCCGCGTTAATGCGTTAATAAGTACTGTTCAGTTCCCAAAACAGTTTTGTTTGTTTTTGTTTAGCTACTGTAAACATTTTTCATCCTGTTGTTAGGACTGAGCTGAAAGGGTCTTTTTCACAAAAAACAGTATTCGGTGGAATCAGCTTCAATTATCTGAGATCTCCGCTCCGAAGAATGTTTGCATGCATTACCGATGTCATTTAAATAAGTACAAATAGGATTGCTGTGCATGTATTTTTATACACATTACTTTATGCAAAGTTCATTGTTCCCTCTGGGGAAAAATCTTATCAAAATGCTTCCATTTCTGTAATTCCATTTTTTTTTCTCCCTAATACTCTCAGCGAGGGTGTTACGGTTTAGTTTTTCATATAAAATGTTGCATCTGAGAAAAAGCATCAATGGGGAACATTCATTGTGCTTATGTACTTAGTCACAGAGTTGTGGGTGCATTGGGAGATCTTGCTTTGTCCCTGTACATTGTTCAGACTTGTTTTTTTTTTGTTTTTTTTTTACAATTATGCAAATCAATTGCTGCTTGAAAAATCTCAGAGGTTTAAATGTATTCTTCTTTTAGTTCCTTCTGAGCGGATTGTGGGGCTCGTGTTGCATTTAATATAAAATCCTTCTGGTGAGAAGTTTATAGCGCAGACACCCTTACAATGTTCCTTTGTGAGTAATCAGGGGATTCTGATCTGCCATCTTCCTCTGGTGTAGTCATTGGTGGTGTCGGGATGCTTATTACTGCTGTAGTCACATAAGGCTGCTCACAGTTAAACTTAACATTTCCTTCCACTTTTGCATTCAAGCTGGATCGGCTGGTACAACGAGATAAGAGCAAATAAAAGTTAGACACTAATGCTCTGGATACTGGCAGACATTTAATTCAATATTGTGCCAATAAATAATCAAGTAAACATACTTTCCTCTATATACTGTGTGTGTGTGTGTATATATATATATATATATATATATATATATATATATATATATATATATATATATATATATATATATATATATATATATATGTATGTGTGTAATGAATATTGTAATATAATCCTAATATATATACTATAATAATAATATACTAAATAAATAGCTATCAATATTATCCTATGTTAAATGAGCTACATGCAGCTGTGAGTGCAAGTCCATAGAATCAATTCATTTGCATAGTGTTGTGCTGAACTGCCAGGGAGAATTGAAGCACAGGCTCAGAGATACCTTAACATATGCCGGTGTGCATGATATAGAAGTCTCAAAAGAAACTTGAGCATGTTTCTTCTGACATAAGGCCAACAACTCAGAGCACATGCAAGCTGGCTTTTCAAACTCAAAGTAATTACAGCATCCAGTAAATAGTCAGAAACTAAGCATGCTGCCATAATTCAGATTTGTGGGGTTTGTTGGTTTATGGAATCCATGATTTGTCTCTCTTCTTTCTTAAATTCAAACGCTTTGCTTTAGTAAAGCAAGAGCCTGACCTGAGCAGAGCCTTGGTAAGGATTTGGAAGTGAATAAAAAGCCCATAATTCTTAAAATACTAACATTTTACAATAACATTATATATCAATTCACCCACAGAGTAGACTAAAGAAAACAGCAGTCTTAATACACAAAGCAAAATAAATCCATAAATCATCTTACTAATAAATATTGTTACTGAATAACTGCTTTTCTTCTCATCACTTTCACGACTGACATCAATCCTCCCATAAGATGCAGTACAATTGTACGTATTACTTCAATCTTCACTAAGCTTTCTGCAAGAAGATCTGACTCTCTAGTTCAGTATGCCAGATTCTGGTAATGATGGGCTTGTGATTTGACAAAGAAGCATGCAGGACTTTATTATATCTTAAAGTCTACTCAGACCTGTACCACCCACAATCAAAGGACATAAGTATTATTGTCATGGAGTGGGAACACTACCAACATCCCAGCCCTACCGATGTCCATATTTACTCCACTAAACTTAGACTAAATTCTTTATTTAAAACATGGTTAAATGGTCTTCCCTCAATTCATTCAAATTTTCCCTAAAAATGCCAGTAATTGCAAAGCTAGAAAATTGTAAAAAGTAGCATCCATGATATGACTATTTAGCCCTTTTTGGAGATAGCTGGACAGTCCTTCTGTAATTAATAAGTCATTATGGACCTATGAAATAAAGCTATGGTTATAACTATGCTATTTGAGTGTATTGCACTATAATTGCAGGTGTAGGCTACATTTTCCAGAAATCTTCAGATCTGAAAAACATTCTATTCCCCATGGTACTGTTGAATAGAAACAATTCTTCATTCATACCTAGTTCTGAAATGATAAAATAATAGTATGTATTTGCAACCCTACTCCATAACAAAATTAGAGCATAGCCAGACACAAACATAAAAAGTGCTGCACAATTCATTTCAGAACTGAACAGAATACCTGTTGGACAAAGGTGCCCTTTCCATATATTGGATCTGTAAAGCACTCAGTTCCTGAAGGCTCTCGTGATGGCTGCAGGTTGGAGCATTAGCATTTGGAATACTTAAATTTTTCTTATTCCTTCGAGAGCAGCAAAAACTGTTGTTTTGTGGTGAAAGTGAGGGACTGTGTTTTGCTGGTTTATTAATTGTAGATACCTCCATACAGCCGTCTTCAAAAGTTTGCTCATCCACAAACTCGTGATTCTAGGCCACAAAAGTAAAAACATTGTGTTACACATAACATATTTCATAGAAGAATTACATTAGTATCCTTTTTAAAAGCATTTAGTTTTAGACATATCTAATTGGAAAGTGAGAATTTCCATGTGGCTACAGTATCCATAAACAGGGGTGTCTTCAGCTCTTTAGACGGCAAAGGACAAAAGCTTGGTGTGCCTACCAAACATGACCAAAGGTAAATGCTATAACTTTTCTTCTTTGGTAGACTCCAGTTGTTTTCATCTTTCTAATAGTAAATCTATTATGAAAACCTTGGGTTCCATATCCGTGCGTGATTTTTATGCCACTAACGTTAAACATATTATACCCTCCCACCCACAGTTAGATTTATATTTATTTGTTTGGTGTTCTCAGTTTTCACATGGTTATGATCATTTGTATATTTAAACATACATAATGACTCATAAGTTTGAAAGAAAATAGCTGCAGATAGTGTATAAATATAAGATTGTTCTTTTTCATATATTTGATGTATATGTAGAATTAAAAATGCCAAATGTTTGCCAAGGGTTTCATAAAGTTCTTTTGCTTATTAGCTGTACCACGCAACTGTTAAATCAAAAGCTGACAACACTTATTCCGCTAACAAGAATCTAAGTTTCCTAAACATTTGCATGAAAACAATGACAACATATGAATATATTTGTAAGCTGAATTATCCCTGGTCATTGCCCTAGTATTTCAGTTGTCCACTGTCTCATTTGTGTTTCTGTACAATACACATATCATCTATTATTTTAAGTTCCCAATAGTTAAAACCCACATGCAATTAAAATGAATTGGTGTTATATGTCAATTATACACCAACACCCACAAGAAGGGTATTTAAAGCTATCATGCACATTTTTCCTGAATTAACAGTAGCTATTCTTAAGGGGGTAATTTATCACAGGTCGACTTGTTTTTTCCATGAGAAATTTGAGTTATTGGGGTAATTTTTGGTCAAAAATAGATTTTTTCGGGGGGGAATGCAAATTTTTCAAGTTTTTGTAAAAAAAACTTTTTCGAGATTTATTTTACCACCAACCTGGAAATAGCATAAATCTGAAAATACACCATCTAAAACCTGTTGAGGTCATGCAGAAGTTGATGGCAGACTTCATGATGTTAGAGGTTTTTTGGTTGTTTTTGCAATTTGAGTGATATGTGGGTTTTTTTCAATTTATTTCCACTGAAAACTCAATCAATTTGAGTTTTTGGGTTTCTCAGCTTGAATTCACTGATTCTAGTTTATTACATCTGAGTTCTTTTTTAAATTAGAAACCATTAGAGTTGTGGGTTCATTCGAGTTCATTTGAGGTCTAAAAAAAGTTCTAAAATTTCTCACAAAGTTCTAAAATTGACCTTTGATAAATAATCCCCTAAATGTAACTATTTACATTGGCCTGTACATGGGTTTATTCTTCAGACTGCCAAGCCAAGTTGCCGTTCACAGTTATCAAATCCATTTAGCTGTAGGTTCAGGACATGGTACCAAGACCAGGAGTCTATTGGTGAGAAACCTTATATGTTGGTATGATTTGCAGATATACGCTCACATTTTCTTACCAATCAAACCAACTCTGGCTCTGCCATACATTTCATATGATCAGACATCCTGTCCCACTTTTTATAAACCTTTTGCCAGATAAGACATTGCTGCACTGCCAGGACATTTCCAGGAAAATTACTCTTATTCAACCAGACTCTGAGACCTAATAGGCAGCAAATGCACACTCAAAATGGAGATACACTGCTATCTGCATGGGGAGGGGAGAAGGGCCCTCAGGGCATATTGACTGCACAGTAACTACCCAGTGATAAGTACCAAGCAACAGCTGCTAATACTGTACATTATACTTTTAACCATATGCCCCATTAGCGGTGCCTTCCTACCAATAGCCCTGACTGACCAACACAGTGTCTATACCTGCTTTACCCTCCTGCAGATTTGCTTCTTTTAATAGTACACCCCTGCTTCTAACCAAGATATATTAACCCCCTCCCCCAATAGGCAAACTTTACCTTTTGTCTGGGACTTTTTTTTTGTTTAGTAAATGAAAATCATAGTTTGAGAAATAGAACAGATTTTCCATCTTTCCATTGGCATTCTGCCCTGCTCACTGTCTATTCCTCCTTTTATGTCCTAATTCATTCACCACTCAATATCTGTTTCACCCAAAAGTTATAAGAGGGGGTGGAGTGGTAGTTTAATGACAGCTGTAGAGCTGCAAGTAGGACACACTCTGTGAATTTACATATTTACTTCTGAAATCAAAATACTCTGGGCATGAGGACAAGTCATTTTACTTATTAAACATACAACCGTAATATATTTAGCCAGTTTAGGATAATATTGTGTGTAACTATGCAGGATTTATATTACCCTTTTATTTTTTAGGTGGCCATAACATTTTAAAAGGTACATTACTTTGGGGGTGGGCATATGCATTGAGGATAAACTAAGAGCAAGTACATTTATTGCTAAGTACATAGGCAATTTCAAATGTGTATGATATTTTTTTTCTAAAGTCTAAAAAGGATTTTGAGCTTTATTGAACCCACGTAAGAGATGGATATTCACTGAATTACTGACTATAGGTAATATACAAGGCTTGTACAGATTATTATCCATCTTTATGCTATTTTTTCATTCATTTTCATCTTATAAAAATATTGAAAATGTGCATAATATATTATTTTTGCATAGCTTCCATGACAATATAAATGATTAATTATATTAGTTATGCAGTGTCAGACTGGCCCACAGGAATACCAGGAAAACTCCCGGTGGGCCCAGGTGTCAGTGGGCCCTCCTGCTTCAAAATATTTGGCCTATTTCATGGCCATTACCTATTTCTATGAGAACAAAGACACTAAATAGATTGAATAATAGATTATAGTATGTAAAGAAAAGAGACTAGCAGAATAGACATTGCATGAGGAGAGAAATTATAATAGTACTGAGAGTGGGCATCTGATCTAAGGTCTTTTGGTGGGCCCCTGGTCTAAGGTTTTTGGGTGGGCCCCTGGTGTCCCAGTCCAACATTGTAGTTATGTGTAGCTCCTAGTCTTAATGCCTTGTTTCAGCCATCACCGTTCCCTTGGACAAACTCTCCCTATTGCTTCCCGAAACCTTTTTGTCTTGCAATTCCCTTAAAAGAGATGATAAAGGGCTTAGCCTGTTAGGGAAAGTACCATACTTCAACATCATTTTCTCTGCTAGAATAGCATTTTAGGGCACAGAGATGATGGTGGGATGGGTACTAATTTGTAGCCAATAGAAAACACTTCCAATATATGGATAGGCAAAGGAAAGGATGAAATGTTTCATTTTGCCATATACAATGAATTACACATGATTTACCTGAAAAGAAGCAAGTGTTTGGAACAGCCATCACAATCCCCTGACTTAAACATATATTACCCTTTTAGTTTTTAGATAACATAACATTTTAAATGGTACATTATTAACTACATAAATTGGCGAGGGGTATCTAAGCTTTCAACAGTAAAATGCAAATAACAGATCGGCACTCTACCACTAACTCACTCGCCAAAAATGTAATATTCATAGAACAAAATCATTCATGGATAAGCTTAAGAAGTTCAGCCTTTTATTTCCATATGTGCAATGAATGTGCAAGTGCAAATGTTCATATCACACTTTTTTCTGCCAAAGGTAAACACTATTCAATCTGAAAATGGTATCCCTTTAATATTTTCGATAACAAACATGTCATAAGGTGGATCCTAATTGTTTTCATTCATTTACTTATTAACTCAAAGCAATACTTTCATGTATAGGGTACTAGTCTTCCTTCAGCGCAAATTTTTCAGTAGGTCAGAAAAGCTTCAGTTACTGTAGTAATAATAATATTAGTTTTTGCCTTCGGAAGCCTAATTTTTGGTCAGGTGTAGTGATGGGCAGTTTGTCCGGTTTTGCTTTGCCACGAAATTTGCGAATTTCCCAGGAAATTCGTGAAACGGGCAAAGAATTTGCTGAACGCAACATTTGACGCGCATTAAAGTCAATGGGTGTCTGTTTAATTGACGATGGCATTGAACTTTGACGCCGGTGAATTTTTGCTGCAATTTTGCTAATTTATTCACTGGCAAATTTGTTGCGAATTAATTCTCCCATCACTAGTCAGGTGTTACATGTGTCTGCTATGTAAGAGGTAAGATAAAATATCATTTCACCTATGGTGCATATGAATGCAAACACTATTTCCTGGAAAATGTTATTGTTACTATTCCAGATGTGAACTTTTTCTGCCAACTGCTATTGCCCAGTGCTCCTTGGACTAGACTAATATACTAAAGCCTTACAACAAACAATAATCAATCAGGCACAAGAGAGCAACACTTGAGAATTGCTTCCTGAGGAACATGTATTCAGAAGAACTACTCAATCTGCCTCTCTACAGATCTTAAATGTCATACTTTTGATTATAATATTCATTCCTCATTGTATGATCATGGCAACTGGTTACAAACTAATTTCCTCAATTACAGAGCAGATCTGGAAAATACTGCTAAACTAGTTTGAAAATTAGTTTATAATCCCATTTCCAGCTCAAACCAGGGAAGCAGCCGAATGTACTTTGAAAATATTAACATTATTATTGAGAGAGAGAGCGCATTTCTAAAGAACGCTGTGTTGTAGCGACTTCTGTTCCAGGGTTACATGTAATTGTGAGAGAATACAGAGTGTCACACTGACATTAGACTCCTTTATAAGAGAAACTGACACATTACACATTTCATGTCAAGGCAAATATATGAATCAAGTTTCAGTATTCAGTATTGTGAGAAATGTATCACTCCTCAGACAAGTGATATAAAGCATATAAAGACATTGTATATTAACAAGAGAATATCTTTATATATATATATATATATATATATATATATATATATATATATATATATATATATATATATATACAGTATATAAATGCCCCACAGTGCCCGCACTCATCCTTTAGCAAGGCCAGAGGTGCACGATCAATAGTCAAGCATTTATGTAGGATCAGCACTCTCTGTTATTTGTGCTATAGTGATTTATTTCACACAAAATATATATATATATATATAAAATGGTTGCTGGTGTCCGCACTCTTTTCTTATTAGAGCAGGGGTGCACGATCAATATTATAGATAGTGGTGTGAAGGATCAGCACTCTCCCATTAGCTTAGTGAATGAAGTGTTGTTTTATTGAATACACAGATCTAATGTTGTGTATTCAAAAAAACCACACTTCATTCACTAAGCTAATGGGAGAGTGCTGATCCTTCACATATATATATATATATATATATATATATATATATATATATATATATATATATATATATATATATATATATATATATTAAATTTATTGCAACAAATGTCCATTTTGACTTATGCTATTATAGGGGTTGTTCAACTTTGAGTTGACTTTTAGTATGATGTAAAGAGTGATATTCTAAGACAATTTGCGATTGGTTTTGATTTTTTATTATTTGTGTTTTTTTTAGTTATTTTGCTTCTTAGTAGAAAGCTCTCCAATTTCTAATTTCAACAACCCTTCCTGACTCTGAGATGGTAAACAGACCAGTCCCTGGATCAACTTTTACTATAAGCTATCTTTCATAACCCTGTATTCCTTCATTTTCTAAAAAGCCATTTAACCCCTTCTTAAAGCTATCTAATTTTTCAGCCAGTACGACTGATTCAGGGAGAGAATTCCACATCTTCACAGATCTCACAGAAAAAAACCCTTCCAAATATTTAGATGAAACCTCCTTTCTTCTAATCCGAATGGGTGCCCTCGTGTCAGCTGGAAGGACCTACTTGTAAATAAAGCATTAAAGAGGTAATTGTACGATGCCCTTATATATTTATACATAGTTATCATATCCCCTTTAAGTGCCCCTTCTCCAGTGTGAACAACCCCAATTTGGCCAGTCTTACTTCTCAATTTTCCATACCTTTTACCAGCTTAGTTGCCCTTCTCAGGACACTCTCTAATTCAGTAATGTCCTGTTTGAGTGCTGGAGATCAAAACTGTATGGCATATTCTAGATGGGGCCTTACAAGTGCTCTATATTGTGGAAGAATAACCCACTCCTCCCATGAATCTATGCCCCTTTTAATACAGCTCAAGACCTTATTTGCCCTTGATGCCACTGACTGCCATTACTTGCTCATTTATCAATCATTTTTCTCAAAAAACGTCAGAGCGACAAAAGGTTGCAACAAAATCAAGTGTCAATTCGTATTGTACTACTGACACCCCAAAAACTAGACTTTATTGCATTTTCGCTGAAAGAACTTGATTTTTCCAGATCATGGGAGGAAAACCAGGACTCGGATTATCCAGTGAAGATCACAATGTCAAGAAACAACTTCAGGGACATCTGCCATTGACTTCTACGTGACCTTGACAGGTTTGATATGGAGTCATTTTTTTAGTGGCTTTGGGGTACGATAAATCTCTAAAAATTAAAGTTTTTTTCCACTAATAATTTGAGTTTTCCCCTTAAAAACCTCAACCAGATAAATTCAAGGTTTAATAAATGGGCTCCTAAATGTGTAGCCTTACAGAGCATTTGTTTTTTAGATGAGGTCAGTGACCTCCATTATAAAGCTGGAGTCAGAAAAAGTAGGCAAATAATTAAAAAACTATAAAAAAGAGAAAAAATGAAGGCCAATAGTATAGTTTCTTAAAAGTATCCATTCTGTAACATACTAAAAGTTAACTAAAAGGTGAACCACCCCTTTAAGACATTTATTTGCACAGGGGAACTATTTATCTTGCATATTTACGTTAATTCATTTTAGAAGAGGCTGTCATCTGCATATATGCACATGTTCAATGAAAAATAACAATAATATAGTGAGTAAAGTACCCCTATTGTAAAATATAGTAATATAAAGATATTATAAGTTACCAAAAAGTTTATATAAAGGCATGAGGCCAAAGGTTGAGTGTTTTTATACAGGTCATGGAACTCCGAGGTGACTTCTAATATCCTCATATTTTGCAACAGGGGGTACTTTATTATAATATACAAGTTCCGGTGAGTCATGTGACAGAAATTACATCACTAATCTCCAATTATAACCATTAAGCACCATTTATAAGGATATAATTTACAGGATATTCATGGCTCTTGTGTATTATATGAATATAATGACATAAGAACTTTGGATGCACTGTATATAAATGCTTTGTATTTTGGTATTAACTTTCTAAATAGAAATTTGTATATATTACATTTGCATGGACTTGATTAAAGAACATGTTAATCTTAACCCATTAAATCCAAACACCTCTTTTATTTGTTGTTCAGCAGCAGAGAACCAACAACAGCAGCACCAGAGAAGCAACTACAAAAGCACCAGAGAAGCAACAACAACAAACACACAGACAAAAACAAAGATCTGCAACCTGTGCATTGGTTTCCAGTGTCTAACAGCAATCTTAGGATCTACTGGAATGCTGGGAGGTAAATAAAACAGCAGCCGGAGATCAAAGGTTGTAGATCCCTAAACTAAATATATCAGAAAGGCCAACATTTTTGTATACATCTGAGGTAGCCAATGTACAGTAGGAAAAGGACACATTTAAAGCAAAATAGGTTAATATTGTAAAATAAATCAATAAAAACTTGCGCACAACATAAGAAGAAATGATGTACAGAGCTGTATGTATAAGTAGCGATATATAAACAAAAAAAATGAAGGAAACACAAAATATTACAATAGTCACACACATAACTTCTGCTTTTTTAGATGTTGAACACTCTGCACTATATGGAGCAGCAAAGATCATTTGTGCATATTATTGTGTATGTGTGTGAATGTGTATATACAGTAAAGCATCCACAATCAGTACTCACTCGGTATCTACTTGATACATAATACAAAAATATCCCGATGACAAAAACAAAATGCATTGATGTGGTTGCACAATTTGTATTCAAATGTTTTTACTCATGTATCATGCAATGTATTTATATATATTTTTTGGATGATATATATATGTTTGTGTGTGTGTGTGTTGTGTTTATTTTGTTTTATTCTGGTGAACCAAAAATTGTGTGTGTGTAACAAATACACTCTGTAATTGCAAGTTGTATTCTAACAAGTGGCAAACATTTTTCTTATTTTCCTGCTGTGGGGACTGATCATACACAAGAGTGTAACAAAGCCAGTGGCTGGGGAGGAGAGTCAGAGGTGTAAGGGCCCAGTGGTGGTGCTGTGTATAATTTAATAATATGTATGTTGTCTACCCAAATAAGTAACACAGTAACACCACTGGCACTACACTAAAATGTTTTACCACTTTATCTTATTTGAAAGAGTTTGTTGCAGAATGTCAACACTACTGATATGATTGAATGTCATGATATGTTTCAATTATACTTTACCACTTCAGTAATATGTGTTCCATCACACAATTGCTCTGAGAAGGCTAAAAATATACTCTTTCAAGACAAGAACAACTTGATTGATTCATTGCTGCTCCTTCAAAGATCTGTTCCGTTTCTTCTGGTAACATGAGAGGCACAAACCGTGCAGAGTTGTACTTAGCAAAAGTGAACTCACATCTTTCAAAAACAGAAGCAAAACTGAAATGGTACCTTCATGATTGATGTACAGCTTATTGGTAAGATGGAATCATCCAAAACATGAGATAAACCCTACATGGCAATATGATGACAGAAAACATAAGGGAAATATAGATTAGATGACAGAGAAAGCGATTAAACCAGAGACCAGACAGAGTCATTTCATTAGAATTTATAGTGACAGTATCGAGTCATAGAAATGTTTTACAGACTGCATTGTTCAGCTAGAATCAGACTCCTGACTGACTTATAAGTTAAGCATCCGTAAGTATTTACACACAGCAGCCCTAAACCTCCATTACAATGTTTTTCTTTTTAATAGCATGATAGTGGCCCTATAAGAAATGGATTGGCACAATGATATATGTAATATTCTCACTTAAATAGCATTTTACAAAACAAAGATGCAGACACTATACCCTCATTCCATGTATTTTTGTCTGTGGTTATACAAAGAGAGGGCATTGATATTTACTGGTACAATATTTCAGTTGCTACAACAATTCTGTCAGCTCTTTTGCTGTAAAGCACTAGTGATTCCCTGAAGGGAGCTTCATATACCTACATTTTAATGAATAGTTGTATTTTTATGGCTCTGTGGTCCTTAATTATGATTTGACATTAAAGGCTGCACATTAGTTTGTCACAAGCCAGAGTGATACCAGTATTGTGGCCAAGTGCCTAGTGTTAGTGGCAGTCTTAGGTAATCACAGTTGATAAATGAAGGTCATGCTGTCCTTACTGAATCTTCATTAAACAGATTTCAGTTTTTTGCTGCTTCATGAAACTTTGACAGAACAAATTAGAAACATTTTGGGGCATGCACTTCCAGAATAAAAACTCTGAAGCTTTAAAATATGGAACGAAAAAACAACAAAGCAGTAAACAGAAAGACTATAGAGAGATAAAACAGACAAATGTTTCCACGGTCGCTACGGATCAGTACAATGTAAAACTTCCTAATACAAGACAAATAGAAATCAAATTTTATGCCACCGTTCATGAGAGGAAATTGCCTCAGCTTCCTTACCGTGGTTCTTTCCAGACAGTGTAGCAGGTGGTGATGCTGGGTTGCAAATGTAGAGCCAGATTTGCTAACAAGCGGCTGTTCCTCTTCACTGGAACCCTACGGATCAAACGAATACATTATTGCTATCTGCAATTTTGACGTACAACATATTAGCAGAATGAAACAAATTACATGAATGCAGATCTGCATGAACAGCGTTTTGCATTTCAAAGCAACAAAGTCACACACTTCCAGCCATCACAGGGAATGCAAATCTTTATTCAAAGGGTGGGACAGCTAATTCACCTGTAATAACAGAACCCATATTTTTACTAGTTTGAAAGTAGGCAGCTTGAATATGTCCTGTAAAACCAGTAAAAGGATATTCAGTAACTAATGATCGTGTCACTAAAATAATAGGAAATGTCTATGGCAGACACTGGTGGTGATCATTTAGGTACAATGAAGCTTTCTCAAGGCATGGAGGTTGCTGGGAATTGAAGTTCAGCATAACTTGTAAAGGTTAATGGTGCCTGGGATAGAAAATTCTCTGTATTAACTGACTAACACTACCATCCAGCAACATCTTGGTCCATTTGTGCCACCCACCTGGCAACACTTAACTATAACTTGGATCATATTATATTTAATCACATTCATTCGCAACCTACTTTATACAATTTACACTGTACTGTGGAAAAGTACAGCAATAACTAAAATGTCTTCATAGGATATTCTACAATATACAATGTTCATAGGCACAAGCAATTTAAAATAATTACAGGTATGGGATCTCTTAACCAGAAACCTGAAAGCTTTGAGTTGTGGGAAGGCCATGTCTCCATTTTAAACAAATCATTTTTTAATGATTTACTTTTTCTCTCTAATGACAACAGCACATTGATGGGAACTAAGCACGATAAATTTATATTAGAGCCAACATAATACTAATGGATTTATTTAGTGTTTAAATAGTTTTTACAAGACTTAAGGTATAGGGATCCAAATGTTTTATGGAAAACCCTAGGCTCCACTCATTCTGAATAACAGTTCCAATGCCAGTACTAATATTGATCTGTTTATATGTTTCTCTCCTTGTTACTTTAAAGTTTTCATATTTCAATTGCATATTATATATATAGTAGCTGTAGTATGTGATTCTGGAACACTCACTTCAGATTGCCTTTTGTTCCATAGCCCTTATGCCTTTTTTTAATCATAGAGATTATTGTAGACTTTCTCACAGACAATACTTGAGGTCATTTATAAACACTTGGAAAATCTGCACCTGGGTAGTAACCTATAGTAACCAATTAGATGATTGCATTCAATGTTCAACCTGCAGCTTCTAATCACTGATTGGTTGCTATAGTTTACTGCCTAAGATGCAGTGTTCATAAACAATCCCCTTTAACTGGGTAATGATGCAGTCAGAAATGCTGCAAAATGCCCTGTACACCATAAGTTTCACAGCATTACTATCAGAGGGGGGTCAGCTGGTTGATGAAAACAAAATAAAAGCGCAGATTCTGAACTCATATTTTTCATCTGTCTACACAAATGAGGAACCAGTAAGTGAAGGTTTCCTTCTTAACAGTCCCAATTCTAGTAATACAACTAATGATGCATGGTTCACACATGAAGAAATTCAAAAGAGACTTGAACATGTTAAGATTAACAAAGGTCCAGGGCCAGATGGTATTCATCCCAGGGTAATTAGCGAGCTTAGCTCTGTGATTGCCAAACCTCTTTACTTAATTTTTCAGGATTCATTGAGATCTGGCATAGTGCCGAGAGACTGGCGAATTGCTAATGTGGTGCCTCTATTCAAAAAAGGATCCCGTTCTCAGCCTCAAAACTATAGGCCAGTTAGTCTGACGTCAGTGGTAGGAAAGCTTTTCGAAGGGTTAATAAAGGATAAGATACTGGACTTCATAGCAAATCATAATACTATGAGTTTGTGCCAGCATGGTTTTATGCGTAATAGATTTTGCCAGACTAACTTAATTTCTTTTTACGAGAATGTAAGTAGAGACCTCGATTCTGGGATGGCAGTGGATATGATTTACTTAGACTTTGCTAAAGCATTTGATACAGTGCCACACAAAAGGTTACTGGTTAAATTAAGGAATGTTGGCCTGGAACATAGTATTTGTACCTGGATAGAGAACTGGCTAAAAGATAGACTACAAAGAGTGGTGGTAAATGGAACATTTTCTAATTGGACCAGTGTTGTTAGTGGAGTACCGCAGGGCTCTGTACTAGGTCCCTTGCTTTTCAACTTGTTTATTAATGACCTGGAGGTGGGCATTGAAAGTACTGTTTCTATTTTTGCAGATGATACTAAATTGTGCAGAACTATAGGTTCCATGCAGGATGCTGCCACTTTGCAAAGTGATTTGTCTAAACTGGAAAACTGGGCAGCAAACTGGAAAATGAGGTTCAATGTTGATAAATGCAAGGTTATGCACTTTGGCAAAAATAATATAAATGCAAGTTATACACTAAATGGCAGTATGTTGGGAGTTTCCTTAAATGAGAAGGATCTAGGGGTCTTTGTAGATAACACGTTGTCTAATTCTGGGCAGTGTCATTCTGTGGCTACTAAAGCAAATAAAGTTCTGTCTTGCATAAAAAAGGGCATTAACTCAAGGGATGAAAACATAATTATGAGTCTTTATAGGTTGCTGTTAAGGCCTCATCTGGAGTATGCAGTTCAGTTTTGGACTCCAGTCCTTAAGAGGGATATAAATGAGCTGGAGAGAGTGCAGAGACGTGCAACTAAATTGGTTAGAGGGACGGAGGACTTAAATTATGAGGGTAGACTGTCAAGGTTGGGGTAATTTTCTCTGGAAAAAAGGCGCTTGCGAGGGGACATGATTACACTTTACAAGTACATTAGAGGACATTATAGACAAATGGCAGGGGACCTTTTTACCCATAAAGAGGATCACCGTACCAGAGGCCACCCCTTTAGACTAGAAGAAAAGAACTTTCATTTGAAGCAACGTAGAGGGTTCTTCACAGTCAGGACAGTGAGGTTGTGGAATGCACTGCCGGTTGATGTTGTGATGGCTGATTCAGTTAATGCCTTTAAGAATGGCTTGGATGATTTTTTGGACAGACATAGTATCAAAGGCTATTGTGATACTAAACTCTATAGTTAGTATAGGTATGGGTATATAGTATATAGAATTTTAATTAAAAGTAGGGAGGGGTGTGTGTATGGATGCTGGGTTTTCATTTGGAGGGGTTGAACTTGATGGACTTTGTCTTTTTTCAACCCAATTTAACTATTAGAATTTTGAATTCTAGAATTTTATTTTTATTACCTGCAATTTCTCATTTAGCAAACCGTTGCGTTTACTCTGTAAATAAGCATTAGCACTTCCACTCTTTGCAATACGAATCCTGGCGAGCCTTGTTTTCTGTGAAATAGAAACAAAAGATTTTTAAGGCAAATAAATGATACAAATGAATTGAACAGAATTGGTCACCATATGGATTTGTTAATTGTGATCACAGAAACAAAAACAATCTCTTCTGTTCTCCTGATATAACAGTACTGCTGATGAAATGTGAAATTCTCACCTTTCTGCCATTTTCTGTAACAAAACTGATTTGGGATTTTATCGTTTTGGAAACTCAACCTGTTTTTTTCTTGGCTTTTTAATCATTTTTTTCTTGGGTTTTTAATTCATTAAAAACCAAAGCTCCATTGCTACCATTCTGATATCTGTTAGCTAGAAAGGCAAATTACTCGGCTTATAAATGACTCCCTAGTTGTTATTACAGCTGATGCATTAGTTCAGCACTTGAGGTGCTACTTAAAAGTGAATAATAATTCCTTGGGATTATTGATAACTCCTATCTCCCGCCAGCACTGGTGCTCTAGTGATCTTCTGTGACCCAAACAAATTAAATTAATAATCTACGTATGACCCCAAAAGCCAATGCAATAAATTATGCCTGACATTTATTAGAGATTACATTTTCTTCTAAATCATACAGATTCTAATAATTTAAATTAACCAAAATTAAAATGTAATTTATTTATTCAAATATATAGTGCATCTTTCAAGTATAATTATGAAACTGTTAGAGATCATTTACATACTATGCATTTAATGATAGATGAATATTACATAGTGACCTTTTGCGCTTTTCGTTTGTCTGCCCGCTGATTCTGATGGTAAATCCGACTGAAGTTGGAGACAATCACTGGGACTGGCAAGGCAATGACCAACACACCACTCAGGGAACAAATGGAGCCAAATATCTTCCCTGCTATAGTCTTTGGAACCATATCACCATACCTGTTAAAGTAAAGGCAGAACAATAAAATCATTTATATTTATCTCACATAAAAGCAAGTGGTACATGTAAAAACAAAAGGACAAATTAATATATTTTTCAGCAGCGAAAAAAATCCAAATTAGGGAGTCAAAAATTACAGCTGAGAATGATTTTGCTATGTATGGAATGCAAGAATGCAAAAAGCGGGTCTATGCTAAATGGAGATGGATGAAAAAGCTGACTGTGTAAAAATACTGGTCCAGGTATGTAAAAACCCCAAACTCTACTCGCTAGGCAGCGATTTCAATTAAACTGCGGCTCACCCGATAACGGAATGGACCTGGGTGTAGATACCCCAGATCCGTCACTTTCCGGGCCGAACCACTCTGTATAATCAATCGATACAAAATAATACACATGTGGTTTTAAAAACATGGAATAAAGTCAAGTTTTATCTTCATCTGCTGGTTCAGCAGTGCCTGCTCATTATGTTTATTCCTGTATGGAATACTACGAGGATCCTCACTGTATCCCACCTTATTCCTACGATATACCATAGAAAGAGCTGTTTGCTGGTTTAGGAAGAAAAACACATTTGCACACAGACACCACCATGTGTATTATTAGGATCCAGTTAAGCTAACTGTAAGGTTGTTACTATGGGAGGAAAGCATAGTATCCAAAGGAAATGATACATTTATTTATAGTGGTTTGGCAATAAAATAGAAGCTGCAGCTTTCCAAAGAATAAAATGATTTCCTGCTTAGTAATTTCATACATGTGGACTGTCCACCAGATGGCATGATGGCCTTTTACTCTGTAAATGCTCTTTTGAACCACAAGTTTTGTGCAGATTATCATTATGTATTAATGGTTACATTTGCTTTTAAAGATAAAAAATAATATTGGTTTAACTATACTACATGTACGGTATAAAATATGTATGTTCAATGGTCATTTATAACTAGATCTATTCCTACTGGAGCTAATCATTTCTTTTTTTTTCAGAATGATAAACACCTTTGAATACAAGACTGCACAACAGACACTACTGGATACTTCTATTAGTAGGGGAAAATCACAATAGCAACAAATAAAAGCAAAACGTCCATTTGGAGAGTTTTGTGGAATTTTTTGTATTTGTTGATAATTATGAATCTAGCAAAGTGCTAATGCTTAATGTCTTACACATTTATTAAGTACTAGCACCTTGCACCCCCTGTATTTCCCAGTTTGCACATCACAAGGGGCACTGATGTGTTTTCAACCTCCTGTTCTTTCTGGATGCACATAGAAAATACTACATAAAGACTGAGACACAACTCCTTGTAGTCCATTCTCAGGCTACAGCTGATCTATGCCATAATTCAAATGAATGTAACATTGCCTTGCCCTTGTAATAATAATGAGGAAAAATGCAAAAAACAGGCTCAAAGGGCACACTTTTATGCACTTTTGCATCTTGCTCTATTCATATTACAAGGTCAAGGAAAAATTTTGAGTTAGAGCATAGATCTGCTGTGTTGCTTCCCATATCAACAGTCCTATGCTGATTAAGGGTACTTATTACACACGAACACTGGTACAGGTAATGTATGTCTCATTTGGAAACCCGATATTCAGAAAACTCAGAATTTTTGCAAAGTTATCTCTGATAGAGTCAATTTTAACAAAATAGTCCTCATTTTAAAACGTTATTTCTTTTTTCTTCCTACCTAAAAGGGTAGTTCACCTTTAAATTATTTTTTTAGTACTGGTATGGAATGGTTATCCAGAAACCTGTTAGACAGAAAGCTCCAATTTACAGAAAGACTCCACATTTTTCTAAATGATTTCTTTTTTCTTTCTCAATTTTGTTTAATTTTTCATCTTTTCTCTCAAGCCAGTCGGATGACTAGCAAAACATCTTCAAGAAAAAAGAAAATACAGCAAGTCCAGTTGAATTGATTATTACTATAGATATAATAAAACAGTACCTTTAACTTGATCGCAACTAAGTTATAATTAATCCTTATTGGAAGCAAAACCAGCTTATTGGGTAATTTGTAAATGATGTTCTAGTAGATTTAAGGCATGAAGATCCAAATTACGGAAAGATCAGTTATTCAGAAAACCTCAGGTTTCGAAAATTCTGGATAACAGGTCCCATACCTGTAAGATGTAGACAGTTATATTCTGTATTTTTTTGTGTGTTTCTGGTATTTTAGCATTATTTACCCAAGTATTGTGGCCAATGGATCCCATATCTGAACTTCCCATATCTATGAATCGTAGAAGAAGGGGTGTGTGTGTGATTATTTTAAATGTAAGTTATATAGTGAATAAAGTACCCCCTCTTGTAAAATATAAGGATATTATAAGTTACCGAGGAGTTTCATGACCATATAAAAACACGAGGCCGAAGGCCGAGTGTTTTTATACTGGTCATGGAACTCCGAGGTAACTTCTAATATGCTCATATTTTGCAACTGGGGGTACTTTATTTATTATAATACACAAATTTCAGTGAGTCATGTGACAGAAATGACATCAGAACTCACCGTTTATAACTGATGACATCAGAACTCACCGTTTATAAGGATATAATTTACAAGATATTCATAGCTTTTGTGTATTATAACAGTATAATTCTTTATTTATACACGTCTGACCTAGTCAGCAGCAGTTTACCATCATATCAGAGCATTACTGATGAACTTAATGATGGTCGTTTATGTCTCTTTTATTAAATTGTACTTGTTTTTTCAAATAGGAACAGATGAAGGAAAATTTGCTTAAAGGGAATGCTAATCAATGTTGACTTAATCCCTTTGCTTTAATACCTTATTGAACTATATTCAAAAATGTATGTTTTCTGAATTTATGGTACAATTAAAAAGCCTCTTTTTCTCCTGTTGTACTTATTCTTCACAAACACGACAGAGATAGCGAGAAAAAGGGTGCAACAATTATATTAAAATGATCACAATCTATACTGATCTAGAAATCTATTTTCTTTATTTCGATCACACCTTACAGTTAGATCTTCCAAGGTGACACTACAGAGGCTTCAAATCCAGACCAATTAGAACACGTACAAATTCAATACATGAAAAAATGTTCTCTGTCTGCTTTTAACTCATAGGGAATAAAAGGCAATAAAAGATTAGCTGACAGACTCATTATGATAGCAATAAGGCAAATTAGATATTATTTGCAGATATTTAATATTTCACCCCTGCATGTGGAATCTATTGCAACTGTTTATTTTGCATGCTAATCACCACCATTTTATTTTACTTACTTTGTCAACAAATGAATGTTGCTGAAGGATATTTGAAATAATTGTAAGCCTGGAAATTTACTGCAATAACCATGCATATGAAAGATGCTAATTCCTACCACAGGACTGTGCAATTTGCACATAAAAATATACTTAAAGCATAATACAAAGAATGGGAACTAGCTTGTGGCAGCATGTTCCATATTTCAGACTTAATAAAACTTCGGCTTCTGTTGCATGTTAAGTAATGAATTTTTATGTGTATATTCATTTAAAACGTGCAGTACACATATTGGGACAGGATTCATGGAAGATACTATTCCTTTTTATTACTGACCTATTTTTCCTATAGAATTTTCTACAAAGTATAACAATAAATATTAATGCAAAGTAAATGGTTTTTACACTGTCAGACCTGTTTCATACTACAACTAGGGGAATTGATATACATTTCAAATTTATATAATAATAATAATAATAATAATAATAATAATAATAATAATAATAATAATAATAATAACAATAACAATAATAATATATTGTATAAATTTAATTTGTATTTCAAGAGATAACATTAGAAACTAGAGAGGTACATTTCCTGAAGAAAATGTGAGTGGTGCTTGCCGTGGCAAAACTCAGGCCCAAATCTGATTGGCTGTTGTTGCCCCGCCCCTTTTTTCCTAATTGTGAACCACAGTCACTCAGTGACTAACATACCAAAGTTTGGGAATGCTGTCATTTAATGTGTAAAAATGGCAGCATTTCTATTTTTTTCTATTGAAAATCAATGAATGAAATTTGATTGGTTGTTGGTGGCTCCGCCCACTTTTTCTAAACTTGAAGTGGAAACCCCCAGCGACCACATTTGTGATATTCAAGGTCCCTGACATCAATACTGAGAGAATGGCAGCCTTCTTAATTTTTCCCATTAAAACCAATCAAAGAAATCTGATTGGTTGGTTTTGGCTCCACCCACTTTTCTTAATTTTAATCCCAGTCCCCCAGTGACCAACTGTGCCAACTTTGAGGAGGCTGCCATTAACCGTCTAAGAGCGGCAGCAGTTTAAAATTTTCCTATTTAATTGAATGGCTGAAATTTGATTGGCTGTTGTAGACTCCGCCCACTTTTTGTAAATTTTGGCTGCAGTCACCCAGTGACCCACGGTGCCAAGTTTGGGAGCTCTGGCTTTATTACTGTGAGAATTACAGCTGTTTACATTTTCTCATTGAAGTCAATAGGGAAAATCTGATTGGTTGTTTGCGGCTCCGCTCACTTTTTTGGGTCCCCAAAATAGGACAGAAAAGTCACAACACCCCATTCCCGAATAAGCTGAACGGTTTGACACCTCATTCATGGGTCTGCGACAAACTAATTATTCGATAAATTCCCCATTATAAGTCAATGGGGCAAATTTGGGGACCTCTCCTGCCCCGGGGGTAAAACTTATACCCTCGTGTGGGGTATCATCTGACACAGGTCGCAAACCTCTTCAAATGTGGTAAATTTAACGTTTCTACAAGATTCCCTCTCTGCGCTAGAATCCGTCAAAAGTTGGCCTCAATGTTAATCTATGGGACTTTTCGGGGTGGTTAATTGCCCCCGCAAGAGGCAATTAACCACCCACCCCTTAGAAAAGTCATACCACCCCATTCCCGATTAAGCCGCACGATTTGACACCTCATTCATGGGTCTAGGACAAACGGTGCGGGACTAGTTACGCGCCAAACTTTCATACGGAAGAAGAATAAAAATAAGTTTGCAAGATAACAGTAGTGATGCTTTGCTTCGCAAGCACCACTAAAAAATAAGTTTGCAAGATAACAGTAGTGATGCTTTGCTTCGCAAGCACCAC
Organism: Xenopus laevis; assembly: GCF_017654675.1. Taxonomy (NCBI): domain Eukaryota; kingdom Metazoa; phylum Chordata; class Amphibia; order Anura; family Pipidae; genus Xenopus; species Xenopus laevis. The sequence goes on along the minus strand of NC_054375.1, from coordinate 75,857,253 downwards.
TAACAAGATAACAGTAGTGATGCTTTGCTTCGCAAGCACCACTAATAATTGCAATTTAAGGTAAGTACAGTACATGTTGTTTATAATGACAAATGCATTTCATAGTTGAAATAGGTTGAAAAAAGACACACGTCCATCAAGTTCAACCTTCTAAGTCTATATACTGTATATATATATATATATATATATATATATATATATATATATATATATATATATATATATATATATATACTGTATGTGTGTATATATATATATATATATATATATATATATATATATATATATATATATATATATATATATATATATATATATATATATATATATCCTGCCTAACTGCTAGTTGATCCAGAGAAAGGCAGAAAACCCCATTTTGAAACCATTCCAATATGCCTCAGAGAGGGAAAAAATTCCTTCCTGACTCCAAGATGGCAATCAGACCAGTACCTGGATCAAATTGTACTATGAGCTATCTACCATAACCATGTATTCCCTCACTTGCTAAAAAGCAATCTACCCCCTCCTTCCACAGCTTCACTGGCCTCACTGTAAACCTTTCTGAATATTTAACTTGAATCTCCTTTTTTTCTAATTGGAATAGTTGCCCTTGTGTCTGCTGGAAGGACCTACTGGTAAATATTACCAAAAAAAAAAAATTATTTTGAAGATCCCCATATATATATATATATATATATATATATATATATATATATATATATATATATATATATATATATATATATGTGTGTATACATAGTTATCATATGCCCCATTAAGCACCTCTTCTCTAGTTTTAACAACCCCAACTTGGTCAGTCTTTCTTTATAACTGAGACTTTGCATGCCTTTTTACCTGCTTAGTTGGCCCTTCTCTGAACCCTCTCTAATTCAATAATATCTACCTGGAGACCAGATCTATTCTAGATGGGGGCCTTACCAATGCTCTTTAAAGGACATGTAAAGTATTTTTGTGGTGCCAGTCTATGTGCATAGAGCAACTTACCCTGACCCCAACCGCATCATTTTCACACCCCCGTTCGGATCCTACATCCTGCACCGTCGCTTTGTGCCTAACTGCATTAAACTTTTCAACCGGTGGCCATTTTCCCTACCTGGCGTCATCGCTTCTGGCTTCCTGGTCTAAATGTGCATGTGCGCATAGTGCCTTCCGCCTGGGCTTTCTGTGCGGTAGCTTTAACCAATAAAAACTTGATGACGCAAGCTTCAGCTGTACTGAAGCAGAGAAAGGGCGCATGCTCCCCACGCCATAGCCAAGGAGAATTCTGAAGGGAGGGGGGAGAGGGAGCGAACAAGGTGCCGATATGCAGACAGATCAAGGGAACGGAGGAGCCGCTCTGTTAACTTCTCAGTGACCGCAGAGACAGGTATTTAAAGATCACAGTGGGGCTTTTTACAGATAAGATTTTTGGCTGGGGGGTTGACATGTCCTTTAAGGTGGAAGAATAATCCTCTCCTCCTGCGAATCTGTCCCTTTTAATACAGCTCAAGACCTTGTTTGCCCTTGAAGCTGCTGACTGGCATTGCTTGCTACAGCCAAGTTTATTATCTAGAAGGACTCCAAGGTCCTTTTCCATTATGGATTTGCCAAGTGCAGTCCCATTAAGGGTATTGCATATTTTTACATCCCTGGTACTGACTTTTCATTTATCGACACTGAATCTCATCTGCCACTTAGTCAGATTGCCAGTTTCCCTGATACATTACCTACAATACCCTCCCCTAAGTCATTAAAGGACAAGTCATTTTTTGGGCATGTATTTTAAAAAAAAGTTTGTTGATGTATCTTTATCTGGTGGGTAACTGAAGAATAGCTCAAACTACAACACAGAATGCATATTAATTGGCATAAAAATGGGCCTGCTCTTCATTGGCTAGAGTTCCAGTCCAATCTTAGTCTAGTATAGGTAAATCTAAAAACAACTGGACTTGCTGAGTAATCATTGAAGACGTTTCACTAATTTCATCTTCAATGATTACTCAGCAAGTCCAGTTGTTTTTAGATTTACCTATACTAGATATACCATGACCTGGATGAATGAAAATCTTCATAGTCAGTTCAATCTTAGTGAATTGACTAAGGGCATACAAGAAACGTAGGGGCAGTACGGAAGGGTAGAGATTTCATTTAGTTAACAACTAAGACATGTATCATTGAATATGCTACAAACCTCCCAGTGTGAGGAGTAAGGAGAATAGTATTCAACCTCTACTACAAAAACCTTCAGAACCAGGTCAAGCTGTAATTATGGGTGATTTCAGTTTTCCTGACATTGACTGTTGCAACGGAATAACCAAAAAAGCCAAAGTATGTGAATATTTTAAATAATAACTTTTTGTCTCATGTACTTTAATTATTTTTGTAACCAACTCAGCAGATATATAGTTTTGTATCCAGTAACAATAATGCTGACATTATCTCCAACACTTGTGTGCAATTTCAGGAATAGTATATACATTATGTATAACTTTATTTATAAAGTGCTACTAGGATACTCAGTACTGTGATTAATCAAAACATGATTTCCTTCACTATTACCTTGGAGAGACAAATATATACAATGATGCAATCACAAAAACCCTACATTTTAGAAGGGCAGACAGGATTAAACACATATGTTTAATGGAGTGCCTTTAAAATATTGGTGTGGGATGCCTTATCCAGAGAGCTCCCCTTATACAGGAAGGCCATCTTCTGTAGAGTCCATTTTAAGCAAATTATTCTAATTTTTAAAAATTATTTTCTTTTTTTCTCTGTAATAATAAAATTGTACCTTGTATTTGATGGTAACTAAGCTGCACAAATCCAAATTGGTGGCAAATAGTGATCGGCAAACCTGCACCTTTTTGATTCGTTGAAAATTCACCAAAATGCATTAAAGTGTATGGGTGACAAAATTTTTTTTTGATTTGCGACACATTTTTTCACTAATCTATGGGTGTGATTTTTGCAGCAAACCTATTTCATGGTTAGATAATTTTAACACACTTGCTACATGGTATGGAATATATCATAGAGAAGAAAGGAATAAACAGCTTCAGGCAGTACTTAATAAACTGCAAGTGTTCATTTATTAGCAGTGTGCAACACTACATGTTTCGGGTACAAACCCTTTTTCAAGTTTGTACCCGAAACATGTAGTGTTGCACACTGCTAATAAATGAACACTTGCAGTTTATTAAGTACTGCCTGAAGCTGTTTATTCCTTTCTTCTCTATGATATATGTACTTCGGGAGTGTGACACAGACTCCAGGGAATCTACAGCAGTACCATTTAATGACCAGGACACACTGGAGCCAGCAATCCTCCTTCTATGGTATGGAATATCCCAAGCATTCAGGATAAAAGATCCTATATCTATACTATAAAGCAGATATGCATCTCTGGATATTCCCAAAAAGCAGACAATGCTGACAAAAAAATTCTTTGGCTTAGCAGATGATTAGCTTTGGGATGGGTAGCAAAAAACTGAATTCAAATAATAAATAAATAATTTGAAGAAAAAGAAAACAATATATGGTGCTAAGCTTAGCTTTATGGTTGCCAGGCCACTTTACATAACAATTTGTCATTGATATATGGCATTGTACCAAGGAATTGGCAAATGCATAATGTGTTGCAGCAAAAACAGTTTTTCGTCGGCTAGGATACTGTAGACTGGTTAGTTTACTTTTGGTAAACATATTAAGGGATAAAATATTTTTTTGGTTTTAAGTTCAGTAGATTCTGCCAGACCAATCAAATTGCCTACTACAAGGGCGAGTGGAAACCTAGGGGTGGCAGTGGATGTGATTTATTTAAATTTTTTGATACTCTACTGCACAGAAGTTTACTGATTAGATTAAAGAATATTGGCTTTAAGCATACTTTTTGTACTTGGATATAGAACTGCCTGAAAGATAGATTACAAAGAGTACCTGTATTTGGGCAAAACAAAATGAAAGCCAGTTATACACTGATTATAATGTTTTCCTGTTAACCTGAAGAGAAATGTAGTAGTCATAAAGGCCTATTTATCATGCTGTGTAAAAAGTGGAGCAAAGCATTATCGGTGATGTTGCGCTGAGCAACCAATCAACAATTCGATTTCAACAGTTAGAAAACAAAAGCAAATATCTGATTGGTTGCTATGAGCAACATCACCGGTAATGCTTCATTCCACTTTTTACACAGCATGATAAATAGACCCCATAGTGCACAACAACTCAATGGCTCTATTGGTTTCTGCTAAAGATAATAAATTACTTCATTGTAAAAAAAAAAATGGTCATTGACTCAAAGAATGAAAAATGTTGGATCCCTGGTAAGACCTTACTTTTACCTCACCTCAGCTAATAAACCAGACTTTGCAAATTTAAGTAATGTAGGTTTATGCTCAAGTTAATAAACTATTCTATGTATATAGGATATATATATATATAGGATAAGGGACAACTGTCAAACTTTTCTAGTTGCAAATACCACCCTGTTTATCATACACTTTAGATTATAGCAGTAGATTGGGATCTAGGTGTGGAGAACTATATGTAGAGAGCAACAGGGTATTCTGCTGGATAAGTACAGTAATTCCATCCTTGTTTTACTTGGTAACACCACAATACACACTGCTTCAGCTATGTGGCATGATATCAAAAACATAGGTTATCAAAGTGTGAAATTATATATCACTGCAGTAAAATTCCACTGCTCTCCATTCATTCCTATTGGATTTTTAGAAAAAATATTTCTAAAGAAACCTTGCATCATTTTATTTTCATGCACTTTTCAAAGTAATAAACTATTTTAAAACTGTCCCCTAAAGAAGGAAATCCATGACATTACTTATTTGTTTACCCACCAGGGCACTGGTTTTATTTGTAAATGTATTAGGGATATAGTATGCTGTGTAAAATGAAATTTGCTGAAAAATGGTGTAAAAAGCTGTGTAATATAAATGGCGAGTTTATCAAGGAGTGTTTTATTTCACGCCATACGAACGCCAGATTTGCTGTAGTTATTTTACATTGCTTCAGACTAGTGATGAGCGAAATTTTCCACTGAGTTTTGCCGCAAAAATGATGCCCATAGACGAACCGCATTGCGTGACAAAAAATTTTTTTTTACACCCATAGGGGCCGATTCACTATGGGTCGAATATTGAGGGTTAATTAACCCTCGATATTCGACTAGGAATTAAAATCTTTCAACTTTGAATATCGAAGTCGAAGGATTTAGCGCAGATAGTCCGATCGAACGATCAAAGGATAATTCCTTTGATCGAACGATAAAATCCTTTGAATCGAACAATTCGAAGGATTTTAATCCAACGATCGAAGGAATATCCTTCAATCAAAAAAAGTTAGCCAAGCCTATGGGGACCTTCCCCATATGCTAACATTGACTTTGGTAGCTTTTAGATGGCGAACTAGGGGGTCTAAGTTTTTTTTAAAGAGACAGTACTTCGACTATCGAATGGTCGAATAGTCGAGCGATTTTTACTTCGAATAGTTCGATTCGAAGTCGTAGTCGAAGGTTGAAGGTCAAAGTAGCCCATTCGATGGTCTAAGTAGCCCAAAAAAAACTTCAAAATTCGAAGTTTTTTACCTTCGAATCCTTCACTCGAAGTTAGTGAATCGGCCCCATAGACTTCAATGCATTTTGGCGAATTTTCTCTAATTTATGTTTTTTTGACGAAGCAAAATGGGTCAGATTCACCCATCAGTACTTCAGACCTTTGTAAGTAAGTTCTGGCGGGAGTCTCTCCAAGAAAAAAACCTGTTCTTTACATGGTGAAGCCTAGTGATGTGTGATGAATTATCCTGCGTTTTTTTACACCACGTAATAAATCTGTCCCTTAATGTGCAGTGGCTAAATGACAAATAATGAATACAGAAAGGAGACTTTCAGTCAGTTGTATCTGTAAATGACCACTGGAAAAAGGTCTACACTGCCTGTACTATTTGTGAATTGGGCCTGGATCAGTCTCAAAGTATCAAAGAAGTGCTGAAAGGGGTCAGTGACTTCCCCTTCAGGTACAAGTTTGAACTACACTTGATATAATAAAGGCTTGTTTGTTTGTATGTAATATGAGAATTATTAATTCAATTTTTAGTACCTTTATATTCGTAAGAAGCCTGAAATTAGGCAAAGAAGCACCTCAGCTGTAGCTAGTTGAATGTAAACTGCCCGTAACAGTAAGTAAAACATTACAATATTGTATCTCTGTTGCTGATACTTGCTCTCTCCAGAAAAGTTAAATTTCTGTGTTTTTTTAGTAAAAATGTAAGGTTTAGTATGGCTGTATTTTAGTTACCGTAATGGACAACCCTGTGACTAGTATAACTGAAATATAGCCATACTAAATCTTACACATTTAGGCAGATTAGATATAAACATTGGTCGAAAAATCTTGTTTACTCTTTTATAGTAATGTGAATGCAGGTCTATATGATACATTTATATAATTTTTTAGGAATTTTTGGGTGGATACTTGATACAATATTATCTACATTCAACAGAGACTAAGTGACTACTAAGAGAGAATACAATTCTTTGTATGCAGATTCCCCTGGGAGCCCACCTGACTTGAATGAATTCTGTTCACTAGTACCCTGGCCTTGAGGCAGAACCACTTTTTCTGGCTCTAAGACTGGTTCTTTGCTCTCCCATTGGTAACTCCCTTTTACTCTTGTGCATTCTTATGTCTTACATTCCAAAGACTATAAAACAGAGCTTAAGTCTGAATTTCCATGACATTCACAAGGAGAAAAATATTGTACTAGGTTTGCCAAGATTTGTAATCTTTGTTATATTTTCCTCACCCTGTTTTTAAGAGGGTATGGAATTGTGATGGATTTTTTAGAGTATGCCAACTGTAGTCTGAACCACTGGAATTATTGTACTTATTTTCAAGCAAACTGGGTTTCCTAAAATCTCTGTAGCCAGCATCTGGTGTATTTGGAAATAAGCTAGCCTCAATAGGCAGGTCCTAAGGCTGTTGTCGTTAGATTATAAAATAAATGTATACTGTTTGTCTACTGCTTTTCAATTTATTGTTCATGCTCTATATCCTGCTACTCAAATGAATTATTTTCCATTTGCCTCTGCAATTTAACATTATCATCCCATAGCCTATGTTCTCATATCTCATTAAGCTACTACAAGCTTGCTCTGTATATATTTGCCAGCTGCACTGATTTCTTCCATTTACTTATCACATGCAATTTCAGCTCAATATCCCTCACTCTCCTTCCCAGAATACCAATGACTGCTTTTTATATTTCAATTATTTTTTCTTTCCAAGTTCTGATATATTAATTTCATGTTCATATTATAATAAATTATAAAAGCATTTGCTTTTCCGATATAGAACCTTGCCTACCATGTTTCATTCAGTGTTATAAAAGCAATACAAATAGAGACTTATTGATGTATGCAGTAACCTTTATGCTCTCACAGCCACCAAAGCTACTGGTTTATAAGTTCTAACTCTCAAATGCACTATATCCCCATTAGGCACTTGTTATAATGTACTTTATATTATTATCAAGCATTTCATATTTTCTTATCAGTTTGCTTGTATCAAAATATCATTCCTTTCAATTATTAACAATAAATGAATGTTATATTTTGTTTGATATTTTTTGTGTTCATTCAAAGTTCTGGTGTTAATAGTAGTTTAATAGTACACAGGATACACACCAGTGCATTTCCTTTTGTTTGTTTCTTACTCTAAATAACAATTTTTTCAAGTCCTTATTCTGTTGCTGTCATTGATGCCCATATTCTTATAAAATGTATTTGCTTTTTGACTAATTACAACTCATCTTTACTGACTTATAATATTAACCTAGTAAAAAGATAAATGCAGTTCTACATTTCCACATCTTTTGCTTTTTAAAAATAATTTAATTTGACTGGTATTCTAATTCTATTACACTAATATTCTAACACAGGTATAGGATCTATTATCTGGAATGCCTTGGATCTGGTGTTTTCCAGAAAAAGGATCTATAAATCTATCTATTAAGCTTTTTGGTTATTGGTATCTGGATAAAGCTTCCTTTACATGTACAGGTAAATAACAAGCATTTCATTCAGTATCTTTGGCACTTAACACTTTATTAGGCTTTACATGGGTTTAGCAGATTGTAAAAGCATAGGCCTATCACATTAATCTTTGTAACTGTACGTCACGTCTAGTTTTTTTACTTTTATGGCTAACTTCTGGCTTTGAATATTGGTGTACTTCTTCCATTGTTGGGCTCTTTATCTGCTTTCTAATAAAAACTTAGAATCGCCACAGGTCTCAGCTTATTAAAGACAATGTCAATCAATGAGGCTAAAATAGATATTGAGGGTTTCTTATCTGAAAAGAATATATTAATACTTATGTTCAGATATTTTCCTGTGTGACATAGTCACCAATATTCCTACTATGGTATTCCTACTTACTATAAAAGGAAATGAGTGGTGGTGCTGGTAATGTCATCATATTTATTGCCAGAAAAAATACACAACAATTAAGGGCAGATTTATCAAGGGTCGAATTTTGAATTCATGGGAGTTATTTTAAACTCCCATAAACTCCCATGAACTTGAAATTTAACCAATTGCAATTTATTAAAAAAAAAAAAATCCAATTTTATAAACTCAGATGAATACAATCCCGCAAATTCGAAACAAATTTGATTCGAGTTTTTAAAATTAGAGTTTTTGTCTCCGGAAAAAACTTGGATGTCAGGAAGGCTGCAAATAATTCCATATCGATCCCAAGATCCATAATGATAAGACAGCAATTTAGCAGGTTTAAGGTGGCGAATAGTCAAATTCGAGTTCTTAAAGGGCCAGTGTATGATACATTTCAAAAATCGAATTCGAATTAAAAAAAAACCTCAAATTGAATTTTAACAATTCCCCAGTCAAATTTGACTGTTTTGGCCATAAAATAAGTTGAAAATTCGAAATTCGAATTTGAAAATTCTAATTTTCACTTCGGCCCTTGATAAAGTATACCTTAAAATGACCATGTTTGTATGTAAGGATGTAAAAAATGTTTTTACTTCTATTTTCATTGCTACAAAAATGGCTGAACTTTCAGCATGTGGCCATAGAGTAGGAGTGTCCATAATTTAGTAATGTGGGGTCTTCTTTTAGTGATGTTGTCCCATAGCATTCTGTTCCATAGAAAATATTACATAAATATTATATTGATTTATAAGAGAATTTATATTGCTATAGTTAAAAAAAACAACTATTTATGTAACCTTAACAGAATAAATATCTGAATGAAAAGACTAAAACATAAGGGTGATTTATTCAATGTGTTTTTTGACAGTGTCTTGAGATCTTCTGATCACTAACAAAAGGTCTACTGGTAGATCCGATCTTCCTTTTGGGCACTCCTGCCATAGAGTGTTTGTCCATGCTAAGAATAGTAATATACGTCCCTTTTAACACATACCCACGTATACTAATTGGAGTGGTTGATCGGCCTCTAAGCAGCAAATAAAATTTCATCCCAACATGCAGACAGAACTTAGATTAAAGATGCCCTACAACATTTTCTGTAGGTGATATGCTGTACTGTATATATTCAATAAGTGATAATCTGTGAATTTGGTTTAAAAGAATTATTGAAAAAGCAACAGAGAGCCTTGTGTTGGATGTGCATGTACTATATTGCAGTTGTAATGATGTATAGAAGCAGTTTAGACAACAGTCTGTCCTTCGACTCTATGTAGAAAACAAACAATGGCACTCCTGGTACAATTGAACTGATGATGGATGTTTATTTGCTTCGACTCTATCAAGGATACATAGAATATTAATATTGTAACTAAATGTATCAGTATTTGCTCAACATTTACTGCATATAGATTTTACTTGATAATTTGCCCACTTTTCAGAATTTTACATACAATTAATTTTTTATTTGACTCCATTTCAGTTCTATAAGACACTTACAAAGTCAGTTAGATTTTCTTAGGTTTCATGAATTAGGCTTAATGAATATACTGCTAACTAAACTGCTAATGAAAGTGCGATTCACAAGCAATTAAACAATAAGTATGTGATTCTGTAATACTTATGCAAGGCAGAAATTCCTAACAAAAAACCTAAAGGCTGATGTTAACAGCCCTTGCAATGAAAATTAAATGGACATTAATGCCTAAAAGGAAGGAGAGGACACTGAGGCATGGGAATAACGTCTGGGCTGACTTGTTTAGTGTCATAGGGCTGTTGTACCACTGGGAATAAACAGCAGAACTATAACAAGGGCTAAGCCTTACACAATATCTGTCATCCAGTGATAACCTATTAAATATTTATGATATATGTGCATAACCTAATAATATTGTTAGATACACAGCTCACAAATAAACATAGTGACAGAGTGGCCAAGGCCTAGTCTAGTAGATACAGAAAAAAAGGAAAATGCCGGACACCCCCCTTCACATTACATTTTAATAGCTAAAGTAAAAAAAAAAAGACCTTATTTAGCAAAAACATTAAGGGGGTTATTTACTAAACCTTGATTTTTTCTGGTAGAGGTTTTTTAGGCCAAAACTCGAATTTTAAGAGGAAACAATTTGGAGATTTATTATACCCCGAAACTGCAAAAAGTCTGAATCCAAAAATCTGCCATCTAAAACCTGTCAAGGTCATGTATAAGTCAATGGCAGATGTCCCTTTTACAATTTGAAGATATTGTGATCTGCTCTGGGTTTTGTCTGATAATCGGAGAAAAATCAAGCAATTTGGGCGTCAAATCCCAAAAATTTTTACAATTTGAGTTTTCGCTCGATGTTATTGAGTTTTTTCCTGACCTGACTTTTTCTAGTTATTTTATTGATAAATAAGATAAAATATTGGATGAGAGTTTTGTTGAGCTTGGTTTAATAAAAATATGAGATAAATTCAAGTTTTAGTAGATAGCCCCTAATTCTATAGACATTTTTCCCACCTGCTATTTTGTTCTTATGGTTGGTACTGGTTTATGTTGTATGGGACATTATTCTTTTATATAAATATTGTTTAAAATAATCAAATAAAATCATATTTGTGTGGGAGTGTTTCTTTATGCTGTACAATTAGAACCCAAGTAACTAAATATTTCAAAGTAGACTTCTTTGACAGGATAAGTGTCCTGGAGGAGCCATTCCTAGTGCAGAAGTTGTTTAATATGTGAATCGATAAGGGAATACTGTCAGATCCACTTTTGTAGTTGACTGATCACCGGCATTGCTCTGAGAATACTATGTAAACAAGCAGGATTTGAAGGACCAGAGGACAGGTTAGGGAATCTTTATCCTACACAATGTTGACAATGTAAATAATGAGAATCAGTAGTCTTTTCTCCACCATTGGCCCACCCCCACCACTTCTGCAACTCACTGCCTAATAGCATAAAAAACCAGTTGAATTAAGCCCCGCATTAATATGTGTAACTGTACTATGGCTGGTATTCATTTATGAAGACTATACTACAACAGCAGTAGGTAACCTGACTTCGAATCCATATTTTGGACCACACCCGGTTTGTGAGAAGCACAATACTAAACACATAAAAACAGATATCCAGCACAGGAAAAATATCATTTAGCACAAGCAATATTGTTAAAAAGTCAGAAATGTATATAAAAATAAAAATGCTGTTGGTGCAACTAAGAGATACATAACATGCAAAAAATTATAATTTGCAGTAGGTGCAATTTATTTATATACATAGAGAGAAAGAGAGAGAGAGAGAGATTTCAATTCACTTTAAAAAAGAAAGATGAAATGAACCTTTAAACTAGTGTTGTTTAGGTGTCTGTACAAAGCATTGTATAGCCCCTAGCCTGCCCAAGGGAGAAGAGACTTTTTTATGACATTCTTTTTCTATTATTCAGCCCTTGAACACATGGCATATTATATAGTTACTATAGTTAAAAGATAGACAACACTCTTTCAAGCCTTTGCGTGAGCATGAGACATATAGTCTGCTACTAAAAGCTGTCTTTTTTGTTCTGGATATTTTGAGTAGTCTGCATTTTAGATGACAGAAAGTTAATGGTGCTTTTAGAATAATTACTTTGCCTTGAATGGTTATGTTCAGCTGATTACATGTAGTTTAAGGGGTGGTAAATCCAAATATAAAAATAATTCTTAGTGAAAGCAAATTTCATTTTAAGTAACTTTTCAATGTACATTAATACAAAACATTCAATTATTTTTAAGATATTTGTAAATCAAATTGCTATTGAATGAAGTACAGTATCTATCTGCTCCTTTTCCTTTGTTTATTCTTAGAGGAATCAAGAATCAACCAAAAACCAGGGATAGAGCAAATTCTGCCACAAGCTGGCGAATGTACAACCACATACTGTATAGACTTTACAGATAAACTAATACATTTGCAAAGTAAGGACTAGACATTGCAATAAACATATATTTTTCTCTGCAACACTGTAGTACATAATACAATACTCTGGCAAAGGGGCCCCCAACCTTTTTTACCTGTGAGTCACATTCAAATGTAAACAGTTGGGGTGCAACATATGGAGTTTAGGAAAAAGTCAGCAAGCACTCCGGAAACCTCTTGTAGTGAGTAAAAGTTATTGCTTTATTTCAAAATACATTAAAACCATTGCATCCTGACGCGTTTCGTATCTAAGCGATACGTAGTCATAGGCATAATTTCACAGAAACTTCTAACGGCTTTTTAAAGGAGTTTTTAGGAAATGACATCATCCTACACTAGTAATTCGATCAAAGCCGGTATTTAGCGTTCATTGGAAACTCCTGTTATTAACTATTTCAAAGCTGTAGTACACCTTAAAATGCCGTTTTTAAACAAATAATTTTAAAACCTTTATATTATAAGGAAAAAATGTTATTGAAACAAAGCTCATCAAAGAAATAGAACCTAAGAGAAATAAATATATAATAATATAATAATGGTGTAATATAATAATCAATTCCGTTGAAACCAAAGAATTAGATTGCTTCACGCTTAAATCATTTTTCTTTCTTTTTCTCTTTTTTAAATATATATATAATAAATCCATAGGATTTCAGAGCATATTTGATCAATTAAAATTCTTTTTAGTAACTCTTATTTATTTTCGGCAAACATTTTAAGCCAAAGCTCTGTGCGGTTCTATATAGTTAATGAATTTTACTCAGATGGAAACAACTTAACGAGGATAACAAAGGAAAAACTAAGGAAACAATGTAGATCAAAACTGAAGTTGTAGCTAGAAAATTGAAAGCGTAGCGATCTTGGTTGCTAGCGTGATATGTACTTATAATTAAACATAACTTTTCAAAGAATCAGTTTTAGAGGCTTATAGTATCAAGAAATGAGACATACTTAAGGACTAGTCAAGAATTTTTAAGCAAATAAACATATAAAAATAAAAATAAATATAAAATTAAAATAAAAATAAAAAGTTCAAAAAATAGTGATAAAGTGTTCAGAAAAAGGGGGGGGGGGGAGAGAGGACTCACACCAGGGTAGTCAAGAGCCTAAACATGACAGGCTATATCAAATCTGAAATTGAGACCTGTAGGCTGTCGAGTCCCTAGTGTGAAAATCCAAAAAGCTTCTCTATGGAGAAGTTTCTCCATTAAGTTCCCTCCTCTATACGCAGGCTCAATTTTTTCTATACCCTGAATATCCAGATATTTAATGTCTCCATTGCCGCATTCAAGAAAATGTCTCGAAACTACTGAGGAATTTCTCTGAGATGTTATATGATTAATATGCTCCCTCATTCTATTTTTTAAATTTCTGGAAGTGCACCCGACATATTGTATGCCACATTTTGAACAACTAAGTAAATAAATAACAAACTTAGTGTTACAATTTATGAAATGATTCATTTTAAAGGATTTGCCTGTGCTGTTACTTTTAAACTCCTTAGATACTAAAATCCTTTCACATGTAACACACCTATTTGCACCACATTTATAGGTGCCTTTCGTTTGTAACCAGGTTCCTCCTTTTACTTTGCCTGGTACAGCACTAGGTGCCAATAGGTTACCTAATGTAGGTGCTCGTCGTGTGACGAATTTACAACCATCCTTGAGAATGTTATGCAGACTTACATCATTGAACAAAATGGGTAAATTTTTCTCAACAATTGTTTTGATCTTCTGGTATTGCCTGCTAAAGGAAGTAATAAACATAGGTTTATCCTTTATTTTGTCGTTATCACTATCTTTATTTCTTGCTTTTTTATGATCATTCAAAAGGGTCATTCGGTCAGTCCTAAACGCTTTTAGAAAGGACGATTCCAGAAGATTAAAGGGATAGTTTCTCTGAAGGAGACGATTTTTTAGATCAACCGATTTTTTAACGAACTCTTCATCCGTACTACAATTTCGTCGGAGTCGTTGAAATTGTCCGAATGGTATGGCTTTGAAAACATGTTTTGGATGGCATGAGTCAGCTCTGAGTAGTGTATTACCTGCAGTCTCCTTCCGAAACACTGTACTTACTATTTGCCTACTTCTATGGGTGAGCTCCAGGTCGAGAAAACTAATTTTGTTTTGACTAAATTCGCTTGTAAACCGTAAATTACAATCATTCTGATTTATTTTGTCAACAAAATTATTGAACTCAACCTGTGTATCTCCCCAAATAAAAAGCAGATCATCCACATATCTCTTGTAGAATTTTATATGATTTAAGTTGTTCATTATGCCTCCAAAAATGCGGGTTTCTTCCCACCAACCCATATACAGGTTGGCATATGTTGGGGCAAATTTTGCTCCCATTGATGTCCCGCATTTTTGGAGGTAATAGTCAGAATCAAATTTAAAGAAATTATGTGTTAGCAAGTATTCCAATGCCTCCAAAATGAAATCAATCACTGTGTCATCATAATTACTGTAGGTGACAAGGTGATATTCCACCGCCTCAAGACCTTTCTTATGTGGGATGCATGTGTACAAGCTCACTACATCAACTGTGGCCCAACTAAACCTTGTTTCATCCCAGTCTAGCTTTTCAAATGTTTGTAAAACATGCTTAGTATCCCGCAAATGAGAATCCAAACGCTTAACAAGAGGTTGTAATAACATGTCTATCAGTTCGGATAGGTTTTCATTTAAAGAGCCTACACATGAAACTATAGGCCTTCCCTCAGGGGGAAACTTGTTCTTGTGAATTTTAGGAAAATGGTGGAAAATGGGAATATTAACATTTTCAGGTGCAAGGTAGTTTTTCACACGATAACTAAACACCCCTCTCTGATAGCCCATTTCCACCAGTTTCAATAAAGCCTCCCTAAAAACTTTTTGTGGATTATATGTTAGTTTTTGGTATGCATTTTCATCATTTAACTGCCTAAGGGCCTCGTTGATATATTCGCTAGTATCCAAAACAACTACTTTTCCCCCTTTATCCGCCTTACGTATGACTATGGAATGATCAGATTTTAATTCCCTTAATGCCTGTAATTCTTTTGGGCTTAAATTAGAATTTCTTTTTTGTGTGGAACTACTCAGATTGATCAGGTCCTGTTCAATTACATTTTGGAAGATGTCAACACTAGGGCTTCTAAAGTGTACTGGGTAAAAATCCGATTTACCTCGTAGTTCATTTAAAGCCTTCATATCTATACCACAGGTATTTAAAGCCCTGGTGTTAGTTTCACTAGTCAGGGAATTCAAGGTGTATAATGCTCTTTCATCCTGAAAATCAAAGGGAACTATCTGATACAAACGAAAGGCACCTATAAATGTGGTGCAAATAGGTGTGTTACATGTGAAAGGATTTTAGTATCTAAGGAGTTTAAAAGTAACAGCACAGGCAAATCCTTTAAAATGAATCATTTCATAAATTGTAACACTAAGTTTGTTATTTATTTACTTAGTTGTTCAAAATGTGGCATACAATATGTCGGGTGCACTTCCAGAAATTTAAAAAATAGAATGAGGGAGCATATTAATCATATAACATCTCAGAGAAATTCCTCAGTAGTTTCGAGACATTTTCTTGAATGCGGCAATGGAGACATTAAATATCTGGATATTCAGGGTATAGAAAAAATTGAGCCTGCGTATAGAGGAGGGAACTTAATGGAGAAACTTCTCCATAGAGAAGCTTTTTGGATTTTCACACTAGGGACTCGACAGCCTACAGGTCTCAATTTCAGATTTGATATAGCCTGTCATGTTTAGGCTCTTGACTACCCTGGTGTGAGTCCTCTCCCCCCCCCCCTTTTTCTGAACACTTTATCACTATTTTTTGAACTTTTTATTTTTATTTTATATTTATTTTTATTTTTATATGTTTATTTGCTTAAAAATTCTTGACTAGTCCTTAAGTATGTCTCATTTCTTGATACTATAAGCCTCTAAAACTGATTCTTTGAAAAGTTATGTTTAATTATAAGTACATATCACGCTAGCAACCAAGATCGCTACGCTTTCAATTTTCTAGCTACAACTTCAGTTTTGATCTACATTGTTTCCTTAGTTTTTCCTTAGTTATCCTCGTTAAGTTGTTTCCATCTGAGTAAAATTCATTAACTATATAGAACCGCACAGAGCTTTGGCTTAAAATGTTTGCCGAAAATAAATAAGAGTTACTAAAAAGAATTTTAATTGATCAAATATGCTCTGAAATCCTATTGATTTATTATATATATATTTAAAAAAGAGAAAAAGAAAGAAAAATGATTTAAGCGTGAAGCAATCTAATTCTTTGGTTTTCAACGGAATTGATTATTATATTACACCATTATTATATTATTATATATTTATTTCTCTTAGGTTCTATTTCTTTGATGAGCTTTGTTTCAATAACATTTTTTCCTTATAATATAAAGGTTTTAAAATTATTTGTTTAAAAACGGCATTTTAAGGTGTACTACAGCTTTGAAATAGTTAATAACAGGAGTTTCCAATGAACGCTAAATACCGGCTTTGATCGAATTACTAGTGTAGGATGATGTCATTTCCTAAAAACTCCTTTAAAAAGCCGTTAGAAGTTTCTGTGAAATTATGCCTATGACTACGTATCGCTTAGATACGAAACGCGTCAGGATGCAATGGTTTTAATGTATTTTGAAATAAAGCAATAACTTTTACTCACTACAAGAGGTTTCCGGAGTGCTTGCTGACTTTTTCCTAAACTCCACAAGTGCATACACCCGCAGCTACGGGTTCGGGGCGATGCACCCGGACCACTTGAGACGTCGGGTGAGTGCTTTTCCCTCTTTTACTTGAGACTCCACACCATAATCTTCATTTATGTGATTGACCTGGGGTTTGTACACCCAGGTCACTGCCGTTACCGGGTGAGATATTTCTCATTGCTCATCCAGCGAACATATCCAGTAGCATTTTGCAATTTGTATTAGGACTGTGCAGCTGTTTATTATTTTTTTCACTTGTTTGGGGTGCAACATAAGCAGGAATAATGTCAAATGAATGCCAAATAAGGTCTGTGATTGGCTATTTGGTAGCCCCTACATGGACTGTCAGCCTACAGAAGGTTCTATTTTTGGCAGTATACCTGTTTTTTATGCAACCAAGCCTGGAATTGAAAAATGAGCACTTGCTTTGAGGCCACTGAGAGCAACATCCAAGTGTTTGGTGAGCAACATGTTGCTTGTGAGTCATTAGTTGGGGATCACAACTCTTGCACATACCATATATTTGGTTGTTCTGTTTTCGCACAGCAGGGCAAGGACAAGTATACAAAACAAAAACATGTGGAACAGGTATACTCTAAGGGGCAGATTTATCAAGGGTCGAATTTCGAAGTGATAAATACTTCAAAATTCAACCCTCAAATTGAAATACTTCAACTTCGAATATTGAAGTCAAAGTATTTTTCACCGAATTTGGCCATCGGACGATCAAAGTAAAATCGTTTGATCGAACGATTAAATCGATTCGAAAGATTTTAGCGTACGATCGAATGATTTTACCTCAATGTGTAAAGACTTAAAAAATGGTCTAGAAGGTCCCCATAGGCTAACATAGCACTTTGGCAGGTTTAATTTGGCGAAGTATTGAAGTCGAAGTTTTTTTAAAGAGACAGTACTTCGATTATCGAATGGTCGAATATTCAAACTATTTTTACAGTACTTCGAGTCGTAGTATCCTATTCAATGGTAGAATTATCCAAAAAATTACTTCAAATTTCGATTTTTTTACTTCGAAAATTCCCTCGAATTCACTTCGACCCTTGATAAAACGGCAAAATTCGATTAAAAAATACTTCGACTTAGACATTCAAAGTAATCCAATTCGATGGTCGAATTACAAAGTATTTTCCACTTCGAAATTCAACCCTTGATAAATCTGCCCCTATGTGTACTGTATATTTTGAGTCAGTCCCTAAGGTCAGTAAGTGACAGCAGCACAGAGCATGTGCAGTGAATCAGCAGAAATGAAGATGGGGAGCTACTGGGGCATCTTTGGAGACACAGATCTTTACTGTTAAAGGGTAGTGGTTGCCTTGGGCTGGTACAGAAGCATAAAACATAATGTACAACAATTCTAGCCTGCTGCATTAGTTCTCCTTTAAACAAACCCAATAAGATTGTTTTGCCACCAATATGAGTCAGGCAGCTTAGTTACCAACAAGTACGGGGTACTATTTTATTAGTACAGAGAAAAGGGAAATAATTTCTAAAAATCCCATACTATACCCAACACACAACCCATTTTCAAAAAAGTTGGGACAATGTAAATATAACATAATGATTTGCAAGTGATCACATTCCCTTTTTATTTACGTTTTACCCTGTGTTCCAACTTTTTTTTAAAATCATCTTCTGTTATGTCCCAGGGAGTTTTAAGTATTATCATAGGCTGCCAGTTTATTAAACTAAATTATACAAAAAGAAGATTAGCTAGACATGCATTTAATAAGTCAAAAAATATGTAACAGTAAAAATATTGCTTTTTATTCTCCCATGGGAACTCGTAGCTATCGGCATAATACATGGTGCACAAGTGTTTGCTCAGCAAAATGTTCACTTCAAGTAAATCTATTTCCAAAGACATCATTTTTCTGATGTCTTTTGATATTTTGATAAATCCCCAGAGTTGATAAGCAGGAATCTTTCAAAAAATCTGTATTAAAAAAAAAACTACAAAAAGTTATAATAGCTATAATAATGTTAAATGTACTTCTGTGTAGGTGCTATTTTATTATGTCTAAAATAAATATTACAAAATAGAAAAAGAGACACATAATATTTTAATTTTAATTGATATTATTAATATAATATTATTTTAATATAGATTTCAGAGAGTAGTCAAAAACGTGATGTGGCTCAGAGGTATTTGTTTATCAAATGTCAGTAAATGAAGAACTTGGGAATGGGGATTGAAAAGAACAAAACTGTAATAGATGTGAAATTTATATTCTTAATTAAAAAGATTTATCTAGCAAAAACACATAACTAAGAATATATATATATATATATATATATATATATATATATATATATATATATATATATATATATATATATATATATATATATATATATATATATGAATAAGAATTAATAAGATTTAGGAAAGTATCTGATCTTTGCAGATTTCTTGGTTGTATCCATAGTCATTGCGTTTATTGGGCAGGGTATTTCCATGCCAAAAAAAAAGATTATGTGAAACCTAGAGGCAATAAGTTCACCTTGGGACTTTTGGCCATGGGTAATGGCACTATGTCCTGTATGGACAAACAACCCTGCTAGGTTTTTTTTTTTAAACCTATTAAATATTTTTGTAGCATTGAGACATACAGTAGTACTAGTGATGGGCGAATAAATTCGCCAGGCGCGAATTCGCTGCGAATTTCCACGTTTCGCCACCGGCGAATACATTTGCGAACCTGCAGTATAAATTCGGTGTTAAAAAATTTTGAACGTGCGTTGGAAAAGTTGATTGCGTCAAAACTGTTTTTTGGCAAAGCGAAATGGGACAAATGTAGTACACTACATTATGGAAAAATTCTCTTATACAGAAAACTCCAGGCCTTAAGCAATTGGCATAATAGATCCCAAAATTGAATCTATATTATAAATAATAATAGATGCCCCAAAAGGCTACATGGATTGATATTTTAGGAGATGGCTAATAGCTGTGTGTCAATAATAGATAATTCTCTTGGTAATAACATTTACAGTATAAGGTATCCAACATGCATATTGTGTATATCACATAGCTATCTTTGTACTATAGATCTGTAGTGAAGATTACATGGCAGAACAGTATATGTATAGAAAGCCCAGTCTTACTGCATATTTTAGTTGAGTTCATATGACTTGTTCCAAAGTCAGCCACCTGGGTTCTCAAATACTGGCAATAAAAAAAAATTGTTGAAACTAAAGGAGGTAACGGAGGTTGTTAACAGAAAATATGCTCAATGCAAAAAATGAGTGTTTGCATGAACAATTTTACCTTGGCACTAATTTAATATAGCCCACCAGTGTATAGTGTATGTAATAAAACGCTGTACTGAAGAACCTTTATGCAGGACTTCAACATGTGATATGGGCAAATAACATTTTCAGTGTAATAACAAATCTAATAAAAAAAATTTTTATTGCAAAATGCATTTTTTCCCCTTATTTATGCAATATTTTTCTGTTTACACATTTTCTTACTTTTTTTCCTAATATCCTCAACCCTGGAATTAAATCCTTGCAAATATTTTATTATACCATTACATGGCAGAACTGCAAGTGAAGCTTTGCAGCAGCATAACAGTTTAATAGCAAGGGTAAATAGAAGGTGCATGATATAACAGTGAAGATAAGCTGATGCAGAGAAAAAAACCTAAGTTCCATATGTTGCCTAGCAACCTGCAAAGTTCTAGTCTGCAGTATATTTAGATGTAATGTACAGTAGTTTAAACCCTTTATGCACTGGACAATAATGTTCAAGTCTGGCACTTACAACTAGGTATACCTAAAGGAGAACTAGTAGTGTCAGAGTATTTTCTGATGAGAATATCTAAATCATCCATTTAACTACGGTTATGCTAAAACCAATCCAAGCTGTTATTTTAAATGAGAGCGAATGGGTTCTTATATTAGTAATGACATCATAAATTGCCTGCAGAAAAGAGGGGGATCCTAATTCAAGATGTTTATTATGAATCTGCTTGACTGGGCTAGGGTACACATGTGCAATATACAACTCACTCTTGGGATATAAAACTATTAACTATGCTTCATGCATTATTCACACATGGGACACATCCGCTCAGCTATTCCCTCCATTGGAAGTACTTAACACAGTAGCAGGTCTGATCAACACTTAGAACTAGCTATGCAGCAGGCTTGATGCTCAAGAATGTACTGTATAAGCAAGATGAATAATGATTTAAGGAAATTGGAGGAGCGGACAAGTGTCTGGGATCATAAATTTTATGCTCTCAGAAGCTAGAGGAAAAGAAGCTCGCAGTCATAAGTTTAGATGACTTAAATGTGGGGAGGCAATTTAGCAAGCAGTCAGAAAGGAAAATACAGTTGCACAGTAAGAGATATTAGCTTACTAGCAGAAAAGGCTGAGAACCTGAGGAGGATTTTTTTTTAGAGAGAGTGTGAAAGGTATATGGGATAAAGTAAAAAGACAAATGGAGTCTACCACGAGAATCCAAAATCCAGTACATGTATAGGATGTATTATTCGGAATGCTTGGGACCTGGGGATTTTTGGATAATGGATATTTCCTTAATTTGGATCACCATACCTCTAAAATCATGTAAACATTAAAGGGATACTGTCACGGGAAAAAATTTTTTCAAAATGAATCAGTTAATAGTGCTGATCCAGCAGAATTCTGCACTGAAATCCATTTCTCAAAAGAGCAAACTGATTTTTTTATATTCAATTTTGAAATCTGACATGGGGCTAGACATATTGTCAATTTCCCAGCTGCCCCAAGTCATGTGACTTGTGCTCTGATAAACTTCAATTACTCTTTACTGCTGTACTGCAAATTGGACTGATATCACCCCCCTCCCTTTTCCCCCCCAGCAGCCAAACAAAAGAACAATGGGAAGGTAACCAGATAACAGCTCTCTAACACAAGATAACAGCTGCCTGGTAGATCTAAGAACAACTCAATAGTAAAAACCCATGTCCCACTGAGACACATTCAGTTACATTGAGAAGGACAAACAGCAGCCTGCCAAAAAGCATTTCTCTCCTAAAGTGCAGGCACAAGTCACATGACAAGGGGCAGCTGGGAAATTGACAAAATGTCTAGCCCCATGTCAGATTTCAAAATTGAATATAAAAAAAATCTGTTTGCTCTTTTGAGAAATGGATTTCAGTGCAGAATTCTGCTGGAGTAGCACTATTAACTGATGTGTTTTGAAAAAAACATGTTTTCCGGTGACAGGATCCCTTTAAACAAATCAATAGGATTGTTTTACCACAAACATCGATTTATACACTTAGTTAAGATCAAATACGATGTGCTATTTTATGATTGCAGAGAAAAAGGAAATCTTTTTTAAACATTAGAATTATTTGCATAAAAAAGACTCCAATTGGTGAATGCCTTCTAGTAATTTGACGCTTTCTCGTAATTTGATAAAGGCTTCCAGATAAGGGGTGTAAAAAGATAGGAAATGTGCAATGATAGATGTGCGTGAAGAGGTGGAAGGAGAAGTAAAAGAGCAGCACATATGAATCAAAGGAACACAAGCAGGCGCAGAGTATAAAAAGGTATGGTGGGTAAGAGGAAGCATGCAGATAGCTACAGGAAGTTGAAGGAAAGTGAAAAGAGTGGAGGAAAAATATCAAGGTGATTCACAATTTCAAATATGATACTAGCATCACAAAAATGCTCCAGCTGGATGGAAAAACATAAGCAAATAAATGTCGATAGCAATATGGTCTTTTAGGGTAAAAGAATGTCTGAAATTCTTTAACAATGAGAAGATGTACACAAAGAAAGGCAGCTCACACTCAAACTGTATTAGCTTACTGTTTATGAGCAAAGTAAACCCATGAAATTATTGTTGGAATTAAGGTTTGTGTGTCTCTTCCAAAGTTTTCTCGCCCGCATGATCAATTTTATTTACATCACAAAGAGCCTCCTGAAGATTTAATTACTACTATAGAAATGCTACCGTACTGTAATATTTTAGAGGTTGAAGATAATAATATACATTTCTATTCTGGGGAAATTATGTTCTGAAAAATGAAGTCTAATTTGATTCATTTTATAGATATTTCCTCTAGCCCAATTATTTTCAATTTATTGGTTTTGTATGTTATAGCAAAGTATAAAAAAAGATTATCCTCAGAGTTATGCCAAGCTACTAGCTCAGGATATTTCAGACAGTTATCTCTGCAGCCTTTGCTAATCCGCCTTCCTAGTGTATTACTATGTGAAAGATATCTGAACTCCTTCTGAGAGATAATGGGCTGAGAGTGTACAGTACATTCTGTTTTTGATAGTATGTAGATTAGTGATGCGTGGACCAGCTTGGTGCCCGTGGGTAGGGCAGGTTCGGGCCGACCTCAGCACACCCTTTGCAGGTCGTGGTTCGGCTTGAGCTCTTCTTCTTGCTCTCTGTTTTTGGAGTGTGGATGACACAGGTATCTCCATCTGCTAGTGGTGCACATTCTTTCTTTGACAGTGCACATTGCAAAATTTAGTATCTAAAACTCAGTTTATGCTTATAAATATCCCTACATGGCAAAATTTATGTAATTCTAAAATTATGTATAAAGACGAAACTCAGATGCAACCTCTGGTGCAAACACATGTAGTTTTTGCCAGGGGTTGTATTCAAGTTTCTATATTCCCTCTGTGCTGAAGGTATATACATTGGTGTAGAAAAGGCCCCTTATTCACTATTGTTAACTACCGGGGGAGTAGGGGGAACATGTGCACAGAACGTATGCCAGATGGGAAGACCACCGTTTTTGCACCTGGGCCTGTGGGCTCATAGTTGCAACAATGGCCCCTTTTGCCTTCATTCTAAGAGTTTTACTAAAGGGGACCTGTCGCCCAGACATAAAAAGTTGTATAATAAAAGCCTCCCAGATGTTTTTATTAAAACATCCATACCTGTGTAAAAGGTACATACAAATCAGTCAATCATATATTCCTTGTCCCACCTCTGCCAGGGCAGGAAATTACTTTCCCTTTCCATACTGCACTTCCTAAATGTCACTGCCCTCCTCACCATCTCATTGTGTAGCCAGGGCATGGTATTAGGTCGATTTTTCAGATTTTGGGATAATGCAAAGCATGCCATAATTACAGTGTTCACAAAATAGCAGCTGCCTGTTTACTGTGAGTCTGAGTCAAGACTGAAACAAGATTTAAATAATTTATAAGTAAACTATATTTTTCCTGACAAACACAATAGATCCCCTTTAACGAAAAGAGCATTGTTTTCCTCCAGGCAACAAAAAAAAAAAAGATTTAAGGGAAAATGCATGGGATATTTAATAATTCAGACATACAGAATACAAATAAAAAGGCAGAGGTGAAAAAAAAGATATTAGCTCTTATTAAACCAATGGCATAGACTTGAGGGCTTATACATACAGAACAAGCACCTATACCTTGCAGAGTGCCATTTATATCTTATGTCCACTTGTTGACCCCCCAGCTTTATTCTGAAAGCTATGGATGTTCCAGTGATAATTTGTACTCCATTCTAGGAGCCTAGGATGCAAACACAATTTGGGCCAGGGCATGGGGCAACAAACACTAAGGGGCATATTTATCAAAGGTCGAAGTGGAGGTCAAAGTTTTTTTTACAGTCGAAGTGGGCCAAATTCGGCCTACTTCGAATCGTACGATCGTACTTCGAATCGTACGATCGTACTTCGAATCGTACGATCGTACTTCGAACCGTACGATCGTACTTCGAACGCACTTCGATTCAAAGCCTTTTTAACTTCAACCTTCAATCTTCCAAACTCCCCCAATTGCCTCAATACAGGTTGTAGGAGGTCCCCCATAGGCTAAAACAGCACTTCGGCAGCTTTTAGGTGGCGAATGGTCAAAGTCAAATTTTTAACGAGACAGTACTTCAAAAAAATTCGACCTTTGAATTTCAACGTTTTTTCAAATTCGAATCCGAGTATGACTATTCCCTAGTCGAAATACACAAAAATAGCTGGAAATTCGAAGTTTTTCACTTCGAAACTTCGTTTTTTAAAGGTTTCTTAGGAACAGTTGCTCCAGTAAAAAGTTAAAAATAAAGATCGATAGAGATTATTTGGTTATGTTGCAAAATTTTTCTACTTTATTAAGTCAGGCATTTCTAGTGAATGCTTCATTCAGGTCGGTTTACCAGTCCCAGTACTACAGATGCTCTAAATTCCTCTGACTGGCTTTCACTAGAGTCTATTTTATTTCTTATGTTCTTTATTATACAGTTACACACTCACACAACAAGTTCCAGAGCTGGTATACATAATTTAACTACAAAATGCATGCCTCTATTTGCATACTAACCTATTTATGGTCTAATAAACCTGCAGTACTTATTAACCCTATTTAGTCGCTTAATTTTAGTTTTTTGATTTTCCTGTCTTTCTTTTTGATTTGCTTAGTTTGCATCAATCCCAAATAATCTAACCCTCCAACCAATCCTAATATTCACCTATTATGTTTTCTTGATCACTTATAGAAGAATAAATGTGCCACCACCGGCTCATTTTCTGTTTTACTTAATAGGATGTTGCTACCCATTTTGATTGTCGTGATTCTCCTTGACAAGATTTGGAAGATGAAAACATCCCATGTGGGGCTACTAATACAGGAATAAAAAATAGGGTTACTTACTAAACCCCTAACAATTGAGCTAAAATTGCACTTTTCTGTGGTGAATGGAACAAAAAGAGCTGTCTTATTTTTAACTATGTTGTGTAGCTGTAGAAAAGAGACAGAAACTCATACAAAGACTATAGTTATGTTCCACATCCTA
The DNA here is from genome assembly GCF_017654675.1 of Xenopus laevis. Classification (NCBI taxonomy): domain Eukaryota; kingdom Metazoa; phylum Chordata; class Amphibia; order Anura; family Pipidae; genus Xenopus; species Xenopus laevis. Next base: position 75,831,325 of record NC_054375.1, on the reverse strand, counting down.
TTATTATGTTGCTTAAAAAATGAGGAAAACGTCTCCATGAAATGAGAATTATACAGCACATTTATGAATGCCTTAAAAAACAGACAATAGATTTCAAAGTGCATTTATATTTTACCACTCAAGAACCATTAATTTCTTTTTTCAAATGTATACTGAGTGTCAACTCATGGGTTATTTAGAATCCATGTACTTCAAACTGGGTTGAAGCTATTAATCTTTAATCTATTAATTCTTCAGCAACTATGTTTTTTCTACATTGCAAAACGGGATCTACCTTAAGAAGGGCAATTGATTTAAAGATGTCATGGCATTTAACTGTGGTTTGTTGCCATGTAATAGTGACATGTTTCTCATTCATCACTTATGAACAACTGTCAAGTGTACAACTGCAAGAAGAACAGTGAAAGGGCTGGCAAGGAAATAGCTATTAATCTCTAGTCATGCACGCTTACTGCATTTACAGTGGTATATTAGAATTATTTACACAGTAAATTTTTTCACTTTAAGATATTTATTATTAATGCTTTCAATGCATTAAAAACACAATCAATGAATGCGTTTGATATAAATTGTGCTAACATAATCCATGCCTAGGCTTTATAAAATCTTGCATTTAGTCCTGGGACAAAAGTTTCAATGAATGCTGTTGGAACATTTTACTGTTTGCAGAAAATAGTCCCATTTTACAGAACTGCTCTTGTAGCCATGATCAAAATATGAGAGGGTTTCGAAGAGAGTGGATTGTCAGAAGATGCACTAAATCACACCATACATCTTTTATTACATTATTTCCAGTTCCACTCACAGGTTTCCTGCTGATTAAGAATGATAATGTGCTGTACATAACTAAATGAAGTATTAGTTAGAAAATGTGTCATGCATTTATATATATATATATATATATATATATATATATATATATATATATATATATATATATATATATATATATATATATATATATATATAAAACAAGGGAAAGTTGAGCTCACCACTAATTTTTAAAAACATTAGGCGGGGGTGCAATGAGGCTATGACCACAAAATACATATAGACAAATACAAGAGGTCCTCTGCACTCAACCTCAAGGGCTTTATGACTTTATGATGGCTGACTGCATCTTTGCCTCAAACAGATTCCGAGGTAGATCAGGTACTAAAAAAGTTTCAGTGTGGGTGAGGCAATTTGAATAAAGCTCACTGGTGCCTAGGTTAATTGTGAGAGCCAGAGGGAGCCTTGGGGTGAAGGGGGATTGTGTTGTGGTTAGCGCCTTAGCAAGGCAGCAGCACTGCTGGCAGCATATCAAGGGCTTAGTTTGAGCAGTGTTCCGGTGCTGCCTTGCACATGAGTGAAATTATCTGGGAATTCGACAGAGGAGCCCCCGGACCACAAGGACTGGGGCCCATCACCATTTTCCTGTTATACTAGTATGCCAATCCAACCCTGACAGAAGCCATTACTCATTTACTATTACTTACTTACTCCATTACTGCTTACTTCCTTCTTCTCTGTGATGACTGGTACTTGCACATGTAGAAAGTGCAGTGATCACCACTGCTATACTGCATAGTATACATTAGAAAGGGTTATATGGTTCCTGTAATTGGAATGTTCTACATCCCTATATCATAAATTAAATATAGGATACATTTCCTTGTATGCATTTTTTTTCACCCTTAAAGAAAAGATATACCCCCTAGTAACAAAAGTCCCCCTTAACTGCCTGCCCCCTCCCCCTCCTCTCTCACTTCCCACATTGTACATTAGTCAAAAAGGTGCCCCTGAAAAAAAAACCTGACCCTAAAATGCAGAAAAGCGCAGCAATGTTCCCTGGCACCATCTACTGCCGTTCTCATTCTTTCGGGTCTCTTTGCCGACCCAAAGCCTGTGGGAGCATGGACAGTTGGGCCTAGTCAGGAGTCAAAAGGTCGAATTTCAAATTCATGTGTTTTTTTTTTAAACGCCCTTAAATCTGAGTGAATTCAAATTCGACTTGGATAGATTTATTAGAAAAATCTCATTTGTAAAGGTCGGATGAATTTAAACGACCTGAAAACTCAACTCTAATTTGATTTCAAATTCAGTCGAACTCGATTCTAGTTTTTTGTCCAAAAAAACCTTGAATGGCAGGAAGGGTACAAACAACTACAAATTGACCCCTGGACCTCTCCCATTGATTTAAACAGTAATTCGGCAGGTTTTATGTGGCGAATAGTCAAATTCTTAAAGGGCGAGAGTATGATAAATCTTGAAAATCAAATTCAAATTTTTACAAAAACTTGAAATGATTTCCGAAATTTCCCTAGTCAAATTTTTTTACCATAAAACAAAAATTCTAATTCTAATTTTCAATTTGACCCTAAATAAATCTGCCCTTTAGTGTCCATGGTAAGAACAGAAGAGAATGCAAATGGACAGAAGAAGTGCCCGGGATCTCCACTGCTCTGCATTTTAGGGTCAGATTTTCCTTAACCCTTTTGATTAATGCACAGTGCTGGGAGGGAGAGGGAGCAATTGTAGGCAGTTAAGGGGGCTTTTGTTACTTGGGGGGTTAGTTCTTCTTTAAGCTAAATATCTGTGTTTAACTTTAAATTATATTTTTTTTAAATGTACCTGTTAATTTAGCCAACTAATTAAATACATTGGGTTTAAACTATAAATGGTCTTTTAAATATATATTTGATTAATTGCAGTTTGAGGAGCTCTGCATGGTGCAGGCACACTAAATCGATTGCAGTCCTTTCTAAATGAAAAGAACAGGGATGAGTCTGAATTGCTTGTTCATATCACATGTAAGGTTAGGACTACACAAACGATTCTGGCGCGATTCTGGCGCGATTCTGGCGCGATCTGACGCCCCTGCGACAAAACGCATGCAACAAGAATAAGGTAAGAGATAGAATTGTCGCATGGTGTCGCAGCATTGATCCGACGCGACACAACTGTCAGATGCATGCGTCGTGTCGTGTTGCGTTGGATCAACGCTGCAACACCCTGCGACAATTCTATCTCTTACCTTATTTTTTGTCACATGCTTTTGTCGCAGCGCATTGGATTGCACCAGAATTTTCCATGTAGTCCTACCCTAAAACAACCAAAATATTTACTTGGCTTCCCTCCCAAAATATATTTAATAATACCAGTTACTGTAAAACATGAAAAATGCATGAGCAGATTTTTAATGAGTGGTAACTACTGAGTAAACAATATACTGATTGGTTTGCAAATCACTAAGTCCCAATTCATTGTGTTAATTTCTTGAGGGGTTAACCATTTTTTTGGGCATTAAGATTCAGTGCTCAAAGCTGTCAAACACATTCTGACAAACTGACACATTCAACATAAAAGTGTTACTGTAAATTTAACCTGCTTGGAATCCTTTACGATTCCTCAGTTTGAATTACCCTACAGTCTTCAAATGTAATAATATGTAGACAATAATCCAGAAGCACACCAGAATCTTGCTCAATCTTGCTTAGGCTTGACAAAGGGTCATGAAGGGCACGAAAAGTTGCCTTCTTTTCAGATAAGCATGGGTTAAATAAAGCACCTATTTAATTGAGCAAGCTTCTGATGTGCTTCTGGATTATTGTCTACATGTACCTTTGACCCCGTGCAAGGGAAGGGTCTTCCGGTTGCGCACCCAGCACTTTCAACAAGTGGAGTACGAAAAGGTAGAGCACCCCACGATCGTTCAAATGTAATAATAAGCAGAACTTTGCTTTTTACTAACCAAAACACTGTATGAATGCCATGGATCTAGAGGTAGTTTGAAAAATATCTTGAAAGCATAGATGATTGTGATGGACAGAGCTGAACTAGTGTTCTTAGACAATAAGCCCCTATGCACTTTAGGTGATTAATAAGACAATTCCATGTACTGATCCCAATTAAGAAATAAGTAATTTTTAAATTAGGTGAAAAAATCACATTGGGTTTATTTAAAGTTTAAATGATTTTAAGAAGACTCACAGGATGGTGATTCAGTGACAAAAAAAAAACAAAGGCACTGAACATTCTGTATAACAGGTTGCTTACCTGTACTAACAAGGACGACATAAACCATATTATTAATGACATTTCCATACAATATAAAATTCATTAGCAGCTAACTAAAATGAGTGTGTCAGCATGTCCTATGACATCAGAAACATCACAGGACTATCCATTGATCTGTTCTCAGCCTATTGTGGGCCTACTTGATCTTCTATAACAGGTTAGGGAATAGAAAGCATCTGCTTGCCCATCAATATATTGTAATTTACGTACATGACGTAAACAAGTTACATAGTGCTAACCAATAGTTTTTTTGAAGTAGCAGGATTAGTGCCCATTGCTTTCAACAGCTTACGATCAAAGGTGATGGTCAAACTGAAGTTGTCCCTTGTGGCATTATTTTTATTTATGTTTGGGCCTCATAAGGATATCCATTTAAAGAAGCCCTTTGGCATATAATTCTTTAATTTGTTTATAAGAGGAGAACTGCACATATTAGATAATTACATAATTACAACCATGTTTTTTTGTACATTTAGCAGGATATTGCTAAAATATTGCCAAATATCACCCCCCCCCGCCCAAAAAAAATTCTTTCTGTTCTGCCATAAACTTATAGATTATTTTTGAAGTAGTTGTGATGTTCTTTTGCTTTTAGTAGTGCAGCAGGACATGGCCCCTGGAAATTAGGGAATAAAGCAGGTTGTTTTATAACAGGATTCCTGCTGATACTGTCTCTATTGAACCCTGTGGGATCTGAGTCTTTGTGATGAGTACTGTGTGTGTAGACATTAATGATTCTGTGCTACAGCACCAGAGTTATTTCTTTTTGTTTACTCAAGCTGGTAATAAGTGATAAAATCTAAAGCAGTTAAATGGCTGACTTTATTAGTCTTTCTTTTCTGTTCTATGATACTCACTCACAAACAGATGTTATTGTTGATCTTTTTCTAAATCATGGCAATTCCTACAATTGAGAAGCATTAGCATTATGTAAATAGGCGCTATTTTTAATTTCGTTGAGGCGGGGTGCCGCATAGGTGACATAACTTGGGCCAGTGTTACCTTCACGGATAGGGTGGGGATACCTTGTGGGTGAAGGGGTTGGTTTGTTCCGTGGATCCATATATTAGAATATTGCACAACAGAAGCTTTCCAGTGCCATAATGAACTCGCTGCCGTGCTGCAGCACATTTGTGTTTCGGCAGATAGTCAGTGCTAGCTTTCAGCAATTCGCCACTAGATGATGCCTGAAATCAAATATAGAATGCACGAACATGGAGAGCTGGACCCAATCCCAAAACACTTGTTGTAAGTGTAGGGTGCTTATCCGGAAGACCCTTCCTTCGCATAAGGGTCAGTGGGTAAATAGCAAAAGAAATTCGGATGCACACCTGTTATGTTTCGGACCCCTCCGGGTCCTTCAAATGTTGCCCCTTTGTGGTGTATATTTTGGGCTTTAAATAAAACACTGTTTGGACACAATTGCAAATAACAGGTGTGCATCCGAATTTCTTTTGAAATCAAATATAGGGCAGGGATAACCCCAAAAGATCGGGAGGGGACTCTCGGAGGGTGATGGGGTGGTTACTTTCACGGACCCTAATGTGAGAGTACTGTAATAATCCGCTGCCAAACATTGCCTACAATTGTGATTGGCAGATAAGCAGTGCTGGTTGTAGCATTCGGTTGTCGGTCGATGCCTGAGGCACAAATAGGACCGCAAGATTTACACTATATTCACAGCATTATGCTGCAATTTGGTGCCTGAGGCACAATATAGATCGATATGTAGGCATTTTACCTACGTATAAGGCAGAATATCACAGTTTCAGATACAGCTTTGGCCATACCGCTGCAGGAAGTCACTCTATGTGGATGACGAGGCGTACATAATTCAAATCCTTCGCAAGTTGTGACCAAGCAACTCTATCTCTTTGAAATTTGAACGTAGTTCTATCACACCCTCAGGGAATCCACCCACTGCCTCCTGTCAGTCCTCTACCTTTGTTTTAATAACAATTATGCACTTTGGACATTGTGTTTTAATATAAATCAATAAAAGTTATATTTTATTTAATAATTTCTTGTGGGTAGTGGAGGTGATGGATATAAGTAATTTATTTTTTTCCAAGTAATAAACTGGTATAAATCACCCTTGTTGTTTTTTCTTTAAAGGGGAAGGAAACCTAGTCAGTGCAAACCCCGCACCCCCCCTCCCGTTTGTTGCCCACCCTCCCTCCTCCCCCCTGGCCTACCCGTCCCGCTGGGCAAATGCCCCTAACTTGTTACTTACCCTTCTGTGCAGGTCCAGTCCAGGGAGTTCACCGACGACATCTTCTTCCACGCGATCTTCTTCCTGCTGTGAACGGCGTTTTGGTGCATGCGCAGTAGGATCATTTCGCTGGTACGGATCTACTGCGCCAAAAGTCACGCGCATGCGCAGTAGATCGTACCGGCGAAATGATCCTACTGCGCATGCGCCGTTCAAAGCAGGAAGAAGATCGCGTGGAAGAAGATGTCGTCGGTGAACTCCCTGGACTGGACCTGCGCAGAAGGGTAAGTAACAAGTTAGGGGCATTTGCCCAGCGGGACGGGTAGGCCAGGGGGGAGGAGGGAGGGTGGGCAACAAACGGGAGGGGGGGTGGGGGGGTTTGCGCCGACTAGGTTTCCTTCCCCTTTAAGGTATCTTAAGCCCCTGCTTCCATCCAAAGCTGAATCCAATAAAGCAAACGAGGTGGGGAAAGAATACACTTGTATACACTTGAAAAAGAGCTACCTAGCTCCAAACATGTCATGTGACGGTGAATAAAGACACCTTGTAGCTATAAGCGCTTTTGGTATTCTTTCCCCACCTCGTTTGCTTTATTTCTTTTTTTCCCCCTTCTTTTAATGATTAATATATTTGACTTTGCACACCATCATCTGAAACTCAAATTGATGGTAGGTATGTAAAAAGGGTAAATCATATGTTGGGATTTATCATAAACTGTTTTGGATCTGGGTGGCGTATGGCAGAACCAAAAGTAAAAAGCACAAAAAACCTGAACAAAACATTGCGTTTTATTATTTCACCTGGTATTTGCACCCACCACCTATAGACCCGACTAAATCCTGAAAGTTTCCCAATCTTTCTGCTTTCAAAAGAACTCTTAAAAGACATCTATTCAGAGAAGCTTCCCCTCATTTAGTTTAGCATATCTTCAATATAAATCAAATACCCTATGCTACATCTCACATACACCTCGTTTACTTCTGATCATGCCCATTCCAGCACCTTGAGTCTCAACCCGTGCTGTTTTTTAGATTGAAGCTCTTTTGAGCAGGGCTCACTTTGCCTCTTGTATCAGTTGCTATGTATTTAATTCTGTATGTTCATTGTATTTATTGTATAGCACTGTGGAATATGTTAGTGATTTATAATACATGTTAATAATTATATTGAAAATAAAAGAGTTGTACATCCATAGGCGTGTATATACAAGGGGTACACGGGGTGGATCAAGAGATTCCTGCACTTCATTTAAAGGCATAGTAACACCAGGAGTTTGTAGGATTGATTTACTATCTATCCCTTTATAATAACAGATCTGCAACACTGCCACATCAAATTTGCACCTCATTTAGGAATAACTACATGTGCAAAATGTGTATGTAGTTCTACAAGGCATATGAAGGACTGGTGATTGTGTACCACACACTGTGGAGACTTGTATGCACTTGCTATTGTTCTTGACTTGAATAGGTACTGCCTCTGGCTGACTGAATACGCACTGGCATGGAGCAACAATAAGGTGCGGCTGCATGTTGGCTAGGAGAAGACCTAATTAGGTTGAACATGATGGAAGAAAGAACTGGGTAATGCTTTGTACAGCCCTTCATCTCTGGGATCTACTATAGAACAGCAAACCTGGTAATGCAATATGAGTACTTCTAGGCAATCTGGGAAGGTATTTTGGTGGTTGGAGAAGAGGACAGGCAAATAGATGATCGTCCTTTTCTTCAGACTTGCTGTGTTGTATTTTTACTCACCACCCAACTGTTGGGTAGGGAATCTAAATACATTGTACTATTATTCAATGTACTTAGAGTGGATTTTTATACAAACCACTCACAGTTTAATAGTGGTATTTCCACTCTATACAAAAACACATTTTACAGGGTTACGTAAAAATAATTAAAAATGTTTTTTTGTTTTTTTAAAAAAAGCACTTTTAAACATAGAATGAACAACAAATTTTTCAGAATCTGAAAATCCAGCATCTCAGACCTGTCGTGAAAAAAAATCAAATTTTCAGGAAAATGTAATAATAAATAAGCGCAAAAAACCCGAGCGGATTTGATCAGAGTTTGTAGCAGAAAATATTGAGATAAATACGGACTTTGATAAATGACCCCTTAAGTTTGTGCGCATGGTAATTAGTTCCTAAATCAGACATATTAAACAGGGCTCCTTTATATTTAATCTTGGAGGCAGCACCAAACAGAGCAAATTGCTGTATGTCTGTTCAATATTCATTATGCAAAGTCACAGTTTTTCCTAATACTACATCAGCAGTACATAAGACAACAGAGGAGAGCCCGTATAAAAACACATACTGTATATGAACATGGCTTTAATTAAGCCCAAATTTCTAACCTGGTTATCATTCGTACCCTCTGTCAGAAAACGGTGCCTGGTAGCAGAGATATGGTTGATACATATGCCTATGGTGCACCTCTCTAAAAATGGCCTGGACATATATCCCATCAAAGTGCTTGGTGCTCATTCAGCAAAATTACAATATGAGCACATTACTGGGTTTACAACATGTGAAATGAAATGGCAGGGATGTGCATAAACTTCTATTGCAGATGGAAATGAGATGGATTTATAAATTAATAGCTATGACATGGAGGATGATTAATGGAGGAATAAAATGAAACATGCTTATTTAATTACATTTATTCCCGAGTATATAACTCACATACAATGTGTATATAACTCTGAATCCCTAATTAACTAGTAAAGTATAGGCATTAAAGACTATTGTTGATTGAGACGTCATATAATAGGTGGGTCAATCGATATGTAAACATCCCCTTCTTTTATTGCTATTCAGTTAGCCCATTACAACTTGATTTTGAGTAGTGTTGTATAATAATCTGGAGTAATCTGATATTTATTTTTCATAATGGACTAATAAGATTGTGCAGGTTCAATAGGATGTGCTTAAACAGACATCTCCTTACATGTGCATTGAACTCAGAAGAAGCCTCTTGCATGGCAATTGAAACTTAAAGCCTTGCCCTTGATTATATACATATAACTAGCTGGTTTGCTCGCATAAACATTTAAAGCCCTGCAACATAACTTGTTTACAACAGGATAACCTTTGAGTGCTAGCACCAAGTGTCCCTAACATCATGTGGATTAAGGGTTGTCATCACCCAGGGATTTATATATGGCATCCACGTATATTTATGTATAATATTTATTAAGAATATCTTGTCCCCCATATGATAATGTGACTTGGTTTCAAATGTGGAGCCCATAGATGTGCAACCTGTCAATATATTTTCACTGGAGATAACTTTATTTCTAATACTACAAAATGGACATATAAGATAGAACAATATACAGTATACATTGCAATACTGGGAATGTAGTATACTTAATCTCTTGTAAAGCAAATGTGGAAAACATATATATATAGGACAAACAAATAGGTCCTTTAAAGAGAGGGCACGAGAACATATAAGTAATGTGACATCGAGATCTAAAACCAATGTGGCCAGACATTTTTCAGAGAGCGCGTTGAGCAATTTGAGCTATTTCTCAATGCAAGGCATTGAAAGTATCTTTATCAATAAATGAGGATGATATCTGATTAAGAAAACATCACATGAAACAAAGTGTATTTTCATTCTGGGTACAAGGTTCCCTTGGGCTATGAACAACGAGCATGATATATCATGATGATATCATACTATTTTTAGGACAACTACTTCAGTAATAAACCCCCCATTTTTCTTTTGAAGTTTAAAACAAATATGTTTAATGTCAAATTACAAATGAGTTTAACTAATCGGTCTAATATGAAATTGAAAATATTTGCTATAATTCTGTAACTCCGATAAACTATTGGTAGATATATTTCTGTTGTTTATTTGTTTCTGTTGTATTGTCAATTTTGTAATAAAGTTATTTTTGATGAAGATTTGCTTCACATAGGGAGTACAAATATGTATTGGGTGTGTTCTATGAAATACACCACTATAGTTGTGTTGGCTACCTTTTTAACTTTTGGACCATTGAGATTGGTAGATTATTTCCTCTGATTGGTTAATGTATGTACAAATGTGATTGGTGGTTAATAGCTGATATTACTTTGCCTTTGGAATTTACCGGTTAAGGGGCAGATTTATCAAGGGTCGAATTGAAAATTCAAACTTCGAGTTTATTTTAGTTTAATACGACTAGGGAATAGTTTAAATTAAATTCAAGTTTTTAAAAAAGATTCTAAAAAGATTCTGATTCAAATTTTGTCCTTTTAAGAATTTGAATTTGACTATTTGCCATCTAAAACCTGGCAAATTTTGGTTTTAGCCTATGGGGGGCATCCTACAATTAATATGGAGCAGTTTGGTGGACTTTTGAAAATCAAATTTTTTTTGGAGAAAAAACTTGAATCAAATTCAATTTAATAAGATACGAGTTTGCGTGTCAATGTTATTCACCCGAATTTAAAAGATTCAAATTTTCTTAATACATTTTGATTGGTCATTTTTTCGAATTTCGAGTTTATGGGAGTTTAGGGGAGTTTTTAGAAACTCCCATGAAATCGAAATTTGACCCTTGATAAATCTGCCCATAAAGCTCCCCATAGACGCAAAGATTTCACTTGCCGTACGACCGATTTTGGCGAGTCCGACCAATCTGTCAAATTATCGTGTGGTTAGTGGGATTCGAACGATCGTACATCTTACGATTTTTCGTCAGACATCTTTATCGGTCCCAGTGCAATCTATGTATACTTGCAGGGACAAGCAGGCAGCTACCCTTTGTTTACCTGGCAATTGGTCTTTTTAGTTGCTGGACAATTCGTACGATCGTATGATCGTTTTGAGATAATCGTGGTATCACGATGACGATCGGATCTTTTAAAAATCTTTATATCTATGGCCAGCTTAAGTGTTATGAGAAAACAAGATGCGTAAGGCAGTAATCTATGTTTGTACTTCAATAAACACCTGTTTTTTAATGATAACTGCCTGGAGGACTGCTCCTTGATTGCCTGTTCTACAAACAACATGGTGAATGTTCAGGTCAGAGCACCTGGGCCTCCTCATATACGTGGTCAGTCTCTAAAAAAGACTATTAATTTATTTAATGAACCTAATTAAATTGCTGCAAGGGACAACTAAAACAACTACATTTCTACATTTCAGCTCTGTGGTCATAGGATTTTTTACATTCTACCTCTGCTGCATTATATTAAAATGCATACAAAAACATATATTGTTGCTATGTTACTGTCCCTTTAACCCTGTTAAGGGCTGCTGACTTTAAATTTGTAGCCAGAATCAGCTTTCTAAGAAGTTTCCTATTCACTAGCTAACGATGCCCAGCAGCCAAGCACAATGTCAGCCATAAATACAGTGACTGCAAACTCATCCAAAAAAAAAAAAAAAAAAACACAGGGTACATAAAGTACGCTAAAGAATAAAAATATCTTAGGTCAAGAGAAACTTGGAAACTGGTGTGCGCAGTACTCCAGTGTGGCTGTGTGTGTGTGTGACTAATGCTTCAATTTAGCCTGTTTCAGGTGGATATATTTTTATTGCTTTTTAGTCTTTCCTGATGCTAAAAATAAATCTCTGAATCCAGGGATATTGCAAAATGATATAACCGAAGAAAAACAGATATAAAAAACATACTCTTCTCAAATGCATAACACCATTTCCTGAAGATGCCTACTTATTTTCTTTTCAGTCAAGGTTAAATGGTTGTGATATCCAAACCTTTTTTTGTCAAGGCAGGCCAGATATAACTGCATTTTGCATGACTCAATTTTGCATACATTTAAACATAATTATATCTTAACTAAAGTAATTTGATAAGGTTGCCCTAAAAGCTTGAACTTCAAAAAAAAAAAAGCCTTGAGAGCAGGAGTTCAAAAACGCTGTTCAAAATTGCTGTGAAAATTAATGATTACAGAAACTTTAGTTGAATGGATCATTATGTAATTCATGGAATTGTTGGTATGGAAATTCCTGGGAGAAGCATTAGAATTACTTTGGATAATGTTTATGGCACATACAGTAGGGCAGTGTTTCCCAACCAGTAGCTTGTGAACAGCAAGTTGCTCCCCGACCCCTTGGATGTTGCTCTCGCTGGCTTCAAAGCAGGTGCTTATTTTAAATTCCATGCTTGGAAAAAGTTTTAATTGCATAAATTATACTGCCAAGTAGAGTGTCCTGTAGGCTGCCAGTCCACATAGGGGCTATCAAATGGCCAATTACAGCTCTTATTTGTCTTAAGGGACTTTTTCGTGTTTGTGTTGCTCCCCAACTCTTTTTACATTTGAATGTGGCTCACGGGTAAAAAAGGTTGGGGATCCCTGCAGTTAGGGTGTGTACCTGTATGTTGTGCTCATGGTACAGGGTAGTAGTGACACTCAGACTGGCTTCTTGATATCACTGCAAGCATGTGCTATAAGCAAAGTATTTCCCATGGTCTATTATAGCAAGTAGTGACAAGATATTTTTTTGTGCCTGAGTTCAGCACCATTGTAAATGGACAGTGTGCAATAAGTCACAACTTTTTAGAATCTCAGGCAAAAATGTTTATAATTTTACAAGCTAGCAACTTACAAATAGTTCACATACTCTAAAGTCATACTTAGAAAGTTGATAGGGCTCATTTACCAATAGAGTATTAAATCAGGCACAAACACCACAGCTGGCACTTTACACCCTACCCTACAGTTGGTGTCCTTCATCACACTCTGCATTGTCTACACATTGCAATATTTTAAAGAAGTCTTTTTTACCGCTCTCTTGCACTAGAAGAGCCAAAATTTCAGTTAAAAAACGGAAATTTGGCTCTTAAAGTTGCCAGTGGCGTATTGTTGCCCCTGGTAACCTGTGGGGTGCTGCTGCCTGAGGCCTATTTCTCAACATGCCTTATTGGAGCAGCGCCCCTGCTCATTAAATGTACATGATCCAACAGGCCAACACTGAGGGGCATATTAATTAACATCAACACCAGTGATGTTGCCGATAGCAACCAATCAGAGCTTTGATTTTGTTTTTAATTTTCAATTTACTGTTCAAATCTAATTACTAATTGGTTGCTATGGGCAACATTACTGTTGATGTTTTGTTAATAAATATGTCCCTGAGTTTAAAATGTATTGATACAAATTGGTTGGTCAACTTTTTGGGGAGTGGGATCACTGGTGCTTCAGAGAAGCGCAGGAGCAACTGGGATAGCAAGTTTATTGTTAAGTTAATTTTCTGCTAAAACATAAAAAAAAAACTGTAAGACCTTGAATTCATCAAGTTCTGGAGCAAAAACCAGTATAAAACACCCGAAACCTCAGGCGTTGAAAATCTTCAAATGGCTAAAGGGACCTCTGACATTGGGTGAATTGGACAGGTTTTAGCTGGAGAATTTTTGGATTCAAACCTTTTGCAGCTTCAGGTAATAATAAATACTGAAAAATGTGAGGGTTATTTTCTCAAAAAATTTTAGGTGTTTTAGTGAAACTAAACTCGAAAAGATTGCATTTTTCGTGAAAACACAAATCGACCTTTAACAAATAACCCTCTAAATGTGTATGCTAATATGTTTATGTTGTTATGCAACAGTGCCACATTGATGAATACATTTGCACATTCCAAATAAATTATAAATAGGGATGGGCGAATTTATTCGCCTGACGCGAATTCACAGCGAATTCCCGAGTTTGTCGCCAGCAAATAAATTTGCGACAATTCCAATGCCGGCGAAAATTCTAAGTGCACATTGACTTTAAATGGAAGAAATTCGCCCATTACTAATTATAAATAGCACTAGGTGTAATATAGGAATAAAGTGGCAATTTTTATTATTAGAAGGAAGGACACAAGATATCTTCTAGAATCTGTATGTAGGAGGTAAAAGCTTTAAAACATTAATAATAATAATGTTTTCTATGGAAAGAATAATTAAATGTCCTCTAGAAATGCTGCAGGACAATCTTTCATTGCTTGATTTTTGCTAGCATTGTGAAACCGCCGGTGAGACACACAAACAGACACAGATACTTTCATGGAAAAACACAGACTCCAAACGCACACTATATCATAGCTTTGGTATACAGTAACATCTTAATGTCTGATTTTACACTTTTATTCCAGGGAAGTGATTTCCAATTCTGGAAGAGATTTCTGTTCACTCTCAGATAATTATATAAGGGCATAAATGTGCGAGTAATGATGCATTTCCTGTTTCTTAACATGAAATAAAATGGTTTGCAAGGCTCTATATTTTAGAAATGCCACATTCTCTTATTTCCTTTTACGTCAATAATTTTATTATACAGTAGCTTTTGCTTAACTTGGTACAGCATTTTATATAACAGAAGCCAGCATAAAAGATAGAGAGAAACAAAAAAATGTAATCTTCGCCTCACTTCTCCTCTGGTCACTTCTGCCCATTCTCGTGTACAAGACTTCTCTCGGGCTTCTGCTTTTCTCTGGAACTCTCTGCCACAAGCTGTCAGACTTTCTCCTTCTTTCCAAACTTTCAAGCGCTCCTTAAAGACCCACCTGTTTAAAGAGGCTTATTCCATGTACCTTAATTAATCATTGCTGTATCAAAAATGACAAAATGTTTATATAATCCTAATGTCTCAATTGTACCCTAACCTTTTAGTTTGTAAACTCTAATCTCTAGGTCCTTCTAACCCTATTGTATTCTGTAATCCTTGTTTGTTATCCACCATTTATCCCTGTTTGCTATAACTGCAGTAAAGCACTGCGTATCTTGACTATATAAATAAATGATGATGATGATTTTAATGTTAGTCAAGAAAAAGTTGACACTGGCATCTTAAAGTTACTAAAGGCAGAAAGAAAATTTGCGAAAGTGTGTTCATGTTTTTGTATCTTTCTCTTTGATGGCTGCACCTGGACAAAATGGAGAATTATTCTTATTAAGTAAAGAGCAGCCCAGCAGACCAGAGATCAATTTCTGTATTCTTTAAATATAATAAAGGTTATTAAAATGTTTAGTGGAGCATGAAAAGATATGACATACAGAAAAATAAGTCATACAGAAAAATATTTATAGTTACTAGTAGCAAGGGGCTACTGACAAAGATATTATCATTCATTGTTAATAATCAAAATATTTTTGAAGCTAGAGTATATCGACCTTCACCAAAGGCAGCATGGTGAAGTCCTAGGTAATATCCTAAGGCTAAGCTTATTTATTGCAGATTGTACTTATTTTTAAATTATTCCTTAAGGTATGTCCTGAATGTGCATTAGAGCATTATTTCTGTTCTCATACTGTTCTTGTGCATTGTACATATTGCTTGCAAGGTGATTAGTCAATCGTTTAAATGTTGGTTCATGAGATGAGACTTCAAGGTAATGAAAAAGCTCTGGAATGTCATATATGATGCTCTCACAGTTATTCCCTACAGAAGCCTGTTCAGTAGAGATACATATGATGAGCTTAAGAGGAAAGATAATTTGATTCAGATTTATTTTCTTAATTAAAATCGGTGCATTTAGGTATAGAATTCAGCTTCTTGGGAATCAAAACATTGGTGGTCTACTTTAGTTCTCAAATCAAAATAAACAATAGACAGGCTCATAGCTTATAAATGGACTGACAAGCATGCCCCCACATGTAGGGAACAAGGATAGAATTCACCTAGATGCCCTTTGGTATGTAGCTAATACTGCCCCCATAGCAAATTATTTCAGATATGCTAAGGACAGTTCTGTACAAATATTAGAATTGATTGATAAATATAAGAGCTATATTTCCTGAAATGCTTAGGACCAGCATGCGTACACTGTGGCAGAGGTGAAGACATGGGAGGGAGGGGAGAGTGACAGAGGAGAGGGGAGACCAGCAGAGGGCAGTGAACATGAACTAGGGGTAGGCAGAAGACACTGTAACATGTAACTGCCCATCACCCCCCTTTAGTTGCCTTCTAGGCAGGTAGCTCTTCTGCCTACCCCTAGTTTCAGCCCTGGTCAGAGTGATACTATAGTACCTAGAGCAGCTGATAGAACTACAGTTTTCTAATTACTAATTAATATATAGATTTACAGTCCTGAGAGTCCATTGCAGTTTCTATGGGAACCTTGATACACTGTATATATAAAACAGTTGGAATTATATTACACATTAAATGATTGCTGATGCTTTTTTGTATAAAAACACTGAGGAGTAAAAAAGCACTCAGCCTTCTGTCTCTGACTTTATTTGGTCATACATCTTGGTGTATTCCAATATCCTTGTATTTAACAATACATGGGGCACATTATACACTTTATCAATGACAATAAGGGGTACAATGTGCTCTGTACATCCACAGGTATCAGTGACACGTTGAGTTTTGATTATTTTGATATGTTTCTTCTGCCTATAAAATGTTATATTGGGTGTGTGTAAATAGTGAATGTGGCAAAAAGTGTCATGCCCCCAGTGGCTTCAGAATATCTGGCAAGTATAACACATACAAATAAAAATAAATATTTTATCTGTGTGTTATAAGCTTTGCTCCTAAGAGTTTGTAAGCAAAACCACGGCACAACAGTAAATAATATTTCATAAAGATATCCATTTGCACTATAATTTTATGCAGTAAAACTTTACGCACATCAAGAAAGTTTCACAAACAGAACTGAGCTCTTTCGGAAGCTTCCCTGAGTCTATACCAGCCTCATTCATTTTCTACTAAAACACAGAGTGCCGTGCAATGTCAGCAGTGATGGATTGTAAAAGCACTCCATAAAAAGTACTGCACAGAATTAAGGACTGAAACCAGGAATAAATAATCTATAAATCACCTGAACCCCCAGAGTTGGTTATGATGTGTTTTCTTGGTTTCAGAAGTACTATGAAAGTCTGGCTGAGAATCTTGCTTTATATCTTGCTTTCAATACAAGGTAAAAATGGCCTTACTGATAAACCATAGATACTACATGAGTGTTAAATCACTTTGAACAAAGCAATAAAGGTGATGGAAGGCTGCACACCAAATGTTAGACACCATAAAGAGAATTGAATGCATCAATAAAGTGTGTACAAAATAAAAAAGAAAATATCTGTGACAACAATTGAAATTTAGCTGGGAAAAATATGTCTAGTAAAGGTTTCTTGTTTACTGGTGTTTAATTTAGATCATCGTGTATTGCATGTTTGTAAGTTATGTCAAACATTGGTTATATACTGATAAACTATTTATTTATTTATTTTTGCATTAGCAGGCAATAGAGATGTCGCGAACTGTTCGCCGGCGAACTTGTTCGCGCGAACATCGGGTGTTCGCGCTCGCCGGAAGTTCGCGAACGTCGCGCGACGTTCGCCATTTTGGGTTCGCCATTGTTGGCGCTTTTTTTGCCCTCTCACCCCAGACCAGCAGGTACATGGCAGCCAATCAGGAAGCTCTCCCCTGGACCACTCCCCTTCCCTATAAAAACCGAAGCCCTGCAGCGTTTTTTCACTCTGCCTGTGTGTGCTGAAGAGATAGTGTAGGGAGAGAGCTGCTGCCTGTTAGTGATTTCAGGGACAGTTGAAAGTTTGCTGGCTAGTAATCGTTTTGATACTGCTCTGTTATTGGAGGGACAGAAGTCTGCAGGGGTTTGAGGGACATTTAAGCTTAGGTAGCTTTGCTGGCTAGTAATCTACCTTCTACTGCAGTGCTCTGTATGTAGCTGCAGTGGGCAGCTGTCCTGCTTCTGATCTCATCTGCTGACTGCTGCAATAACAGTAGTCCTTGTAAGGACTGCTTTTATTTATTTTTTTGTTGTTTTACTACTACTACTACTACTACTACTATAAGAGCCCAGTGCTATTAGTCTAGCAGTGTTGGGGAGTGGGACTGGTGTGCTAATCTGCTGCTCCTAGTAGTTCAGCAGCACCAACTTTAATTTTTTTTTTTAATATTCATTTTTTTTTATTTTACTTTTTTTTATTTTACTACCGCTGTAGTAGTGTATAAGTTGACCTTTTAGGCATTATTTGCCCTGTAGGCATTATTTGCACACTGTTTTCTTCAACCCGCCATCGAGCTGTGTGACCTTGTTCCCATTCTGTCTAAATATCCATAATATTACCGTCTCCAGAAAAAACACCGGAGTCACTTTTTTCAAGCAGCCATAATATATTTTACGTAATGGCGAAAAATGACTATTTTCAGCATTTATATGGCATATTTTTTCTGGCAACTGTGCTTCAGTGGCTGCGTCCAAAAAAACTGGGCAAACAATGCCTACAAGGTCAACGTATGGCAGTTGTTTAAAGAGAACAGTAGATTACTAGCCAGCAAAGCTACCTAAGCTAAAATGTCCCTCAAATCCCTGCAGACTTCTGTCCCTCCAATACAGAGCAGTATCAAGCAGATTACTAGCCAGCAAACTTACTATCATCTGTCCCTGAAATCACTAACAGCTCTCCCCCTACACTATCTCTTCCAAGCACACACAGGCAGATTTTTCAGATACATTTTTGCCCTTGATCCCCCTCTGGCATGCCACTGTCCAGGTCGTTGCACCCTTTAAACAACTTTAAAATCATTTTTCTGGCCAGAAATGTCTTTTCTAGATGTTAAAGTTCGCCTTCCCATTGAAGTCTATGGGGTTCGCGAACCGTTCGCGAACCGCTCGCGTTTTTGCGCAAGTTCGCGAATATGTTCGCGAACTTTTTTTCCGACGTTCGCTACATCCCTAGCAGGCAACTGCTCTCACTGTTTCCAGTTTAGTTAGATATTGATTTGTTCTTGCACATAACTGACTACTTACCTTTTATTTCTATCTAGGGTAGATTTCTTTCATATTTGGAGAGAACATACAGCAACATATTAAAACAGCTTGCCAAATAATCCCTTGTGTTTTCTGTTTCTTAAATACAATGTGGTTACCTTGAATATGTAAACTTTTTTTATTCAGAAGTTTTTATTTAAATAAATCCACTTGGACTTCACTCCTCTCCTTCACCTTTTAACATGAGCCCTTAATATTTTTACAGGGCATTTTTATTTATTGCAATATTTATACAATTACTGAATTTACAGCTCTGTATAAACAGTAGCGCTAATAAATAAATAAAATATGCATCCATCCATATAAAAAAGCTACTTTGTTACAATGGAGGCAGCCATGCATGGCCCTCTGAGGCTGTACTGCTTTGTTTGTATAACAGATATGAAATACAACCGTATTCTGAATATCTTAAGTGGTTATAAACATGAGTCAAACGGCATTCACAGCTCTCTATACACCTATAAGATGAAAGTTTTCAGAATAGAACTGTTGTTGTTAACAAAATTTGTTATTTAGTTTCAGTGTTGCTATTTGAATGATATGGTATTAGTAGGGTGCTCACTAAAAGATACGGTATTAGTATGGTGCTCATTAAAATCATCAGTGGCTCACAATCCAAGACCCCACCCATATGCATTTTTAATTGCACACATTTTTAAATGCACACTCCAGCACATTTGTATTCTCAAGTAAAAGGATACTATCTACACAATGTACACCTTGGAGGCCTAAGGACACAGACCTTGAAAATAGACAATATGGGCTAAAATGAAGATATTAGGAGTTTTATTAGTTTAAATAAAAGGATCAAAATGTAGAAACTGGGCCTTTGTGTTTACAAAGTCCCTAGCAATCTGACAACCCTCAGGATTAGCAATGTACAGTGGACAGTCTGTTGACAAATATACCACTTTTCCAATCTAGCACTCTGTGAATAGACAGGTATTCACTAAAGATTATACACTATAGAGATACTTGATAATATCTTAATAAGCTTCAACAAAAGAGTTCAACTGAATATATTGAGATATACTGTATAATATATATATATATATATATATATATATATATATATATATATATATATATATATATATATATATATATATATATATATATATATATATATATATATATATATATAAAGTCAATTGTGGTGAGCGCACTCTTACCGGATTTTTTAGATGATGGGTGCGTTGGTCAAGTTTTTTGCATATGTAGTAAAGAATGGACCCGCACTCCAATGTTCTTAGTGAAAAAAATGATGTGTTTTATTCACAATGCATATCCAACGTTTCGGTCCACGCTGGGACCTTTCTCAAGGATCCTTGAGAAAGGTCCCAGCGTGGACCGAAACGTTGGATATGCATTGTGAATAAAACACATCATTTTTTTCACTAAGAACATTGGAGTGTGGGTCCATTCTTTACTATATATATATATATATATATATATATATATATATATATATAAAGATATATATATAAAGTAGGGATGCACCGAATCCACTTTTTTGGATTCGGCCGAACCCCCGAATCCTTCGTGAAAGATTCGGCCGAATACCGAACCGAATCCGAACCCTAATTTGCATATGCAAATTAGGGGTGGTAAGGGGAAAACATTTTTTACTTCCTTGTTTTCTGACAAAAAGTCATGCAATTTCCCTCCCGCCCCTAATTTGCATATGCAAATTAGGATTCGGATTCGGTTCGGCTGGGCAGAAGGATTCGGCCGAATCCGAATCCTGCTGAAAAAGGCCGAATCCTGGCCGAATCCCGAACCGAATCCTGGATTCGGTGCATCCCTAATATAAAGATATAGTTAAGAGCACTCACGGGTATTGTGAAAAAGGCTTTTATTGGAGTATTACAATCTACCCCACATCAACGCGTTTCGGTTCTCTCTGAACCGTCGTCAGAGAGAACCGAAACGCGTTGATGTGGGGTAGATTGTAATACTCCAATAAAAGCCTTTTTCACAATACCCGTGAGTGCTCTTAACTATATCTTTATGCTATTCCTTGAAGAAGCACCAGGGATTTGATTGATCGTTGGTGAGTGCCGGTTCAACAAACTGACTATATATATATATATATATATATATATATATATATATATATATATATATATATATATATATATTTAAAACCCTTTTACTAATAACACAAAACCCCCACAACATTTTTACAGCTCTATAAAATGTATGGCATCTGAGACATTGTAGCACATATTACTATGTCTTACTATGTTACATATATTCTGTCGTACAGTAAAGCTAAAGAAAAGAAAAGAACAAAACAGAATGTTACCTTGATAAAACTTCTGGGCATATGTTGCAATCTTGTATTGATGGATTTTGTGTCACTATAAAAGTTCACTCCTTGTTTTAATTTCTTTTTAAATTGCATTTCTCTGTGACTTATGTGAGTAAAATGTCATTTTAAAGTAGTAGAAAGAGGTTATAATTTTCTAAAACATTAATATGGTCATAAAAACCTAACTTGCCGTTCCCTCATATATTACAAAGAATATGCTGATGGCAAGAATGTTTTGGGTGTTAACATGCCACAAGATTAAAACATCATTTAAGAGCTGCAATATTGAGTTTGAAAGTGGGCAATTTTTTTTTTAATTCTTGCAAGTTGTTCTAAAGTCATCATAACTCCCACTATATGGTTTTTAACTTTAATGAAACAATTTTCAACCAGACTGGGATAAAAAAAACTATTTTGTAGAGACATATAGAACAGGCCCTGCAAGAGCTATAAAAATAAAATGATTCCCATCTTTTTAATGTACGAATTCTTATATTGTGCAAATCAATACATCAATCACATTCAGACAATCATCTAGGTGCAGTCACAGTTTTCTGCAGCTGGTTTATCTCTGTGATTTTATCTTTGAAAATTTCCTTGAAAGTGCTTTATTTTAACACTACCACAAAATGTACTGAAGCTATTCTCATGCACTGGAAAATGGACTTAAAATATTTTGATTTCATGTACACAAGCATTGCATGCTAACAACATTTTGCAGAACCCAATCTTTGGGGGGTATTTATTATAACTCGAATTTATTTCATTATTTTAAAAATAAAAATTTGACCTAACTCCAAACAGCAACTTATTTTACTAAAAATTCCAAGTGCAGGAAAAGTCTTGACAAAATTATGTGACAATTTGAATTGTAAAATTTTTTGAATTGTCTCCCAAAAACCACACATTTTTCAGATTTTCAAATGAAAACCAGCGTCAAATTGCCAAAAACCCTTGAAGATCATGAAGGCAAGTAACATCTTCCAATTGAAGGGACATCTGCCACTGACTTCTACATGACTTTGACAGGTTTTAACTGGAGTATTTTCTTCAATCTGATGCGCGTATCAAAACACGTCCTTTTGTTTGGTACCAGCGTGTAACGGCATCACGTGCAGTGCAAGTTCAACACGTGCAGCGCAAGGAAAACATTTTTTACTTCCTTGTTTTGTGACAAAAAGTCAAGCGATTTCCATCCCCGTCCCTAATTTGCATACACAAATTAGGATTCGGATTCGGTTTGGCCTGGCAGAAGGATTCGGCCGAACCGATTCCTGGATTCGGTGCATCCCTACTCTTGACTAGTACTGTAAATATTTACATTAACATTACACTTTCCTCATTTTTATATGCATTATTTGTTTTTTCCCTAATTAACATTCACATTGATACAGGGCATTAATAGCTTATGAAATTGAATAATAAGTCTGCATGTATTATGTGTACATACTCAATAGTAGATAATTGGGAGTTTAATTTTAATATGGATGATAAATTGCTTTCACAACAGAACAAACCTTCTATATACATATAAGGTCAAAGTTAATTATTTTAAATTGTGTTAAGTAGGAATGTAGCATGAACTAAAGTAAATAGTTATTAAAAATGCATCACAGATAATTAGCAAACTCAAAATTCATAGATGCATAGGGCCGTTTGTAAAAAGAAATATTAAAACAATACCATTACTCTTCCAGGGTATGCATGCTAATTATCTTCTTAATATGCTGCTAAATACTTGGATTATCCCCTTTCTATCACAGGATCAATGTGAATCCATTTAGGAGCAAAGTAGTTAGCATTGCGGAGAGGCCACAAAGGCCCAGGCCTTGGGCGGCACAATTTTAGGGGCAGCATGCCGCCTAGCCAGATTTACAGTATTGCCTACTCAGGACTGCAGGGTAGATTTTGACAATATATTAAATCTCCCATGTGCAAAATCCCAGTCCTGCCAGATAAGGTGAGAGGGGCTGGAGCTTAAAGACCCAGCTGGCCTAGGGGCGCCAGAAATAAAAATCCGGCCCTGTTTGCAGACTTGGATGTTCCTGGACAAGTACAAGCTTTTGGACTTGATGGTTGATGAAACTGGCCCTGGTATGGGTGTCAGAGGTAAGAAATTTAGACTACAAGGATCCACTGGATCAAGGATTTAGGTCTATATGTAAAGTAATTATAAAATATCCACTATATACATAATAGAAAATAAGAATACTTTAAAGGAGAACTAAAGCTTAACTAAAGAAGTAGGCTATAACTGTTGTGTATTATGTGTTGGGCTTCTGTACCAGCTCAAGGCAACCACAGTAAAGATCTGTGTCTCCAAAGATGCCCCAGTAGCTCCCCATCTTCTTTTCTGCTGATTCACTGCACATGCTCTGTGCTGCTGTCACTTACTGAGCTTAGGGACCCACTCACAATATACAGTAAACCTAGAATAGAAATATAACAATATAAGGCTGATTAGTAATTAATACAGATACTTACTACATGGCAGTACAGAAACCAGTGCAACTAGCATCAGAATTTAATAATCAGCTCTGTAGCATCAGCTTACATTACAGACCAACCTCAATTTCTGCTTGATAATTTGTGACGCCCATAAGCTTAACTTCTCAACAGCTACTAAAAGCCCAATGAGCAGGTGAGTGTCTGAGACACTTTCCAAGATGATGACCCCCCCCAGACAAGTTTGAAGTACTGGATCATTGCTGCTATTGAGAAGCTGAAACTTTGGGCTGGTGTAATAAGTCCAATATATAAAATATGGCAGTTCTCCTTTAATGTCAATGAGACTGTAATTTGATGCAATCGTCATTTTAAAATATGCTGTTACAATCTTGCTGTGAGTACTGTATAGCTAATGCCCCTACTGTACCATAACTCAGCTAATGTCACATACATAATCCAGTTTTTTTGGAATTAGAAACACAAGTATCTACTCTGATAGTATAATACATAACATAGGGGTTCTTAACTGTCTAGTACTAATCCATATCTGTGAAAGCTGAAAATGTATAGCATCAAGATATAGAAATGGAATAGTCAGCACAGTTACTTACACCTTAGTGTAGTGGTGCACGTTCCCCAGTGACCACTGTCCACTGGCACATAAAATAGCAGTAGAATAGAACAGCACCACTCAATCTTTTCCAGATAAAAATGCCTTTGTTGCAGATCTCTGGGCATCACAGCAACGTTTCAGGCCTTAAATGGCCTTTTATCACTACAATCCAAACAGAGCTATTTAAACTCTTGCGTGCCATCTAGTGGATAATTAGTAACAAATTACAATCACGTGATACATTTTCTACTATAGGTTAAACAATGTAACAATTAACATCCAAAAAGCCTCTCTATACAATAAAGATTTTAATCTATCCCTCGATTATTTGCTCGATTATTTCAATGACCTGAAACCTTAGTTGATTAACATTATGGCCCATTCAATGAAGTGGCCCGCAACTGTTTGTTCTTTCTTGCCAGTTCTGATTGCAGACTTATGTTCCTGGACGGTCCTCGTCATTTGACCCACATACGTTAGTCCACACGGACATTTGATGACATACACGGCATATGTGGAGCAACACGAGAACCGCCCAGGAATACGCATCGGTTTCCCCTGCCTGGGATGGTATAAAAAAAATTCACCTTTCTGGACAATGGAACAGCAGTTGCAGTTTAGGCAAGGAAAAGTACCATTTTTATCCCTATCCATTGATTTAACATTTTTAGGACCTATATCCGTTTTTACCAGAGTTGAACCTAAGGTTTTTCCTATTTTATATGCAATCACCGGGGGTCTATCAAAGGCCCTGATATGTGACAGATTATCTTTTACCAATGGCCAATGACATTTAAGTATTTTTGTAATATGTGTAGAGCATTATACTGAGTTACAAATGTCACATGCTCATTAGTTTTCTTCTCCCTTTTATTCAACAATACTGCCCTTTCTTTTGATTTCAACTCATCACATTGCTTCTTTAAAATATCCTCCGGGTAACCCCTAGCCTGAAACTTATCACACATTTCTGTTAATCTAGCTTCAGATATTTCAGGGGAGGATACTATCCGTTTCACTCGCATCAATTGTGGCTTCCGTAAAGCCTTCTTTAGTTGTGGTGGGTGAAATGACTGATAGTGCAAGAGCATATTTCTGTTGGTTTAACATATAGATCAGTAAACAGTTTGTCACATTGTTTATACACCCTGGTGTCCAAAAACGATATATCGACCAAACTGTAACTCATGGTAAAACCGATGTAGGGAAGTGCACTGTTAATTTCATGGACTTATGCCTCCAGGGTCTCCTGTGGCCCCGGCATAATGCAAAAATATCATCGATAAAACGTATCTACTTTTGACAGTACTTTTTGAACAAGCTGTTGGTATAAACAATATTTTTTTCAAATAAATTCATGAAAATATTTGCGTAGGACGGGGCCACATTCAAGATATAAACATCAAGATATAAACAAGCCATTCACTGAAGTATTTTCCAGTGCATCTCTTAATTGTATAGAATTTAAAAACTTACAAAATATCTCATATTTTATGGTTTCTTATAGTTGGAGGGCGTCACAGTACACATGATATTGGGAGGTTTTATGGGGGGCATTTTTCTAGAAATGGTAGCAACTAGCTGTGTAACTGTCAACATATATATATGTATAGCAGGTATAATAATAATAATAATAATGTATGTGCATATGCAGAAACTGTGGGTTTGGTGGGTGTCTAGGTATCCTGCTTTTAACTTCATTTGCATGAGACCTGTATACAAGAGAAATATGGTTCAAGTCTGAAACCTAAAGTGTCTGTGGTATGCGAATCTTGAGAACTCTACTTCCTCTTCACCTGCAATACAAGTGAGAGGACAAAAACCTTACAAAACTACTTTTCCTAATTTAAGTCATCAACCTTGTATTATATATTATTTATCACCTTCATTATATATATATATATATATATATATATATATATATATATATATATATATATATATATATATATATATATATTTTAAGTTGTTTTATTTAGAAATGAATTGATTCTTATTGCATTATTATCCCTTTCACATGTTTTCCAGTTGGTTTTAATAAGATTAAAAAGATTCATATTGACTTACCATTTGCTGCTTTATGATGTATGAAAACAAAGTCATTAATGTATGTATGTATAACTTTATTTGTAAAATGTTGTTAAGGAGCCATAGCGCTGTACAGTGCATAAAAGTACAATATATATAAAAGTATACATGGGGAGACAAATCACATAATAAATATATATAGAATCATAGGACAAGAGCTTAAGTGCTATGTGGTAAGAGACATAGTGGGAAGGAGGTCCCTGCCCCGTAGAACTTACAGTCTAAGTGGATGGGAGGCTAGCATACATGTACAAATATGAGATAAAAAAGTGCACAAGGTAAGGCATAGTCAGTAGAGACAGGACTAGGCTAATGTTCTTGTCATCCAAAAGGTAGACTTAGTTTTTTTCTTGAAGAGATTAAGAGAGGATTCCTTACGGAGGAATTCAGAGATGGAATACCAGAGGTATTAATCTAGGAAGTCGAATGTGGGAACCTGTACATGCAATTTGCATTATAATCCATTGAATAAAGCACTCAGAAAATGTGCATATTGAAGGAGTACATTAGGAAATGAGTCTGAAGAACTGGATGAACAACATACAGAAATACCGATATTCAAAGATAAAATACTTGATATAATAGGCTTCAATTCATTCTCAAACAATGTACCAGTGTGTAATTTTCATAAAGGAATATTTCATGCCAATTCAGTTGATGAGGAGATAAATCAGTGTCCTAGAGTGAACTAGTCTTTAATAAATCTTTCTAAATTAATTTTCAAGCATGCTACTTACATTCAAATAATAGATACAGTGGCAAAATTATAGCAACAGCCCACTGTCATGGGGAAGGCCCGGAGGACAGGGGGGCCTGTACTGCAGGGTCTGCTGCACAAAAATCCCCCCCTCTATAGGCACTTGTAAATGTAAAAATGTGTGCACGTGAAAGCCATGACTTGTGAGCTCATGCGAGTAGGGATTCGCAAATTTTTTCACCTTTTTACACCATGGAAATGACACCTATAGACTTGTATGATGTTGTGCATCAAAAAAAAAGACGTGCAGTGGAAATAACACACTGATGACTGCTTGTACAACACTGAATAGAAAACTAAAAATCCAAAGGCTGTAAACATGTCTGGGGCTCTCACCCCTTTACTAATTGGCTGGAGGCTTCAAAATGTACCTGAAAACCCGTATCCAATACCAAACGCTTGACAAATAGAAAAACTGATTTTAGATATACTGTATTCTAAAGCTTACTACTGCAACATAACAAAAATATGGCAGCTGCATACATCATATCAAATAATAACTACATAAAGTATATTACTATTCAGTTAAGTCCTACCACTGAAAATTAACTTGGTCTCCTTAAAATAAACAAATAAAGTTCATGTTAACAATTGATGTATATTTCCTGGAAGAATGCAGACTATTTTAGATCTGACCTTCAGACATTTAATAAGAATAAGCCTGCTTCTGATTTTGACAAGTGTGACAATTTTAAATTTCAACCAGGAAAGATTGGAGTTACAACCACCATTATTATTATTATCATAAAAATATATAAGGGGTACCTTCTAACTTCTTTTACCACTAGTATGCAACTACTGTACAATGATAGGATATATATAGGATATATATACATATATATATATATATATATATATATATATATATATATATATATATATATATATATATATCCTATAGATATCCTAGGATATATATAGGATATATATATATGGATATTGTATATATTTCAGGTCTTGCAGTTTTATGCACACATTTAAACACTAATAATGAATAAGTCTTGTGTTGAGCATGCCTTCTGCCTATTGTTTTATTTTAGAAATATCTTTAGTTGTAGTGTTTTGTTATTTCTTGTGGGAGGAGGGCATTGGAATGAAATTACCAATTCCAGTTAAATC
This sequence comes from Xenopus laevis, assembly GCF_017654675.1. NCBI lineage: Eukaryota > Metazoa > Chordata > Amphibia > Anura > Pipidae > Xenopus > Xenopus laevis. Next base: position 75,802,957 of record NC_054375.1, on the reverse strand, counting down.
CCCTATAAAATCAACTCATCCTTATCTTTAAATATGAAACACTGGCTGAAGCTGTGGAAAGAGTAGTTTGTTTTGGCAGAACTTATTTAAAAAAGCTGTGCTGATTACAGTGGGGGAGGTATGTAGTAAGGGTAAAAATAAAGCAGTATTAGTTTGGCTTACGCTGAACATACTATTTGACTGTTCTTTTAATAAATACGTCTGGTTTAAATGTCTGTTTTTTTTAAGTTTCTTGTTCTGATATGAAATTGAAAGTAAAGTCACAATCTACTTTAGGTACAATAGAGCACAGTCTAAACAAATGATCAATCAACTGAGAAGCCACATGTATATAAAAAAAAACCCCTCACTTCCCCAAGCTGAAGCCTTTGTTAGACTAGACATAAAAAATATATAGAGGGATTCTTCATGGACTGCTGATTTGTTTGATTCTGATTGCATGAACATAAAGTAGAATGGGATTTTACTTTCAGTTTCAGATTTTGGCCTGTCTAGTGGAATAAATATGAAACATCATGAATACTTACTAATTAAAATAATAGATAGTTCAGTACAAGCCCTATTTATTGATCTTATTCTGAATAACGTGATAAACTGCCCCGTTAAATACTAAAACCCTTGCCTTCTAACCAATTAATAATATCTCTATCTGCAATGTAAGTTTGGCCCACAGGCTTCAAAGAGCAATGGTATGGGGGGGGGGATACTAAGAATTCCCACCCCTTTGCATTTAGTGGGGTATATTTATAAAACAGTGAAGTTAGAGATCACCACAGTCCACTAGAGAGAAATTCCTCCACTCTCCATTAATTTCTATTGGATTTTGAATGGTGTATTCAACAAAGGATGAACAGTGACAGAAGAAACATTTCTATAAAACCAAATATATCATTCTTTAGTATCTCACCTTCTTTTGTGAGGTCCTTCAGAACTCACAGAGTGGATATTTCCTTTATTACCATGACAGACCTGTGTTCTACATTTGTTGTTGCTTACTATTCCAACATTGCTATGCTCACTGAGCACCGTGGTAGACTCACTAATTAGTCATGTAATACTACACTTTTTGTGATGTTCCAATCACCATTGAATAAAACATCCAATCTACTCTCATATGTCAGTGAGAGTGTATGTCCAAGTAGTATTCAGAAACATAGGAACACAGGTTGCCTCGGTCATTTTGGGATCAGTGCAATAAAGTTCAGGTTGCAATAGAAATCTTATTTTAGCATTTGGGCAAGGAACACTGTTTAACATGAAAAATGCAAATAAGAATACTGAAAATGATCATGGGGCATGGGGGTTACTGCTGTATTGCAGACAGATTGTGGAGTTGATTTCATCCAGGCCCTGTCTGCAAATAGTTGGTATGCTTTCAAACAAAATTCTATGCAAAATTTGGCGTGAAGTGTATTGTTGCTATATAAATTAAAGATAAGTATTATCAGGACCAACATGGAAATGCGCATTAGAAGCATAGAGGGAAACAAATGAGGCCAACTCTGTAACCAAGCAGAAAATACTAAAGTCTCCATTTGGTTTAAGTTTCTACAAATGCTGAGGTGACACATGGAGTGAATTTCATGAAAGGAAACCTTAACAGCCCAAGTTAAAGGTACAATTTTCTCAAGTGGAAATAATAAACTTCACTGGATGCAAACTAGGTAACTTCTGGTAATTGAACTTAGCTGAAAAACCCTTATGAATGAAAAGGTATTGATATTTTTACACTGGACAAATTAAGGTTTACTGTAATTATTTTGCATGCAATATCCATCTCCCTGTGAGTCATATTTCAAAGTTTTGAATGACCCCAACTTAAAAAAATGCTTCTGATCAATGCAGGATAATAAATCCACATGTCAAATGGAAATTATTCAATTTTTGAATCAGATTTATTTATTTATTATTTATTTATTTAGGCAAACCATGCTTTTAGTCTTGTTTTGCACGTCTAAGAAAATCTTTTATATATAATCACTGTTTCCGCAAATGTCTTTTCTTCGCTCGCTATTGTTTCATGTTTTATCATGCCATTTGTTATAATATTTTGTGACAAATTGATTGGATTAAAATATACTTTGACAGTTCTAGATAACTGAAAGCTGATCCTACAATTAACAGAAATGAATTGTTCCATGACACACATCATGTGAAAGTACAACATTTTTTTAAAGTTTTGCTTTGCCACTTGAATATCCACTTTATAAGTATCAGTAATGTACTCGCTCCAAATATCATCAGTATATGGGACTCAATGGCTTGCACCTGGGCAGTAACTCACAGAAATCAATTAGTGATTAGCTTTTTCAGGAAGCTGCAGGCAGAAAAATGAATCGAAAAATGTCATTGGTTACTATGGGTTACTACCCAGGTGCAAATGTGTCCAATGTTGATAGATAAATAAATGCACCCGATTCCTTTATCAATTATGAAAATCAATTAGATATCTGCATATGATGTAAAAATGTTTTCTGTACTTCAGCCTAAAGATGAAAGATCTGATTAAAATGAACACAAAACAAAATACATTTGTAAATTTTGGTACTATATTGATAAATGCAGTATCAGCAAAACAAAACAAAAATATACAATGTGTTACAGTCCAAACATGGTGTCCTTTTTTTTCTGTGAAGTCCATGCAATCGGTGGAGCTGACTCCCTTAAGACTGAATGTCGTTCCTTAACATTAACACGGTTTTCGTTCTTTATCACTTGTCTCCTAAATGTACCCTAACATTTATCCTCCTAACAAGGTCACTGTGCACTCTTCTAAAGCCACTAGGAGCAAATACAGGCAGCTGGGCTTATCATTTAATTTTATACATGAACTTAAACAAGATGTTATATAACTTAGAGCAGTGCTGTCCAACTTCTGTGGTACCGAGGGCTAAACTTTTACTGGCCTATGTGGTGGAGGGCCGATAATAGAAGTCAGTGTTGGCCACTCCCCCTTTTAAACCACACCCACTGTAAACAACACCCATATTACCACAAGAACTTTTAAGACCATATCCACATTAACCGTGGTAGCACACCAAAAAAAACAAATGGTTGGTGCTCACTGCAGGGAAATCCCTCATCACTCATATGTCAAAAATTAAAGTAATGTTAAAACATACCCTTAAATCCATATGCCTCATCCTCCCCTGTGGATAAAACAACAACCCCCCAACACATGATTAAACACCTTAGGGGCCCTTAACAACAATTTCCAAATGCTAACAAACCCCAAGAACAAACCCCTAACAGGCTTACATCCCACAGGTAGCGTAGGGCAAGCAGAGAATGGCACACACAAGCAGCACTGTGCAAGCAGAGAATGGCACACACAAGCAGCACTGTGCAAGCAGAGAATGGCACACACAAACAGCACTAAGTAAGCAGAGAATGGCACACACAAGCAGCACTGGGCAAGCAGAGAATGGCACACACAAGCAGCACTGGAACAGCAGAGTAGGGCACACACAAGCAGCACTGGGCAAGCTGAGAATGGCACACACAAGCAGCACTGGGCAAGCTGAAAATGGCACACACAAGCAGCACTGGGCAAGTAGAGCATGGCACACACAAGCAGCACTGGGCAAGTAGAGCACGGCACACACAACCAGCACTGGGCAAGCAGAGAATGGCACACACAAGCAGCACTGAGTAAGCAGAGAATGGCACACGAAGGGAAGGCAGAACAGAGCAGGAGACAAGGAAAGCTATCATTCTAATATGTACTACATACAGTGACATACTGCTGGTGCTCCATTAGCATTTTGAATAAGGTGTGAACAGGTGAATAATGTGGGCAGTCTAGTCTGGGTCTCAGGTGTGAATAGTAAAGGGCTTTAGGATATAAACAATAGAGGTGTCACAAGTGTGAACAAGACAGGGGATCACAGGTTTGAACAATTTAGGGAATTAGTCTGAATTTGAGGTTTAAACAATGCAGGGGCCAGTTAATCTCTGTAGTGAAATCTTTTAAATTTTACACACGGTAATCAGACACAGCATGTGGGGAGGCCACAGAAGGGGGGGATCGCGGGCCGCTGGACAGCCCTAACCTAGAGTATTGTGTGAAGCCAACACTTTCACTATGCCATTTATGCCTCGTTAAATATTATATTTTGGGAGCTAATATATATATCTTATAAAACACACCTTCTACATCAGGTTTAAGAGGCAGATTTATCATCAAGATTACATTTTACCACAGAAAAACTCACCCATTTTGTATTCATACCCTACCTATAGGATTTTTAAAAGTGTACTTATGAAATGGTTAACTTTTACCCATTGATAAATATACTTCTAAAAATGCCACAGAAATGTGGTAAACTCTAATTTCATATTTTGATAAATCTTCCGCTAAATATTACAATCAGAACTGATTTTGATGAATAATTCATAGTCAAGTACCCAAAATAACCTTTTATTTAGTAAAACAATGGTCAATAATTCAAGTGTGTTCTTGATAACTTTTTACCTCAGTATATGGGAAAGAAAAATAACAATGTCGATTTGAAACACACCTACAATACGTCTGGATTTGCAAATAAGGTGCTTCAATAGCATGAGGCCTGTGACATTCGGCTCCCAGATGCTTAGTTATAATAAGAATCCTGCACTTCAAAAATTAGAAATATTAAAAGCTAACCTTTTATTGACTCAATTACAAAAAGAATAAATGTGACCCATGAAGGCATCCTTAGCAGCACTTAATCACAGGCAATGATGCATTGTGTCAGCAAGTGTGAAATATAAGGCTATTAGTAGCCACCAAGGAGTTGCATTGCCACAGTAAAGCCACAAGGTCACAGGTTGAGTGCTTTTATATAGCTCATGGAACTCTGAGGTGACTACTTTTAACATTTTCAGTAATTCTTATCCTTTATTTTACAGGTTGTATTTGTGACCTATGTATGCTAATAGCTGCATTTTTTTATTCACATCATGATTGCTAACAATTATCCTCATATTGCAACTTACAGGGCATGCTGTGCCAAAAGATTTACTCTTTGTTTTTTCTGAAATGAAGATTGAATGCAGGTTGTTATTTTGTGTTACGGTGCTAATAAGATTATCAGTAAAGGCAAAGGAAGTTCAGGGGGAGCGCTGTGCTCTGTACATGAGAGGATAATGTTCATTTCAGAAAGTGACCTAAGGGTGACCCCCAGTGTGCAGGCAAAGTGCATCAATCATCCCCACACGGCTAGAGTTCACTAAAGGCAGAAAGGGAACACAGGGCTCTGCTAGAACACATGATGGATTAAATACAAACACAAGCAACACACTAACAATGTTTTTTTATGACACCCATCATTATTTTATTGTTAAGATTATTACATAGATAATTGGCTTTCTATCTATTTTATATTTTTTAAACATTAATATAATGCACCTTTTATAGGATTACGTCTGCTTCAGGACTATGGCGTTTTCTCCGCTAATGATCTGACCCACACCATGTCTTGTGTATTGTGCACATTGGGCAGATTTGGGCTAGAAAAGTCCCACGTGCGCATTGACTGGCAGACCAATATCATTCTTGTCACTTGACATGGGGACAAATGTGTATAGGCTCCGCCATCTCCTCCATATTTGCCAAATCCAATTCTTCTGCCTTCCCTAGTTCAGGTAAGCCACACATACCCACATCACACGCAGGGAAAATAACAGGATCATATCTGATTTCATCTTGGGATTGGCTGGCACAACTGATTTGTGCAAATTCTTCATATTTTTCTCCCCAACTATAAGCTGGGTAATGACTATTAGTATCACTATTATATATAAATATTCACTAAACTGTTATTAATGTTTTTTACAAATAGTAATTTTTTCTTACAGTTGTCTATATATTTCATGATTTATTTAGGAGTACCTTGCCTTGACCTTTTTTCTGACTACAGGCAAGACACTCCTGCTTGCGAGTCACTGACAGATTTCTCTTGGTCTAACTGGCAGATTCCAGTACGTGTAAGCAATCTGAAATGCACTGCCGCAGTAGGAAAAATATGTCAGGTTGAGGAAGCGCAATTACCTGTTCTAATTTTAGAAACTATTACAAACAGGTTTTCTTATTTTCTTATAAACAATTAAGTGTCCCCTATTGTTTGTGTACTTGTTTGTATTAATGGCAGTTCCCCTAGGCCCTATCCTCTATATCATTTGTTATGTTATTTAGCCATCTGCATGGAGTGGATCTATATGGAATCTGGGATGTAGATACCACATCTACAGTATATGCCCAGCTGGAGTCAGATCATTTTGTCTTTAAACATGAAAGAATGTGAATTCTAAAGTTTAAAAAAAAAATTTAAAGTTATTTTGGGGTCATTTCTATTTTATAGCTCTAGAAGTAGAATTTCTGTTGATAAATGTTTACAAGTAATGATAGGGTGTTACCACAGATGGAACAAGTGAGTTTGAAAAAATCCTCTAAAAAACTCTGGGCCTACCAGTGCTGCCACCTCAGGACCCCCTTAGGGGGGGGGGTTGGGATTGTCATGAGCTCCTGCAGATGACAATCCCAATCCCAACCTGCTGCAATCCTCCCTGCACACCTTTTATCATCTCCATGACCGGAGGTGGGGGGGGGGTAACCCACAATTCCAGGGAGGGAGATGGCCTGGGCCAAGGCCAACCCTGCTAAAGAATTCTAGGAAGCATGGGAGTATATAAAAGGAGACAGGACACTTGGTAGATGTGCATCATGGCAAGCAAAATTTGTATCTGAAGCCAGCTTAAAAGAACTTCCAGCACTCCAGGTGCAAGAGAGTTAGGCCTAGTTAGGATGTAACAAGGTATACTATAGCAGTGTGAGCCAGGCAGGGCAGTTAGAACAGGCAGCTCTGGACCAACCAAGGAATTAGTGGCTGAGTAGCTTGCAAGCAGTGACCGTCCCAGTTATAGATGGAGTAAACAGGACAGAGTAGTGTTAGACCCTGGAGTATATTTATAATGAACTGGACTGTCAACACAAAGTGCCTGGCAAGTCCAGTGTCATGGGTTCAACCCTGTAGAGGGGGAATGTAGAGATGTGATATCGGAGGTTGAAGGCAAGAATGAGTAGGTGAATGACCAGAAGAGTTGTGAGTATCCTGTGAGAAGTATATGAGAAATGCTGAAACCTGGCTGTTTTAAAACTGTTCCAGGAACTGATGAAAGACTTAGAGATTTAAAAGAAACTGTTAGAAAATAACTGTGTAAAATTGGCAACTGTATGAAAAATGGCTTCTGGCTAGGAATAAAGTTACTGTTTAATCACAACTACCAGCCCCCAGTGATGATTACTATTGAGAATGTGGAAGAGTACAAACATATATTTTAAAAGCATAGGCCTGGTATTGAGCCAGTTCCTAAGTCAGCATTATTCAAGTTAAAGTTAAATGGCTCTCATGAAATGTAAAGATATTTTATACTATTACACAGAGTCAAAATGCATCCTAAATACATCATGTGCAATGGGCAGATCCCTAGATATTAACATGATTAAACACATAATCAACATTTGTAATTTTGCAATAATAGTGTAACTGATCATTTCCTCATTATCTAATTACAACAGTGCATTTTTAATCCCATTCCAAGCTATAAAAGAAACAATTGGCAAATTACTAATGCAGCCTTTTGGTTTTCTTATAAAGGACATTTATGGTATTATCCGAAATTAGAAAGCTAATGATGTTTGCAGGCTATTAGAAAATTACTACCATTCGTACAGTAGATCTTCTACGTTTGCCGAAGTGAAGATGTTCCAGTTGAAAAGAAATAGACGATTAAAAAGGAAGTCATTCACTTAGCAGTACAAACTTTGGATATAAGGAATTAAAATGCCACTAGAATTTTTCATTAACAAGACAATGCATTTTGCTGCTCCATTGTCATACAGTAAAGATGAGAGTTGAATCATAGCACTTATTTTCCTGAAATCACTTCAAATATTCAAGAGGGGAAAAAAAGAACATTTCTGAAGGTTTACAAAATGCAGTGGGATAAAAAGAGTTATGTACATGGGTGTTTGCAATCACATTCAAACCCACATGGGGCTCTTTGTCAGGAGTATGCATACTCCTGAGTCCTGACGAAGAGGCCCATGTGGGTTCGAAACGTTGAGCCAAATAGCAGTATATGCTTCACTTCCTTCAGTATCTGACATCAAATCTCCAAAATATACTGTGCAAATGAATTAGAAAATAAACCAGCAACTTTTGGAAATCTACATATTTAGGAGCTTGATCTAAATCACAAAGACCATATCATTATGGAAAAAAAATTGTGCATGTATCTACATTACATATTTGGGTAGAAGGACATTTTATTAAGAAGTCAATATCCTGACTGTGCAGTGTAACATTGTTAGATTTAATTACATATCTGTCAGCATTTCCAACTACCCATAACATTGTTGAGCTATACCTTTTATCTAACAAATATAAAGAGGAATCATTTTAGAATTTCCAGTCCTTGTTACAAAATAATAATTAAAAGTCCATTCAGAGAATGCTTGTCTGAACGGTAACTGGCTACATAAGCCCAAAGAATGTGATCATAACTGATTGACATATGTTAATTTGAAACTTTCCAGATGCATTAAATGTCTTCCTCAGATATATTGTCATGCTCTAGTAAAAGATACTTATGCAGTGCATGGGGATCCAACGAGATAGAATGTAGTGCTTCTACTGTTTTCCTGTTTTGAATCATGTTTTCTTGAAAATATTAATTGCCTGTTACATATGGACTTCCGCTTGACATATATCATCACTTATATGTAATGCAAAACAATAAAAAGTGTTTCATGTACACTTAAATAAAATGTGCTTATATATTATATCTTGTGCTTGGGTTTGTTAGAATCTCTAAAACTATTTATACTGCCAGTGGAGGCAGTTATGCAGGTCTGTAAGGTCAATGTTGCATAATCAGTAACAGATAAGCTATTTATGAGGTAAAGCATGATTGTTGTAACCAATCAGCAGGTAACTGCATGGGTCAGCTGTTTGAAAGCAAACGCTTGATTGGTTGCTATGGGTTACCAGACTGGGTGCAAACTCTGCAATCAGTTATTACATTAAGCATCATAGTGTTAAGGTGGCCATACACGGGCCGATAAAAGCTGCCGACAGACCGTGTCGGCAGCTTATTGGCCCGTGTATGGGGGCCCCCGACGGGCTTCCCCGATCGAGATCTGGCCGAAAGTCGGCCAGATCTCGATCGGATGGGATTAAAAATACCGTCGGATCGCGGCCGCATCTGTTAGTTGGCGAACGCTAGGATCCGATCGTTGGGCCCTAGGGCCCACGATCGGATCAGCCCGATATTGCCCACCTCAAGGTGGGCATATCGGAGGGAGATCCGCTCGTTTGGCGACATCGCCAAACGAGCGGATCTATCCGTGTATGGCCACCTTTAGTTCTTAAAGAGTAATAATAAAGAGAGGGCTAAATGCCATTAATGGCTATCAACACATTTCTAGGATGGAACCTTGAAATATATGACTGAGGCTGCTTATCTGCTTATGAATATTTTATATTCAGATAATGCTCTGCCACATATATCATTGGGATTTTCCTTTTTGGTGCTTACTAGATATGGCCCAAACAGAGATGGCTTACTATAAAAGTCTATAAGTTACAATTTCTGAAGCAAATATTCATCAATACATGTGTTTATATATTATTTAATTCCCACTATTAATCATTTCTATTAAGCATTTGAAAAGTGTTGGCATGGATATGATTAGAAGCATAGGATATATGTCAGACATGCCTGAATTATCTGGATGCCAATAATGTGGTGTTAAAATATTAGCTTGGTTTGAATCAGAATAACTTCTTAATGCTGATTGTTTCTAATTAAGAGTTTGGCACACCTAGTATACCACAGGGAATAACTAAGTGTACTTAGAGAAAGAACAACTAACGTCTAATAGAAGCTGAACAGTGCTCTTAATAAAGAACATTATTTTAAAAGAAGATCAATTCTTTGACCTCCATGGAAACCTTTTATTTTAGAAAAGTTTCTTTTTGTTTACTTTAAATGAAAACACCATGTATTATTGATTAAAGACACATAATTCATTCTAAATATGTCAGCTCAGACCAGGAATTGATCAACTTGGAATGATAGAAGTTGTACCCTAGTTTTCTAGGCAATATCTCTTCTAAACATTATTTTTATTTTGTTGGAAATATTTGTGCGCTGTATATACAATCTTTAAGAATGTACACACACATACAGACCCACAGAGTTTACAGAGTATACAGACCCATAGTATATTTCTTAATCTACAAATTGTTGGCATTTAAAATTTATTGCTAGATTTCAGTTCTCCATAAGTAACATTTCCTTGCTAAAATATAGTTCCAAAAGTGAAGTATTTATTAGGGCACCTGTAGGTTGGAAATACATGTGAAATCAATTATAATAATATATGTATTTTCTAAGATTACATGTTTATTGTAAACTATTAAGGAGCTTGCAACAAAATGGCTGAGTTGATGCCTATTGTGAAGTATTATTTGAAGGGTTTAAGTGGAAATGCTAAATTTGTTTATAAATTGTAATTCTTGGTGGCTCAACAGAGATCACATAATAAGGGTTTTCTTACTTGATCAGAAATCAACTGTTAACAATTAATAATATTTTGCCTGTATTGAAAAGGGAAACAACCTGTGGGAAACATATATTTACTGGGCCCGTACTGCAGCCTGGGATGGATACAAGTATTATTGTTGGCCTTAGGCTTAATGCTGCAACACTTTGATTTCACAATAAAAAAAGTTCTACAAAATACCAACTATTTGTTACTAACCAACTGACAGTAATCTCACATGACCCAATAATTTATTTACCTTAGGAAAAGAGTGTTGATTTGAGAAAAAGCAAAATCTACTGTAATTTAGAATTAAGAGCGTTTAACACAAGTTAAAAATTAGATGTAATTAATAACCCGATTAAGGTATTAGTCCCTAATAAAACATGGTCACATCCTACTAAAATATGGTCATAAATGAAGCAATGAAGTGCATAAAAGGGCCAAAGATCTGCTACCTGTATTTTGCACCACTGTATTCACAGGGGGCATGGAGGGTGGCAGTTATGCATCCACTTGTTCTCCCCCTCTCAGTCCCATTATATTTTGACCCATGTGACTGCATCTGACTTGTAGGATGTGTTCTGTCGATCTGACACCATCGTATAAAATATCCTATGTATTTTAGTCCTAAATGTATGCAAAGCACTTACATTTTATGGTGTTACTGGCCCCTTAAATAACTAAACCCTAAAATTGAATACTGTATAGCTAAAAATGCAATTTTATATATAATGAACTAATGGCACCAGCCTAAAGTTTCAGCTTCTCAATAGCAGCAATGATCCAGCACTTCAAACATGTCACAGGGGGGTCACCATCTTGTGTCTTCACTCTAAGAAATTTGAGAGTGGTTTCTGCTGTATATATGCTGCATCTTTGCAGGTTCATACAATATGTTATAAATCTTTGAACATCCTATTAATTAAATATTATCCTAACATCTTTGTTATACTGGTATACTGTATTACTCTCCATGCTACATAAAGAGAATTACTCATCTGGAAACAAATGATTCACTTGGTAGAGATTATCTAAATACCTTATGTAGTCCCCAAAGACTTCATGCTTCTCTGCCTCTCTGCATTTATAATTAGGCATAATACCTATAACAATGCTTGCCATATTGTTTACAGTTCTAAATGTATAGAGATTCCTTTGCTCACTGGTATTTTATATTTTGCTGTTTTTACAAATTATAAATTTAAATATCAATTTTTTTTAATCCATCTATACTTACAATATACATTACACAATATATACAATATACAATATTCAGTTTGTCACCTCCTTTAACCTAGATCTTTTCCAGTGTCTTGCCTTATTTCTGTCATCTCAGATTATAAATATGCATAGCTAATTTGGTCAAGATTTTAAATATGTTGGCACAGTTCATGCAGAAAAGAGAGAATTCTGAGTGGCCTTTAATAACCAATGTAAAGTGCTTAATTGCACCAGTAGTGTAACCCAGAGCAACCAATTAGAATTTTTGCTCTGCTTTGCTAACGTTTAGGCTAATCAAATCTAATTGCTAATTACCCCCAAAAATCTGCATCAAATCTCTGATATATATGTACTAGTACTCCAGCATCCCTCGTTAATACCAATGATAATGGCCATACCTCCTCATTTAACAGTTGGCTCTAACTAAACACCGTGACATTTTGGTGTTTTCTAAAATAAATTATTATTGACACAAAGTATAAGCATGCATAACAAAAATAACATTTTATGGCTTCATAGATAAAATTTTGACAAACAATATTCCAATCCTCATTATAAGAGAAGACACAATGTGCACTAAAACCTCAGTTTGGATAGGGATGGGTTCTCAATACTGTTTGAAACACTTTTATTGCACAAGAAGAGTAGCCTGATAGGATGGGACAGGGAAGCTGCACTGTTACCACGACCCTGGCCATGATCACGGCACAAAAAGATAACATAATATATGGCAGGGGGCCCAGAGGATGCTGCTGGGGGGCCCAGAGGCAGAGGGGGTTTTCGACTGGGACGGGGGGCCCAGATGCGGAGTGGGGTTGTGGCTGGAGGCCGGGAGAGGTGAGCGGGTGATGTTGAAAAATACTTACAGAAGAATATGGTAAAGTGGACAAGTGTGTGATGCTGTGTTGGTGCCATATTGCCTAATGGGAACAAACATGGTGTACCCTACTAATATTAAACCAAGTAGATAAGCTCTCCTGTGAGTATAGAATATCAGTGCCACAAGTGTTCACTGTAGAATTTTAACTTTGTTCGTACGAATTGAAAGAATAGCACATTTGATCGAATTCGATCCAAAGTTTTTCCCAAAAAAACTTTGATTTTTCAAAGTCCAACACTTGACTCCAAATGGGTTCTAGGATGTCCCCCATAGGCTAAAACAGCAATTCGGCAGGTTTTGGATGGCAAATGGTTGAAGTCGAATTTTTAAAGAGACAATACATGATAATTTTCGATATTCAAATTTTTTTCAAATTTGAATCAAATTTGGACTATTCCCTAGTTGAAGTACACAAAAAAATAGCTTGAAATTCACATTTTTTTCATTCAAAAATTCACCTCAACCTTTGATAATTCTGCCCCTTAGTATTATGTAGAGAGTGATATTCTAAGACAATTTGCAATTGGTCTTCATTTTTTATTATTTGTGGTTTTTGAGTTATTAAGCTTTTTATTCAGCAGCTCTTCAATTTGCATCTTAACCAATCTGGTAACTAGGGTCCACCTTACCCTAGCAACCATGCATTGATTTGAATAAGAGACTGGAATATGAATAGGAGAGGCCTGAATAGAAGGATCGGTAATAAAAAGTAACAATAACAATACATCTGTAGCCTTACAGAGCATTTGTTTTTTCAGAAGGGAGTCAGCAACGCCCATTTGAAAGCTGCACAGAGTCAGAAGAAAAAAGCAAATAACTATACAACTATAAAAAATAATGAAAACCAGTTGCTTGGAAATGGCTGTAACATAATACAAGTTACCTTAAAGGTGAAGCACCCCTTTAAGTTATTCTAAATAATAAAGATTGATATGTAAGATTAAAGTCTTGTTTTTGTTTTGGGCATTTATGAACAGGATGGTGGTAATATTGATTTCCAACACTGTCATAATAGATGGTTCTATGCCATTCAGTTATGGCTTACTTTCTAATTCTGAAAAGCATTCAAACACTGACATGCTCAAGGGGAATACGATTCATGCATAATTTATGTGTATGTGGTATTCTTGATGCAAAAATCTATATTACCACAGCTCAAATGTCAAATCCAAAAGAAATCAATATCTTAGTGATAATACAAGATTTCAAGCAATACCTTCAAAAATCACACATCTAATGCATGAAATATTTCTTAAATATTCAACATCCAATCTGATATGTCAAGGCTAGCATCTGGGTGAATCTTAACAACAGACAATGGTCCCCCAAATTGACAGGAAACCCAAGAAGCCAGAAGGTGTATGCCCATTGACCATGAATCTTAATTATTCACAGTAAAGATACTTATAATACATAGCTCTTGAACAAGTATTCGCAAAAAGAAGCAAACCTGGCACTGTGCAGGGCTTAGAGCAAACATATAATGAATGCATCATAGTAATCAACATTTCAGTTCTGTGACAGAACCCTGACCTTGGAACTCCTCTGTGACTTTAATATCCTTATAATAATTAAGAGCCATATATAAGCTTCAAAGATCAAGTTTCTAAACAGAGCTTAGTGATGTTATTTGTTACAATCAGTGCTTTGTGGTACCACTTGTGCCACACAATTTTCTGCACATTGCAAAATCACTGTATTATATTCAAGATAAACACAACAACTCCTTTATTATTTTAAATTAGAGGGTGCATGTTTTTCCAATACACTTGATTTTTTTGTGATTTGAATTAGAATTATTGAACATTTTGTTTAATTTCACTAGCTATCAATTTGCTACAGTGTAAGGTACCATAGCAAGGGCAGATGAGGGCATGCATTTAGAGAGGAAGATTAACAGAGACTGAAGCCCCACACTAAAAAAAATGTTTTTGCATATGCAATTGCAATAAACCAGCCATAATTCAGATATTTTTGTATTATAATGTTTTGTAGTGGTTATAATGATAGGTAAATTAAATTATGTAGGGCTAATTCTTAAGTGATTAACAATAGCCACAATACAACATATGACCTTAATGGAGAACTAAAGTTTAACTAAAGAAGTAGCTAGAAATGTTGTACATTATGTTTTCGGCTTCTGTACCAGCTCAAAGCAACCACAGCCCTTTAACAGTGAAAATCTGTGTCTCTGAATCTGCCCCAGTAGCTCCCCATCTTCTTTTCTGCTGATTCACTGCACATGCTCTGTGCTGTTCTCAGTTACTAAGCTTAGGGACCAACTCAAAATATACAGCTCTCATAGGATATAAATGTCACAATATGAGGCTGATTAGTAATTAATACAGATAATTAACTACATGGCAGCACATAAATCAGTGCAACTAGCATTAGAATGTAATAATCAGCCCTGTAGAATCAGCTTAGATTACAGGCCAACCTCACTTTCTGATATATATATATATATATATATATATATATATATATATATATATATATATGTTTGTTATATATATGTATATATATATATATATATATATATATATATATATATATATATATATATATATATATATATATATATATATATATATATATATATATATATATAATAATATATATATATAGTTATATATCTTCAGTATCCGCACTCCAATCAAGCAATCTCAGGGGTGCACGGCCAATTCTCAATCATATAATCAAAATTTGGAATAAAGCATTCCTGGGCCAGCACTTCCCTTGGTAAAACAAGTGTCTTTTTATTTAATTTCACACATGTGTGTGAAATTAAAAAACACTTGTTTTACAAAGGAAAGAAGGGAAGTGCTGGCCCAGGAATGCTTTATTCCAAATTTTGATTTATATATAGTTATATCTATACTTAAAAAGCAGCACTGAGGTCACCAAAAATGTACATGTTATTTTATCATGCCATGTATTCTAGTAAATTGAGGGGGTTATTTACTAAAAGTAAAGTTTTTCTGGTTGCGCTTTTTGGGGCAAAACCTTAAATTTTTCATGGAAAAAAAAACTCAGATGCTGCAAAAACCCTGAATTCGAAAATCTGTCACCTCAAACCTGTCAAGGTCATGTATAAGTCAATAGCAGATGTTCCCAATTTGAAAATATCATGGTCTACGCTGGGTTTAGCCTGATAATCAGAAAATTTTAATAAATTCAAAAAAACTAGCGATTTGGGAGAAAAGTAAAAAAAAAGGGAGGATTTCCACTTGATTGTATCGAGTATTTCCAATATCTGATTTAATTTAATGATAAATAAGGCAAAATCGTGAGTTTGGTTGAGCTTTGTTTAATAAGAAAAATTGGATACATTCAGATTTTAGTAAATAACCCCAAGTGTAACTGAAAGTAAAGTTTAGAATATATCTTAATGATTTTCATTAAATAATTTACTTAATAAAGAAATAGTAGCATAGTAAAACTAAATTTTTGTGTAGTTTAAGTATTTGGTAATAAGTTATTGTAAAGCATACAGTGTATTAAAATGACTCTACAGCATATTCCTGGAAAAGTAAAACAAATAATGACACAAAATATCAAACAATTTTTAATTAAGAAGGTGACATAACACATATTTGCAGAAAGCCTTATCTAGCCTACAGTCAGTTCAAAGCATGACTGTGCCAGTATGTTTTCTTTAACGGTAGTAATGTATTTAACACAGAAATGCTTAAAATAACTATGGAGACAATTTTTTGTGGTAAAATCAGCTGGTAAAGGTATAAACACGGCTACTCATTCATTATATTAAAATTAGAATGCATGAATATGCATCTTGGTACCACATGCCATTATATAAAAAAAAGTCCTTTCAGTGACACAGAAGATATAGAATCACTTTTTCTGATATTTGGTAGTTGCTTAAATAACACAATTATTTCATACAATCCCTTATCTGTGCTTACAGTTATTGTTAGAAATCCCCTTAATTGCAGTTATATAAAAGGTACTTTAGTGTGGCACAATGCCTGGAAACTCTTTCAGTAAATTACACGCCAAGATGATCCAGCCTTTGGATCTTTTCCAGGACAAAGCCTTGTAATGTATAATTAAAAACAACCAACAATTAACTCCAATCAAAAAATAACACGATAAACAAGTACAATACATCTAGTTTTCTATCAAACAAAATATAGGAATGCATATTTTATATGGCATAATATACTCCTTATTGTCGTATTGCCATGAAAAGGGACAAGGCCGAAAGCAACTGCATTTCTTGAGGTTATGGAACTATGATGTGAGTTATACTCAAACACATTGCATGTGACACAAATTCTCACTGACAGCCAGTTATAATTAATAGCATCACAACACACCATAATAAACATACATTTATATAGTGTATGTGTATTTTACGTTACCAAAATACTCAGACTACTGTATGTAGAAATGTAATTAACAAAATAATAATGCCAACTTGTTGCTGTTTCTTTCACTGCTTGTGGCAACAGCTTGGAAATTCACAAAATATTCAGATGGCATTGAATATTTATGGCAGATGGGGTTTAAAACAAAACATTCCATACCAGTACTTAAATGTAAGCACTATTAATATTTCAAGAGATATCAGAAATGGAATCTTTATTTAGTTTCAAATGCTTGTAATGCAATTCCTATTACTGTGTCACTTACTCAAAATGATAAATATTCATTACAAAACAAACATAAATTGTTCTCTTAAGGAAATATGAAATAGTGTCTCTAGAAAGCATTGCTTAATTGCTTTACAATGTGTTACTTGAAAGAATTAGGCCAGGAATCAAGCAAATAGCAAAATAGCAAACAGGAGAACAATTATCATTTTCATTACAGATAAATCAATTTGAAACTTTTTAAACATTGCTTTAGTTTTAATCTGACTGAATATTAAAACAGAACATGAGAAGCTCAAGCTGTAGGGTATTAATTTACTAGTTTTATAAACATATATTAAAATATGGATTCAATACAAAGTCGGTATCTACCCCTTAGTAGCACTGGGGAGAAGCTTTGCCATGAACCCCTTCAACCTCTAGGTGTTGCATTCTTTTAGAGATGGTAGTTAAAAATGAAAATAAGAATACCGTTCTCATTAAATACTTCTTAGTCCTTGCGAATGGGGTGAAAGTCCTCAGCTACTTTATTACTGCTCTATCTTCTACTTGCCAAAGAACGTCAAACAAGTAATCAACACATACAACAGAAAAATACATTGTTATTGTGTTTTCAAGATTAAAATAATGCTCCCTATTATGCCAACTGCTTTGTTATAATGTTCAGTTATTTTCTAAATTAAAAACAAAAGAAAGAAACCCACGCATCTAAATACTTGGAACTTGTTTTCGCGTTACTATTGAAAGGAATACACTGCTCATTATAATTATATACAGCATAATACTTATTTGTCCACAAGTCCTGTTGGTATTGCATTAGATTTGTGTCTTATGGGGGGGACACTGAAATTATGGGGCACTGTGGCTTCTAGGTATTCTGAAGAGGAGCATGTTACAGTTGCAGTTTTAATCATTATAAAAAATCACTTGAGCAAACACTAAACAGATGGAAAGATCTGCTGTTTTGGCGAGATCCCTGAACAAGTAAATCTTTGCCAGAAATGCCTACCTTGAGGTGCCTACTATCAGGCTGATTCATCTGTATGGCTCGATGGCCAAATGACTAGAACACAATGACAGGGTTACATGCTGAAGGGGTGAAGACAGCATCAGAGCTGATGCAGGCTGATGCAAGTCTGACTTTCCAACCAGATTTCAGTTGGGCAGGCTCGTCAAAGGACATACAAACACACACACATAAATATACATTTCAAAAAAGATCAGCACTCACAGGACTTAAAATTCTGAAGTAGGTTTATTAGAAAAACAGCTTTAGGACTAACGTTTCGGCCCCGTCTACTTCAGAATTTTAAGTCCTCTGAGTGCTGATCTTTTTTGGAATGGATTGAGAGGATTTACCGATCATGCACCCAGGCAAATGAACACTTTAATCGAGAGTGCTGGCCTTCTTGTGGTTTTTATATATATAAATAGGTCCCTAGCCGAAACGTTAGTCATTTATAATAAATATAATGATTTTTATAAGTCCTGAGAGTGCGGCCTTCTTTTAGTAGTTATGGATAATTTATTGGCACTGCACCCAGGCACATTTAAGTAACTTACTTTATCGAGAGTGCTGGCAACTCTTGGACTTATATATATATATATAGTTACATAGTTACATAGTTAAATCAGGTTGGAAAACGACAAAGTGCATCAAGTCCAACCCCTCCAAATGAAAACCCAGCGTCCATACACACACCCCTCCCTCCCTACTTTCACATAAATTCTATATACCCATACCTATACTAACTATAGAGTTTAGTATCACAATTGCCTTTGATATTATGTCTGTCCAAAAAATCATCCAAGCCATTCTTAAAGGCATTAACTGAATCAGCCATCACAACCTCACTGTCCTGACTGTGAAGAACCCCCTACGTTGCTTCAAATGAAAGTTCTTTTCTTCTAGTCTAAAGGGGTGGCCTCTGGTACGGTGATCCTCTTTATGGGTAAAAAGGTCCCCTGCTATTTGTATATAATGTCCTCTAATGTACTTTTAAAGTGTAATCATGTCCCCTCATATGCGCCTTTTTTCCAGAGAAAACAACCCCAACCTTGACAGTCTACCCTCATAATTTAAGTCTTCCACACCTCTAACCAGTTTAGTTGCACATCTCTGCACTCTCTCCAGCTCATTTATATCCCTCTTAAGGACTGGAGTCCAAAACTGCACTGCATACTCCAGATGAGGCCTCACCAGGGACCTATAAAGAGGCATAATTATGTTTTCATCCCTTGAGTTAATGCCCTTTTTTATGCAAGACAGAACTTTATTTGCTTTAGTAGCCACAGAATGACACTGCCCAGAATTAGACAACTTGTCATCTACAAAAACCCCTAGATCCATATATATATATATATATATATATATATATATATATATATATATATATATTGATACTTACACAATATTTGTTAAATATTAAATGTTAAAAATGATTTCCACATTTCAATATTTCTCATTAAACCACGTGGATATAAATGATTTTGCCAGGCTTCTAGTGAAATAATTAATATTAAATATGGCAAATCAATTAAAATACAAGTAGCAAACATTTCAATATTCTCTAATTACCCTCTCGAACAATGGTAGAGAAGCAGAAAGCAAGACATTTGACCAGTGCTAAAGATTTTGTAAATGTAGTCAAAGCTTACACTATTCCTTATTTCTATATTGCACAAACTTGAAGTGCAAGATATTTGACAGATGTCTTGGCCTTTGACAAGAAATTGCTAGCAGAAACACTTACACAAGAACATGTTTGAGAGCTGAGGGAGAAAAACAGTAGTGAGATGCTTACCTCCATTTTTTTAAAGGTTTTTTTTACAAATGTGGGGTGGGGGATTTTTAAATCTGAATAAGTAGATTAGGTTCAGTATTCAGACAAATCAAAAGGTTATGGGTTTGATAAGTCCACTGATAAAAACATACATAATGCAGGGAAAGGCTTCCACTGCACAGATTAGCATTTCTATTTAAGACTTTATCCCTTGGTGATGGCTCGGGTGCGCTAACTCCCACAGGAAATCTCTTCTTCTGGTGAATCAATCGTGCAATTATAAAAAGTTGCTTTCCAGGGCAACTTTCATAAATGCCAGATATATTGTAGTCGGTCTGACCTGAGCCTTTTCATGTCAGCAGAAAAAATGTCATGTCCAAGACTTATATCAATAATTTGCATTTTATATCAATTCATTTTATCAAATGAAAAACACCACAGCTCCATGTGCCATTGGCCCAAGAAAGATTCCCACTTCAGATGACTGAATAATGATGAATTTATTATCATTCCATCATGAATGATATGATGTATTTCATATTTTATTTTAAATGCAACATAAAAAGCCCCATCCAGTCTGTTTGGATGAGAATCATTTGCTCTCGGGTAGTGATGGGCGAATTTGCGCCGTTTCGCTTCGCCGGAAAATTTGGGAATTTTGCGCGAAATTCGAGAAACGGCGAAAAATTAGCGAAACGGCGCCGGCGTCTCGTTTTTGACTCCGGCGCCCGTTTTTGGCGCCGGCGTCCGGTTTTTCGAAAAAAAAATTTTGACGCCGAATTTTCGCGGGCGTTTAGCGAATTTATTCGCTGGCGGCGAAACGCGCAAATTCGCCGCGAATTCACGCCTGGCGAATAAATTCGCCCATCACTACTCTCGGGTGAAAATGGATAAGTTGTCAGCAAATATCAAATGGAACCCTCCTCAGACTTTATGTGTGATGTGACTATTTGCATGGAGGGCTGATCAACTGACCTGCATTCAGTTTGGTAAAGCACTATACATGTGAATGACCAAATTGTTCTTGTCTGACTGATTAGATCACAAGGGAATTTGCCTGTATGTAAGCAACTTTGAAATAGTATGTATAGAAGCTGAACTTGATTTACACAATGTTGCTTACATCCAAAACAAAGAATAAAGCAAACTTTTAAAATGAAAGTGTACGTTTTACACAAAAAGAGTTATAATACATTCATATGATTTGTGTTAAAACAAAGGCTCTCAGCTTTTTCTATAATAGCGAACACTCCCTCATGCCAATTAAGTTGTCAGAATAAAAGATTTTCAGCCATTTTATCTACAAGTTAACAATGGGAAAACAACTCAGCCCATTCAATACAATCTCTGCTGCTTAATGATGCAGGTGCTTAACTCTTTAAGTAATGTAACATTTCTAGCAAGGAAATGTTAAAGCATTTGCATACATCAGTTTTATCATATTTTCCACCAAGCAGCTCTTATGACAGAAATATTTTCAAAGATAAAACCAATGTTAACCACATGCAAACAGATTTTTATGATTTTCCTGTATATATGCCTTTAAGCATTTCTCCCTTGTTACTCCCTTGTCTCTTTAAAAAACTTCGACTTCGACATTTTGCCACCTAAAACCTGCCGAATTGCTGTTTAGCCTATGAGGGGACCTCCTAGAACATATCTGAGGCTTTTGGGCAAGTTTTGAGAAGTCAAAGGTTTTTTTTGAAAAATTCTTCGAATCGTTCCATTAGAAGGGTTTTTAAATGTCTGATCGTCTGATTTTACTTTGATTGTACTTCGATCGATTATGGCCAGTTTTCGCTGGTAAAAATACTTCGACTATCAAAGTACTCAAATTCGATGGTCAGATTTCGAATTTTTTTACTTCGAAATTCGATCCTTGATAAATATGCCCCATTGTGTTCACTTGGGTCTGAGCAGGCAATAAAAATATACTTGCCTCTGAACATGGCAGAAAGTTAGGCTTGTTTCAGAATCCACACATAGATAGGCATTAATATGAATCACATCACATTTTCTCATTTTCGCAAACACCCAAAGAATTATGTCACTCATGGAGATTTGTTGCTTGTTTTCCCAAGAAAAGCCATGGCAGTAAATGCCTGGCACTGCTTTAATAGTCCAAGGAAGACCATCATTTAAATCACATTCTAATGGCAACCAATTCCCCATTGTCTAGATACCAGATAGATAGATTTCCCCTCTGGCTAGCACTAGGTGTATCCAATTATTTTTTACTTTCAATCAGTTCTTGGTGGTTTGCAGGAACTTGCCTCAGGTAAAGTTGATGCAACAATTATGCAACACAAACCTTCCACCACATGCACATATTTTCTTGCATTCTGATTATTTCTGACCATCTCCCACTGAAAAATGATCCTCAAGAACAGGCAACCTCCCCATTTTATGAAACTCAACACATTTTTACAAACAGTTTATCATCATTTTCCTAAGGATTCTTACACATGGGGGGTTTCTAAATGGGAACCCCTTGTTGTGTTTTTTTTGTAGTTAACTGTCTTTATTGGGGTTGTACTAATTAGAGCGCATGTAAACGCTGAACACAGATAAAATGTACAAGTCCAATTTATCTGTGTTCAGCTTTCAAATTCACTTCTGTGGGTATAGGGCCAATTAAGGAGACAGGAGACTCAGGTCAGTTAACTCTGGCATTCTGACCACATGGGAGAGCAGGTACCAACAGTTGATTGATGCTCTTGATACTAATCACTTTCTCAAGAGAGCCCAACATAGCACTTAGATTATTCACTATATAAAATGTATGTTAATCAGATCGGAGTTTGATTCTTCTCATAATTTAAGTATGAAACATATAGTCCGTGCCAGCTGGCTTAACACAACTGTTGTGTAAATAAACGCAATGCCTATAAAAAAGTAGCTATCATAAATACAATACTACTATTATAAGTAATCATATTGTCAGCATAAGCAAATTTTGTAAGAGCACCACCATACAAATTCTCCACTACTAATATGAAATATGTGTGTGTGCATATATATATAGTGTATATATCACATTGGCCCAGTTCAAACAGTACACACCTGCCTATTCTGTTTTATAAGCCTAAAATACCTTCGGTTCATTTGCCAACAATGGGTAGATCTGCACCTGGGCAATAACCAAAGCCAAAAAATAAAATCTTTGCTTTGATTTTTGTACCTGGAGCTTTCTGGCCAAAGCTAACCAATGACTTGCTAAGTGGGACCTGCCCAGTGTTAATAAATTAGCCCATTTTTAATCTAGACTAGGAAGTTTGCATTTTTTCTAGTAATATTTGTTACAAATATTATATTCAGAAATATTGTTTTGCTTCAATTTTCATGATGCAAAACATAAACTGAAAAGAATGTAAAAAGATAATCCAATACAATTGTGAAAAACAGAGGCATAATACCTGGAACTGGCATAGTAAATATTAATGTAAACATGTAAAATGCATAGGGAAAATGTGAAATGAAATGTACAAGTTATGTAATTATACAGTGCCATAAGGATCTTAAAGCAATGTTAATTCACTAAAAATGACTAGCTCAATCAGCAGTTCATACTGTGTGTTCTCTGTCACTACTTTGATGATGGCAGTGAAGTAATCAATATGGTAGACCCACTCAACTAGTAAAAGAGCATATGCTTACAGGAACGATGGATATCTTGATGATGTACTGACATAATCTGCTCCTTTACCTGTCACTGAGCTCGAGTGGAAAGATTTATTGCAAGTAGAGTGACATTGGAAGGGTCATTTAAGTTCAGCCAGCTATATCTTGAGACTTTTTAAAGCAGAACACAGACGATTTAGCTAGAATTTCTAATCAGCTTGCTCAGCTCTGTTACACACAGACCTGGTTTATGGGCAAATGTGGAAAAGGTCTGCACTAGCCCTGAAATTGCAATAAATAATTTGATTTCATTGCTTATAAATTAACCAGAACCGCTAACTGTCAATAAATTACTAAGAACTACAGACTGTGACCATTCATATATAACCCAAAATAATAATATTTTTTGTGTTTTATGCAGCCTTGAAATCATGCAAATTTCATTAAGGGAGGAAGAAGGGAGTAAGAGAGGTCATGAGAGATCATAGGCTTAATAGTGTCCCATCAACTACAGCACCGTGAGTGGTTAAGTGCAATTAAATTGTTTGCTATACAGAATATAAAGATCTGTCTTTATGAAAGCAAGTTGAGTATCAGCTCCAACTTATATTAAACATGCAAAATATAAGAGAACAAATTCCCTATGTTATGCAACTATGCATTCATAAACTACAACCTAGTTACATAGATATATATCTTTATATATATCTTTTTTTCCAGCTAATACATTTGTAAATATTCATTATGTTTTAAGTCAGCTTAGTCTGGAACAATTATATTTCAACCCATATTTTTATTCATATTTTACCCTGCTTTTTATAATATGTAAAATTAGTATGTTAAAGTATATCTGATTTTATCTATTAATGTAAATCAATAGTATGATAATGTATACAATGTTTTCAAACATATAACTGTTTACACTGAGCATAAAAGTGATGTTATTAGTAAATATCATTTAATATAAATAAATAGTATTGCTACTCTGCACAACACAAAATGTCACCCTATAGTAGTTATGAAAGACACTGGCTGTATTTTGAAGTTTCAATAAAATCAAAGAAAATAAGTCTCAGTTATATCAGTTTTGTCCATTTCCAGAGTTTTCCAGATGTTCTTATCAAATAAAAAATCAAGTACATTTTATGCAATTTATCTTTTGACAAGATCTTGATGCCGTATAGACTAAGGGGTAATCACTATTAGACATTTACATGTGCATCAGTAAGTGTCTGTTTTATACAAGAGCCCTATAACTATAATGAGACCATGTTATACAGTAAATGTTCCAAATGCAATGTAACGTTGAGGATAATGAAAAGAGTTGTAGTGATGTTAGAGAATGTCTTGTGGTCTACTTGTGAGCTATGGATCATTACCTTACAGTATATGCCAGGATTCCAGACAACTGAAATTTTGTTCTCTGTTATATTTTCCATAGCAATGAACTCAAAATTGGCTTTTTTCACCATTACATTGATGTAATGGAAAAAACAACAAATATGTTGTCCACGCACTTTAATACTTTGTAAAGCCGTCTTTTGCAGAAATTACAGGTTTTGAGTTTTCAAGATGTAAGCACCAGCTTTGAACAGTGGGAGTGATTCTGGGTCATTCTTTCATGCACATTTGCTCCAGGTTGTTCAGGTTAATCAGATGACACTTGTGAAGCTTAATTTTGCAAATAGTTCCACAAATGTCTAAGTTGGATTGAGGCTATGACTGGACCATTGCAGGGCATTCACCTTATCATCCTTGAGATCACTGGGATTGTTGTTCTGCTGAAAATGAATTTTCTTCTAAAGCTTGCACTTTTAACAGACAGAGACAGATTCTCTTGCAGCATCTATTTGTAATTTCAACCATTTTCCCCTCTGTTTTAACGAGATGGCCAGTCCCTGCTGATGAAAAGCAGCAACACAGTTCCATCTGACTATTCTAATCAACAGTTATCTGCCTGGAAATACTAGCAAAAATCACACCTGAATGAACAGTGTATAACAATAATGCAAATGTGTGCAGGGTGGTTTCAAAAGTTTTGGTGCCACATTTTTAGTCCTTGTGGAAATAATGTATTCTGTTAAAACATTCCATTATACTTGTATCTCACTGTGTCTCTCTTTACAGTTATAGGTGGAAGAATTTGATGCTAAGCCTTGTGTTTTTTTAGTCTATAAACATGATATAGTAACAGTAACACAGTAACATACTTACTAAGGTTGAAAAAAGACACACATCCATCAAGTTCAACCTTTTAGTTGATCCAGAGGAAGGCAAAAAAAAACCCACCTGATGCCTCTCCAATTTGCCTCAGAGGGGGAAAAAATTGCTTCCTGACTCCAAAATGGCGAACTAGTCCCTGGATCAACTTGTACTATGAGCTATCTTCCATAACCCTGTATTCCATCACTTGCTAAAAAGCTATCCAACCCCTTCTTAAAGCTATCTAATGTATCAGCCTGTACAACTGATTCAGGGAGAGAATTCCACATCTTCACAGGTCTGACTGTAAAAAAAACCCTTCCGAATATTTAGGTGGATCCTCTGGGTGACCTCGTGTCAGCTGGAAAGACCTACTGGTAAATAAAGCATTAGAGAGATTATTATATGATTCCCTTATATATTTATACATAGTTATCATATCTCCCCTTAAGCGCATCTTCTCTAGCGTGAACATCCCCAATTTGGCCACTCTTTCCTCATAGCTAAGATTTTCCAAACCTTTTACCAGCTTAATTGCCCTTCTCTGTATCCTCTCTAATACAATAATGTCCTGTTTGAGTGATGGAGACCAAAACTGTACGGCATATTCTAAATGGGGCCTTACAAGTGCTCTATACAGTGGAAGAATGACCCCCTCCTCCCTTGACTCTATGCCCCTTTTAATACAGCTCAAGACCTTATTTGCCCTTGATGCTGCTGACTGGCATTGCTTGCTACAGCCAAGTTTATCATCTACAAGGACCCCAAGGTCCTTTTCCATAATGGACTTGCCTAGTGCAGTCCCATTAAGAGTATAAGTGGCTTGGGTATTTTTACATCCCAGGTGCATGACTTTACACTTATCAACATTGAATCTCATTTGCCACTTAGCTGCCCAGATTGCCAGTTTGTCAAGATTGTGTTGCAAGGATGTCACATCCCGGATGAAATTAATTGGGCTGGATAGCTTTGTGTCATCTGCAAACACTGATACATTACTTACAACACCCTCCCCTAAGTCATTAATGAACAAGTTAAAGGGATACTGTCATGGGAAAAAAATTTTTTTTCAAAATGAATCAGTTAATAGTGCTGCTCCAGCAGAATTCTGCACTGAAATCCATTTCTCAAAAGAGCAAACAGATTTTTTTATATTCAATTTTGAAATCTGACATGGGGCTAGACATTTTGTCAATTTCCCAGCTGCCCCATGTCATGTGACTTGTGCTCTGATAAACTTCAATCACTCTTTACTGCTGTACTGCAAGTTGGAGTGATTATCACCCCCTCCCTTTTCCCCCCAGCAGCCAAACAAAAGAACAATGGGAAGGTAACCAGATAACAGCTCCCTAACACAAGATAACAGCTGCCTGGTAGATCTAAGAACAGCACTCAATAGTAAAATCCCATGTCCCACTGAGACTCCTTCAGTTACATTGAGAAGGAGAAACAGCAGCCTGCCAAAAAGCATTACTCTCCTGAAGTGCAGGCACAAGTGCCCTCAAGGCACTAAAATTAGCTTTTCCAAAATGCATGGTTTTTGTTGCCCTGGTATATATTTGTTTTTTGCACAAGACATTAAATGATATATAATATAAGTTCTGGGTCATTAGAGATCACTAGATCCAGAATAACATTTTTTCTGGTAGGCACCTCAACAACCTGTGCAATAAAATTGTTGTGCAACAAGTTTATAAAGTGTTCCCATTAACTGATCTGGCAGTACTGTTGCTCCAGTCAATATCTGGGTAATTAAAATCCCCCATTATCATTACTTTATCCAAACTAGCAGCCTTTTCTATTTGCATCAGGAACTTAGCCTCCTCCTCCTCACTTACATTAGGGGGTCTAAAGCGTACGCCTACAATTCATTTGCTGGACTCTTTACAATTGGTGAAGAACTCCACACACAAGACTTCTGCCCCCTCATTTTCTAACATAACCTCCTCCTTTATATAAGCTTTTAAATCCTGCCTAACAAACAGACATATCCCTCCTCCTTTTCTATTGCCTCCGTCCCTCCGAAACAAAGTATAGCCACTGATATTAACTGCCCAGTCATGCGACTCATTCAGCTATATTTTGGCCACACCAATCACATCATATTTTCCCTCCAGCACCTCCAGCTCTCCCATTTTACCAGTCAGACTCCTTGCATTTGCAAACATACATTTAATACTGGTACCATATTGTACATATGACATGTGGTCCTCCCTATCCTTAACAGTACCCCCAGCCAAATCTCCTCCCCCATTTTCCCTTTCTTTGCCCACTATCTCATCTTACCTGTCTTCCACTGAATCTTTTAATGACCCCCCCCATGCCCAGTTTAAAATCTCCTCCAACCGTCTAGCCATCTTCTCTCCCAAAACAGCTGCACCATCATCATTGAGGTGCAGCCCATCCCTTGCAAAGAGCCTGTAGCCGACTGAGAAATCAGCCCAGTTCTCCAAAAACCCAAAACCCTCCTGCCTACACCAATCTCTCAGCCAAGCATTAATCTCCCTACGCTCCTGCTGTCTCCTTAGCGTTGCTAAAGACTCAGGTAATATCTCTGAGAAAATGACCTTGGAAGTCCTCGCCCTCAACTTTACACCTAGTTTTTTTTAAAATCGTTCTTGAGGACTTCACCACCTGCTCTAACTTTGTCATTGGTACCTATGTGTACCAAGACCACTAGGTCTTCCCCAGCCCCTCCCAATAATCTGACCACTCATTCCACCACATGCCGAACCCTAGCACCAGGCAAGCAGCAGACTGTTCGGCATGTAGGGGCCTTACGACAGATTACACTATCCACATTTCTAATAATTGAATCCCCTATAACTAAAACCTGCCTTTCCTTCCTTGCACTCCCCCCACCACTGCCTCCCAGGGTGCTCTGAGAGTCAGTCTGCTCCATACATGCCAGTTCAGAGTTTTCCTCCCAAGCATCTTCAACCAAAACAGCGAATTTGCTGTTTTGGATAAGCTGTGGACCAGCCCCCTACCCTTCTGTCCCCTATTTCCCCTCCTGACTGTCACAAACCTTCCTCCCTCATTAGCCTCCACTGCCCCTTCTCCTCCCCCCACTCCACTAGCCCCTGCCAGTGGTTGCTCTGGGAGCCTCCTTTCCTCCCCCTCGTTTGCCGCTGCTCTTAGTGCTGCAAGTTTACCCCTTAGAGTCGGCAGTTCAGATTCCAAGTCTGCAGTTCAGATTCCATATGATGAGGTCACATTCCTAGTTTTTACAGAAATCTGTCAGAATACGTTAAAAATACATATAAAATTGTGTTGATTACACTCAGCAGATGACTGTATGCCAGATTCACTTCTACAGAAATTCTTGATGTTCTACCACCACCGCTCTGTAGTAAATCAAAAATAGCTTTCCATCAAGTTGACTCTTTTACTGGTTGCATGATAAGTGAGCACAGAGTGAATTTAGATTATAACTACTCCATGATAATTTTGCTGCTAGCACATATCAGTCCACAACATTTACAATCTTATTCTTTTATCACAGCATTAATTTTACCAGACTGCCATTCTGAACATAGAGATCAACACCATCTGCCTTATTTCCTATTTTATACTTGAAAAACAAGAATTGTAGAAGTATAGCTTTCTTGAACCGTGGTTTAGTAATAGCCACAAAATCACTCATTTGAATGACTGAAACAGGTTCAAAAAGTTAATTCATGAAACAATGACATTTGTGCAGCTGGAATTTAAAATATTGTTTTTACTTGATTACAGAAAAAACTACCGTCTTTTGAAATCTAGGAAATTTCAGAGGTTTGCTAAACGTGTTTAAAAGAAATGCCCCCACTCTTAAAAAAGTTACATTGCGATAAACCCTTGTGATAAACAAAGATAAAGTGAGGATGAAACACTGTTTCAGGGACAGGTTTTGGAAGCATTACTCTGCTGTTCTTGCTAAGATCCTAAGAAAATCTCAAATATTTGATTTTATCTTGCCATCTGAAAATCCATATACTATCAGAGAAGACCAATTAAAGCTGAATTCCTATTAACCACCCAGTCTTACAAGAATTATAAAGGATGCAAACAGTCCTTCAAATTGTACTTCGATGGATAATAACAACCAGCTTTAATTAGAAGCTTATCGTGTGGTGAAGGAGAAATGGAATTGAACCTGCTTACATGACCATTCAATGACTTGTCCCCTATCAATACGCACCTCTGCCCCTTATCACATGGCTACAAACACACCGCTCTGTGCCTGTCTTTCATTTCTGTTAACTGCATGGTACAAGACATCCTTAAGTCTGCTTTCACACAAATAGGCAAGCATGAAATAGCCCCTGACAAAGCTATTTGCCCATGTTACTTTTCTTTTTTATTTTTCACAGCAACCAACAAAAACATTATTGAATCATTAAACAATAGCAGTACAGTTGTAGTTTATTTTCTTATAAATTAATGCCCTGGCTTATACTTTGGCATGCAAGGAGTTAGGGCTATAGGTAAGTATAGATAGCTGCCCTTAGTCGGTAGCCTCAATCCATTCAAATTTTTGGGGGCAACCCCTTGCAGCTTTCAAGAGAAGTAAGGCTTTAAGTAGACTTAGCCAGGTGGCCAGTTTAAGTCAGGATTGCATAATCCAATGTAACAGTATGCAGTTCCTGTTGTAGAACAAAAGAGTATGATAGAGTATTTACAATCAGAGATACTTTATATTAAATATCGGAAAGAGTCTGCACCCAAAAGGATTGCATTGTAGTGCACAACCACAGGAGGCGAAGATAGCTTTTTTCTGAGGCACTGTATATGGGCAGCTGAACAAGTCTAGACAGCAGTTAGGGATTAAATGAAGCCTACAGTATGTATGATTTTGAACTGGATTGCCCATGTTCCTTTTTAATTTTATATATTAATTCTGCAATCATTGGTTTAAAAAAGTATTTTTGCTGACATGGATCACATCACTCACAGACCCTTGCTGATTTAACCATCTTTAAAATTCTGTCTCTAAGCAGAAGATCTTTAATAGAATATAGCACGGGTTAAAACTGATTAATAATGCATCTACTGCACAATGCAAGAAAGGAAATAGATTCCAGCAACAAACAAGATTAGTATTTCACTGTTTATCACTTTGTAGCTTAAGGCATTTGCAAACTGCTTTACAACTTTTGAAGCAAAACTAATGTGAGGATTGTGCGTATTCAATGAAAAATTTAACTTGCATGGAATACTCTAAGCAAGGGTTATAGAGGAAAATATACTAAAAACAAAGTTTGCAAAAAGGACCAGTAATCTATAGCTTATACACTATATAAAATATAGCATATGGACCTGGTGCAAGCAGCAATGTCAGCATTCCTTAGCAGGTAACAGGTAAACTATTTGAAATTAGGGATGTAGCGAACTGTTCGCCGGCGAATTTGTTCGCGCGAACTTCGACCGTTCGCGTCCGCCGAATGTTCGCGAACGCCGCGCGATGTTCGCATTTTGAGTTCGCGTTCGATTCGAATACAAATCGTTCGACCATTCGACCATCAAATTCCTTCGACCGCTAAAGATCGAACGATTTCCATTCGTTCGAACGATTGTAAGCATTCGATCGTTCGATTCGAACGATTTTAGCGGGTGTTCGAAGTTAGCGAACTGTTCGCGAACGTTCGCATTTTTTGCCGGTGTTCGCGAACGGCGTTCGCGAACACCAAATCGGCAGTTCGCTACATCCCTATTTGAATTACAGTAACATGGATTAACTGTTATACCCTGTTGAAATCCCAGTTTACAATATGTCACTGAGTTTTGCCCCCCCCCCCAGTTACAGTCCAGACTCCTGTTGCCCATAATTTACACTTTCATTTAATCTAATATTTATTGCTTAAAAAATAAGTTTTGGAACATCTGGGATCTAGTCCTGAAGATGCACTACAGCATCTCCACTATTTTTTCAGTGTAAACAACATGAGTTGAGGTGACAGAGATATTAGGAATGGCAAAAAATCGCTGTATACATGTTGAAAGATAATCAACTCTGAGGCAGACTGCACTGCTTTGGCTGCTGACATGAAATGTAAATCCTAATTAAACAACCAATAGCCTTGTGGCAGGTGGCTTTTATCTGACTGGCAATAGAATGCTTGCACAGGTATGGGACATGTTATCCAGAATGCTCTGGGGTTTTCCAGATAAGGTTCTAAAGATGAACAAAATCCCCAATAGGGTGAAATCTGGTAAGAATGGATTTTTGTACATCTTTTGATTAGAGAGCTCATGTCTTCTGTCCCTGGTTTAATTCCACCGGCATCTGGTGAAATTCTTGGAGGAAACCAGAACCCTGACATTTTGGTGTTCCTACATATGAAACATATATATGGAATATCATGCTCATTCACTTGACAAAGCTGATAAACTCCTAACATGTCTTTCTAATTATAAATTAAGAGAAGCAAACACATTTAAGAAGTAAGACTCAATAGCTTATTTTTCTAAGAAAATATTTTACAAAAGTTATTCTAGTTTATGAAAATTATTAATAATACTGCATGAAGCAGTCAGGAGTCAGAAAATAGCTGGAAGGAAAAAGATCATTAACAGGTGTTTGAAGTCTGTTAAATGAATACCACATATGTGTCTGCTTGCCAATAGAAATTTATAATTGGAAATTCTGTTCTATTTCCATAATCCTATTTTCTCACCTTCTTTTATGGATCAGTTTTTTTGCAGAAATGCCAAAAGTAAAACAGAAAGAAAAGCAAATGATGCACTTTTTATAACTAGTGATATTAGGACAGAAGCTGAACTGAGTTATTTTTAAAAGGATTCTATCTTTTGTAAATTAGTACGGTATGTATTACATTTGGTAACTATAAGATGAAAAGCCAAATAAAAAACATTTTTAGTAACTTTTAGAAATACATTGTGGTTTGCAGTTTTTCCTCAGATAATATGAGTAAATTATGTACAATATGTTATATCATTAGTTATCAGTAAACCATAAGGAAGGCTAACAGTAATATTCCAGCAACATAGGGAAATATTAGGTAAATTTGGCCTAGGAAAGAGTATTTAGATATATCAGTATTTTTCAAAACTTGAAGAATTTATCATGTCCTAATAGACAAAATGTTTGGTTAGCAATGTGAAGAGTCCCTTTGTCAAGCCAAGCACATTCCTAGGTATGGGAATTTACAGTAACTGTGAAACTGTAGTAGATACACATACTCTACCCTAAATAAACGTTTAACAGACCTGGCTTGCTGTATATAGTAGATTTCACAAGTTGACTGTTCCTATCTTTGATATGATGTAATTAAAGAGGAGCTACAGCCTTCAGGCAGCTAACTTTTAAGTACAACTCTACATCAGTTACAGCCCATGCTTTTTGAGCTGTCCATATTAAGTTCCTATCTTTTTTAATTTATTAGCCTATCTCTCTGGTGAAGTTCCACATGCTTAGTGTGCTTTTTGCTGCTGTATACAAAGGTAATTAACTCTGAGGTAGACTGTACTGCTTAGGGTACTGCTATGCAATATAAATCCAAATTAATCAACCAATAACCTTGTGGCAGGTGGGTTTTATAGGTTTTATACATGCTGGTATATATTTAATCTATTATTAATATGAAAGACAATAGGGGTAGGCATGGTGAAAAATGCAAAAAATGTGCGCAATGTCACCTTTTTAGCACTTTGCATTTTGCTACTGCAGAATTGATGCATGTTTATGAGCTCTGTTTTGGATAAGGGATGGGTGGCAATTCTGAAATTTCTGTTACAAGGACATTGATTCAGATTTGAAAACAGGAGATTCCATCTTAAAATACAGAGAGGTTTTTTTTTTACAGTGAGGTCTGTGAAATTGTGGAACTCTCTCCAAGGCTGTTATAATAACAGATGCATTAGGTGATTATCTTACTGAAATTAATTCTTGTATAAAATATATCCAGGGACAGGTTTGATTGCCCTCTTAGGAGTCTTATATCGCTTTAACAACATGTGTCTTTTTTCAACCTCACCTTAAACTTTGTTGCTGTGTAACACAGGGGTTCCCAACCTTTTTCTTTTTTAACAAATTTACAAAAATAATTGGAAAGCAACACAAGCATCAAAAAGGTCCCTGGTAACTCTCTATTGGGACAAATTCTAGCAGTAGCAAGAATTAACTTGGCAAAAAATTGGCTCCAAAAGACTATCGATACGCGCAGCATTGTAGAAAGAATAAACCACACACAGCATCTGTTGTACTTAACGGCTTTATTGGAAGATGCTGTAGAGAAACATACACATATATGGTCCCCATGGAATGCTTTCATGCAGTCACGAGTACCAAACAGCAGTCAAGACAATTGTAGTACTGAGAATGTTGGGAATTGAAATGCACTGGAAAGAACATTCTAAGGTTGTTATTCTCCTTTACTAACATCCCCTCCCCTATACTGAAGATAATGCTGACATAACCAAAGCTTGTCAATTGTTATTGCATATTTCTTTTTCTGAAAATAAAAGAGATTTAAAAAAAAAAGGTCCCTGGTGATGCCAAGCAAGGTCTGTGATTGGCTTTTTGGTAACCCCTATGTTGACTGCCAGTCTACAAGAGACTCTATTTGGCAGTACAGCTGTTTTTTTTTTTACCCCAAATTTGCCCCCAAACCTGGAATTCAAAAATAAGCACCTGCTTTGAGGCATCCAGAGCAACAACCAAGGTGTTGGTGAGCAACATGCTGCTCACATGCCACTATGATAGTAACATATTACATAATAGATAAGCATGCTGTGAATTTACACAGTTAGTAAAATAAACAATGTTAGCTTAGTAGAAGTAATAATTCTAAAAAATATATATATACAAACCTGCAATTTACATATGTCTGCTGTTCCAACAGATGTCTAAATGACCCAGTGGGCATACCATTATGCTACACATGGATGGCAGAATAAATAAGTAATACAATACATACAGAACAACTCCAGGTTAGCTAATGCCTGCATATACATACAGATAGAGATGACTGAATCATAAGATTACTGCTGTGAGTGATACTTGGATTCATGGCTGCTATGTTTTTGGAGCTGTTGTTGATCTATCTCCTGGAAAGCAACCAATACAGCGCATAGAAGACCTCTCGTAAATATTAAAGACATAATTATTTTGCTATAATTCTCATTTTAATTCTTTATTTCATTAGGTATTTTAACACATCAGTAATAATGTTTACAGGTATAGGGTATCTGGATTTTAGATACCATAACAATCATGTACAATATGTATGTACTCTACAGTACAGCATATACATTTTAATGCTAAACATCTTCTTGTATAATATGCCAAACAGAGAGCTGCAAAATTATTCCTTTTTTTGGCCATTCACTCATACACATCAGCAGAAATACTAATGATGAATGCAGAGTGAAGAGCTTTTATCACCTCTTATACTAAAGTGATCTCATCAGTCTGATGATAGGTACAGTTATGTTAATCAAAAGCACATACTTTGCAGAATTCTGTCATGTCAAGATTTCTTTGTTTCCAGTAATACAACACTTCAGCAATCCTTGCATGTCATGATTTCTAATAAATGGTTCCCCAAATAAGGGGGGAGATTTATGAAGAACCTTTTGAAGTAATTATTTTTTAATCTTAAAATGTTAATATATGTATTTTTATAGACACTAGTGTGGAAATTCTACTAATTATTTAAAGGGGTCCTCCAACCTAAAGCAGTTTTTTCATATAATTTTTAGCAACTTTCCAAAATACAATTATTAAAAAGTTTTCCATGACTGCTATTGAAAGCAGTGTTTGTTTATATGTTTTTGTTCTCT
This sequence comes from Xenopus laevis, assembly GCF_017654675.1. Lineage (NCBI taxonomy): Eukaryota > Metazoa > Chordata > Amphibia > Anura > Pipidae > Xenopus > Xenopus laevis. Next base: position 75,767,257 of record NC_054375.1, on the reverse strand, counting down.
GAATCTTAAAGGGACAACACACCTCTTGCTCAACATGAGCTCAATGAATAGGGCTTGCCTATTTTTTTAATCATGAAATATTGTGGGTTTTTGCTATGTTATGAGCTAAAAAGAGCAAAGAGGGAAACTGAAACTACTCTATGTTTAATTTTTGGTATTTGTGAGAAAATATTTATTAAGCATCCACTATGGCAATATTTTTACTATAACGACTCTCCTTTAATGGCAACACTCAGCACAAGAAAATTACTAATGTACTAATGTAGCAACCATTTGTGTTAGACCTATGCCTCATATAAAACTGCCTACACAATTTGACAAATCTTAAGACTGACCAGATGGCTGAACGAATTAGTATGTATATGACTTGGCGAAACATTTGCTTCCAGTAGACATTGATGGTCACACTTACACTCAAATGGTAAGCAAAGAATGTCTGTGAAAGCCATGTACACCTTATACAAGTATTACCTGCACTATAGGAAGAGTAATGCCAAAAATAAAATTAATTCATTGGGATTCATGCAACAGTGATTTCAATCGCTGCTTGTTGAAATGTGCTCTGGGAAGCAGAATTTTTTTCATTGCAATGTCCATTCTGTTCAGTTTAATGAGATCATCCATATTCATGACAAGGGTCAGGAAGCTAAAGAAAATACAACAAGGTATTTTAAATACAAGTATGTTTAACAGAAATATTTTTTAAAGCTCCATTAAAGGGGACCTGTCACCCTAAGAAATAATTTCAAATTCTTTTCTATCATGTTAGTTGAGCAAAATAAACTTTATTTACACTGTATTTATTATTTAAATTTTGTTTCCTTCTGTCTTGGAATTATACAATCACAGCAAGCAGGCAGCTGCCATTTTGTGGACACGGTTATTAAGGGAAATTGTGCATCACCCCAAAATCTTGTGTATGCACCAGAATGGGGGACCTAATGTCCATGTGCAGTGCCCTACACAACTATAGAGCCTGAGGAGGGAAGGGGGAATGTGAAGAAGCAGTAAAATGTAGGAAGTGCTGAATGGAAAGTGAAAGTAATTGACTGCCCCTCCTCTATGCCACGGGCATAGAGGTGGGGCAGGTAATATTTGATTGACAGTTCAGATTTTAAACAACTTTATAACAGGTATGGATGTTTTAATGAAAAAAAAATTTGGTGTTCCATATTTAATTTGCAAAAAGGACTTTCATTGTGCAGCTTTTTATGTGTAGGTGACAGGTCCACTTTAAAAGACAACGAAAAGCCTAATCACTGAGGAGTGAAAATATGTGCCAATTGCTCACCTCAGACCTCAGGCTGGCACGCTTCTTCATTGAAAACACACAGGCATGGTGTACTATTCCAGTAAGTGCCGCAACGCCATCTTACCTACAGTACCATCCCAATGCCTTTGTAGCTGCTCATAAATTTGTATTTCATAGTCTAACTTCCACACATATCCACAGCCCAGGGCAGCTGCAAGGGACAATTGTGACAAGAGAAAAATGGCAGCACAAAGCTCACTAGTATAGTACCCCTGTGCATTACAATTCAGCAAATAGAAGCACCAGTTTTCTGAGGTTAGTAATTATACTCACTGGAGGATGCCTAAGAAATTAGCACCCTCTTTCCTTCTCCTGTTAAACAAATTTTCCATCCATGACTAAAGGCAAGTGAAGTCAAGTGAATCTAAGGAAAGGGTTTGATGTGAAAATTGTATAAATAGCTGCTTAAAGGAGATGGAAAGGCTTGCAGCACTTGGGGGTGCCAAATGTTAGGAACCCCCAAGTGATAGTGTAGTTACTTACCTGAAACAGTGAGCACCAAGGAGCAATCTTCTTCTGTCTTCCTCCTTCTTCGCGTCTGTGCATACGCAGTAGAACAAAAAGCCGAACTTTAACTAAAAACTGTGCATGCGTTTGTCCCAGGTAATTTGAAGACAGAAGAAGATGGAAGTGGATCGCTCCATGGTTCTCACTGGTAAGTCTATTAAACGTATGTAGAAACCAGCTAAACATGTACAATCACACTTAAGTATAACATTTTAGCATAAATTCTATTGTGCAAGTGCACTTTTACAAACAATGCACCCACAGCATTTTATTACTAAGTCCCTAAATAAATATTTGACCATAAAGAGTACCTTCTTCATCTGGTGTTACTGACCCTTCAATGGCCCCACAGAAAATTAAATCTTTCTTTACAGACAATGCCTGGCCCTGACAATTTGCCATTATTTCGGTTACAGGCTATGAAAAGGAGAATAGAAATGCTAATAATTCTAAAAGCATACCGAATAAATAATACCAACTTGTGCTAAAAAGGTCACTCTAAAACATGCTGTAAGTTAATTTAAAGGTGAATGTCCCCTTTAAAGATATGATTTTTATGCTGCTTAATAGGGCTTCTAGCACAGAAGCCATTTGCGAGGGTTGCTGTGTCAGGAGCCCTGGGGTTAATTAAATATGCAGTGAGAAGCCACTCTGCATATTGGGTTCCTGTTACATCAATGACACAACCCAACAGATAATAGAGAGAGGGTTAGAGAGTTGTACAAGAAAGAAAATCTTCTTTTATAAGGCTGTCAGTTAATCTCTAAAATCCACAGGAACTGAGCAAGCAATATGCAGACTGACTTCTCCCTGTAGATGCCACCAGCATATTCAATTAAGTGACAGACTGTAGACACAGCAGCTTTTTTTGACTGCTGTTTAACAACATAAAATCAGAATACATTTATAATGGTAAAGAAAATAGCAAAAGTGCCAAGAGCACTCTTGCACTCCTTAGTGCTCTTCTACCTGTGCCCCCAGCGTCAAGAATGACACTTTATGCACAGGCATGTTTATATAAGTTAAAGTGACACTGATTGTCCAAAAGATATTAAGTTATTATGCCTCAAATAATGAATGCATCCTGAACCTGTATGTATTTTATTTTTGGTGTAGAACTCAATGTGCATGAACCTGCCATTGCTGAATTACTAATCAGAAAGATGCAGGTTCATGTACATCATGTGCTCCATGTACTGTGATCTGATTTTTATTAACATTAAAGCAATTGTACAGTCATACTAAATAATATCTTGTGGTCTGCAGACTGTCACAATATTATGATTCCTTCACTGACTGTAAGCAGGATGGAGGAACGACTTCTTGCCCTTTTCTCTTTATAATTCTGTATTCGCATATTTAAATGATAAGCGAAGCTCTTTGAATTTTTAGCAATTTATATTTAATGACTAGAGCTATTTAGAAAACTTATGAGGTGAGAAACACAATAATCAACAGGAACTGATTTATATCCTGATCACAGCGCATGGTTGGCTGTAGTCACCAGCTATTCACACTGTCAGTAATTTGACATTAGAATGAGCTGCATTTTCTGTTAGCCATTTGTTCTACTGTGTGCTGCTGGCAGGAAATGCTGTATGAAAGTTTTAAAAATAAGCACAAGGAAGGAATGACTCTTTAAATGCCAAACGATAATTTCTTCCTTTTAAATCATGCCCTTGAATTGTGCAAGGCAGGTGATAACAAGGCCCCTTATCTATAACTGAAATAAATCCAAAACCCACAGTCCATTACATAAAATTAGCATTTCATCTCAACTGTACATGACTGCATTAGGAAAGACAGGAGTAGATTTTTTCATTAAGCTTATGCCAATCCCAAAACGATTCCTACATACAAAGTTTCAACCAAAACCAGCTGCATGAGACAATCCCAAGAACATCTCTATTTGAAGCATTAATAAAATTTAGCATGTTCGATCCCCTCGGAAATGTAATACGGTTTTATAATACACTGCTATGTGGTTTGCTAATGTGTTATTAAATGCTCTACAGATACTGTCAAGTTTGAATAAAAAAATCTTATATTTATTCATGGAGGAATCAAACAACATCATTAAACTGTCAGTTCTCACAAACATGTTTCTACTGCAATATGCAGGCATTTCCAAGAACTTGTAACAAAAAGAGCAATAGTTCTATCGTTACATTAACTGAAATTATTCAGTATTACAAAAATCACTATTAACGGGACGACTTAGGCACAATTGTGTTAAAAAACATGCACATTGTTTTATGGGTCATTGCACTGGGATATCACAGAGCCTATACATAGCACACAAAAATAAACTTGAAAAACACTGTACTATATATTGTTATGCTTATTAATCTCTCTCTGATACTGGTGGTTCTTTCTCCCTATAACTCTGATAAATATTATAGGCTCTTCTGAAATTCTTTGTGGTGTTATACCTTTTGGTATACTTTAATATGAATTATAGAAAGCCTGTGGTTTGTATTTAGTCCATTTCTATTCACTGGTGGAAAGTGCTCAATTCTATCTTTCACTGCCCACTCTCTTCAGCCTTGTCAATAACCAATTTGTGTGACTACTTTAAGGCATTTTGTACCTTTGCTTGCCTTTGTAGAAATATTGCCCATTTTGCACGTCTTTGAGGCTCATTTATCAAGATTCTCATTATAGTGGTTTCAGAGGTTTTTGAAAACACAGAAAACTAATTTTCTCTAAAACCACAAATGCCATGGAATTTATAAAGAGAACAAAATATAGAAAGTACAAACCAAAAAATGCTGAAAGTTCAGATTAAAAACACGAAAAAACCTCTATAACCTAGAAAAATTTCTGAAATTTTTTTTTTAAAGAAAAAAATGTTATTTGTGAAAAAAATAGAAGTATCAATGTGTGGTCGCAGCCTTAACAGAACCAAGAACGATTTCCAACTGCTCCTTATTTTGGGTTGCCATACATGAGCGTGAGCTTTATGTGCCATGTTAATTGGTACAGTATGTCTGTTTCTGCAGTCATTGTAGTGTTTGTAGGCATATGTACTGTAGCATAGATACTACATTGAAGGCTATGTGATTTTGCCAACTTTTGTACTCTAACTGATATAATCCATTCCCAAAAACTAGAGATCCAGTTAGTTGTTACCACTGAGCAAGTTTATTGAATTCCTCTGACAGGACATTTCTATAGTTGTCAAACTGTGTATCTAATGCTTATATGCTTTTCTGAGCTGCCATTATTCATTCATCCACAGTTACCCTGCATCTAGGCAGGCTCTGTAAATAATTAGCTGCAATGAAATAATAGTCACTTTGCAGCGAGCTCTCAGATAGTCGCTTACAACCGACACTATTCAGTTGGACACATTTAATAGACTACCTCAGGGTAGTCTATTTTACAGCACTACCGCTATGTTTCCATATTTATATGTTTGCATTTTCTTGTCTTTTTGTACTACTCTGTAGGGCAAATGTAGCATAATTCAACATTGCATTTATTTATTGTACCTAATAATTAGTTAAATCAAATGGACTTGCTGTTTTTCTCAGCTTAGTTAATTTGACATATTACTATAGATATACCATGGCCTGGATGAATGACAGCCTTCAAAGATAAAATGCATTTATTGCTATATTGAATATAGTTTGTACAACTCAAATTTTCAAAATTTATTACAAGTTTAAAAAAAAATTAATGAAAATCTCAGCCACATAATACCTGTTATTCTATTTGAATGAATGCAAAGCATCAACATAGTCGATGTTCATTTTGGGCTTTTTTTGGGGATTTTTTTTATTATAGTAGAGATTTTACAGTCTCATTGAAAATGAGCATCACAATGTGATATTCCTTTGCAAGTTATTTTTTCTGACAATTAAATGCTATTGTAATTAACCTATAAATACTTAAGAATTCATCATACCCACTGTTTATCCTGCACTCAGATTTTTTCCTTTTCTTCCTACAGTATCCTACTTTCAAGTTGTTTTCCTCAACTGTGCTACTACCTGTCCCTCATTCTATATTTACTATACCTTCCTTATCTATACAGTGAACCCACATTTTACATCATTACCCCGATTTTAAGTTTTCTCTCATTTTACATTGTTTTGTGGTCCCACCTATATATTATCCATAATACATTTCCCTGATTTTACATTTTCCTGGATTTTACACCATTTTTTTCTGTTCCCCTGAAAAACATAAAATGGGGGTTCTACTGTATTTCCAAATTTCCCCTCCTTCATTTCTTTCCAGAATATTAGCTCCTTTTTATTCATAGCCATCTCCTACTTAATTAGTCTTAATGCCACACAATGTTGTTTCACTGCTGGTGGAAAACCCAATGATATGGATTGCCGAGTGTGAATTTTCTGGTTAAAATCTGCCACTTCTGCACAGTGGCAGGTGGATTCCATTCAGTTCATGTGATGCTCAGACTGTGGGGTTCAGTCAATATTTACATTTTCTCTTTAGGTGGAGCCTTACTCCAAACTGTTCCATTGTTTTGTATCCTTACCACCCTCTTTTACTTCTGTGTCTTCATCCCCATCACATCATTGGCCTATTTAAACCTTAGAAAGTGTAATTACTCACCAACTCTACCTACCTTCTTCAGAATTTGTTCTGTACCTCGTGCCCCTGCTTAACTCTTTCCCATGTCCCCTCTTCTACATATGTATCTCTGCAATTCAGCTTTGCTTATTTTCCCCTTTCTGTGTTGTCTCCATCTTACAACTCTGTTTCACTTTATCCATCAATTTCATCAGATTCAATATTTACAGCAAATTGACATTATTAAACACTCCACTGTAATTACTGATGTAATTACTGAGTTATTAGTGGATTCAGGAGTTCTATACAAATATGACCTAGTTTTATATAACAGTGTGAGGCAAAATGAAAACAATCATTTAAATTCTAAACAGTTACAAATACATTTCTAAATTGTATTTCTGTTGCTATAAGCCTAGCCATACATTAACATGAAGATATAAATGGATTTGTATAATAATGTAAGTCATAAAGCAAATCTATTTTCTATGAAACCACTCAATAAATAAAAATAGAACTGTGGCATTGAAGTCAAAACACAGTTTAAGCCAGGTTCTGCCTGATGCTACAATTAGTCAAACATATGTTACTGCTATACTTATCTGTCTTTTAAATTGGAGCTTCACAAAAACTACAGATGTCTGAAATGTGCTGCATATTTGAAGGAAAAGAAGAAGGCACTTGAAGGTTTAACTGACTTCCCATTGCACTCTAACACTTCTAACAGACAAAAAAACTGTCATAAGAACATCACATTTTTTTTTATTTATTTTATTAAATAGAAAAAGCATTTTCCTCACTGGTCCATAGATAAGACATAAATAAAAGCACCTACAGGCAGAGTATAAAGTACAGGTATGGGATCCATTATCCAGAAACCCATTATCCAGAAAGCTCTGAATTAGGGGATGGCCATCTCCTATAGACTCTATTTTAATCAAGAAAAACTTTAAGGGGGTTATTTATTAAACCTCAAATTTTACCCTTTTCTCCGACAAAAACTCTCATTTTTTGATATATATTATACCCCGATATTATAAGCCTGAATCCGAAAATCATCCTTTTTTGATGCCAAAACAAAACTAATGGGTTTAATTAATGTTAAAAGATTTTTTATAGACTTGAGATATGGAGATCCAAATTATGGAAAGAACCCTTATCCAGAAAACCCCAGGTCCCAAGCAGTCTGGATAACATGCCCCATACCAGTATTACTAAAAAAAAAATTCCATGTGTAATTGTGCTAAAGGACCACATTGTTGGGTGGTCTATTTAAATAAATGAACGTGGTCAAATTTCCTTTTCACCAAGTACATAAAGTGAGTGCAGAAGTAAACACTGTGCACAAAACACTTGTGTTTGCACTTGCATGTATAGCGGTTGGTCCACTGTGGATATTTTGTGCATGAGAGCATGGTTCATAAAGCATACTCAGTCAAAATAGTGCCATGTATCTAACATCTGTCTTGACTAGGTAGTAAAAACAAGATGCTCAGTGTTGGCATACAGTTGAAGCCTTATTGCCTTTTCACAGTTTACACTAGCTTAGGACCCTAATTGCACATTAATACCACTGTAAATTTAAGGAGTTTTACAGCATGAATAGTCCTGAATAGGTTTACAAAAAAAAATAGGAATTGAAAGATGATTAGTTGTGTGTACTAAATCGGATCTATTTATATTTTTACCTGATATATTTTTAGTCAGTTTACAGTATGCCCATGACTTCATTACTCTCATGTAACAGGGTTAGAAATTCATCTCCCATTCCGATTTGCTAATTCACAACCACAGAAATTATCAATATTGTCAGCACAATAAAATCTGCCCTGGTCTTATCACACAAAACCTTGTATTTGATGACAATATCTGCATGTGAATGCCCACATTTAAGGATAATTTTAAGGAGACATACTCTATAATGAGTTTACAAACTGCATCATACACATGCATAAGACCATACGCAAACAGTTTTAAAAATGTAGAAGGCATAGAACACGTTATTAGGGAATTAACAGTAGTGACAGATTTTGATTGAGGAATGAAGAGTAGAAATGTTGAAGGCACACTGGCAGATAGGGAATTTACTTCGTTGAAAATGTGGGTCTTTTGAGAGTGTTTAAAACCTGCAAAAGTAAAGACATTCTGACAGCAGAAGTTAGTGAGTCCCACATGAATGACCTAACAAGAAATGTCTTGTCAAGAGTTTGATGAGGTTATGAAAGATGAAGATATCACAAGGTCATGGATGGAACACAGAGGGAGAATGGAAGCATAATTAGAAATGAAGTCAGCAACATACTGTATGCAGCACACGAGTTATGAAGGTATTGGTAGGCAAATGAAAGCCTTTAAATCTAAAACTGGAATCTTTAGGAAGACAGCATAATGAATGGCAAAGGGGACTGACTAAAAGGTGAAGATATAATAAAGAGAAATGTCTCTGGCACAAAAGGAAACAATATTTCTCTGCTATAAGCCATGCATTATCATCACATCATATATAAAAGGCTACCTGATATTAAGGGGGGTATTTGTTAAAACTTGAATATTTCTCATGCAGTACAATTTTTCGGGGCTTTTTTCCGGAGTTGAGTGTAGGAACTGGCCACACCAGGGATGACTTTGACGTAGTTGGCCATCTTAAAATCTCTGTTTTGTTTAAAGTGTAAAGCATTTTTAGTAGATTAAGGTACAAAATATTTCAATATATTGATAATGGGTTGAGTGCAGAGGACCTCTTGTATTTGTCTGTATGTATTTTTTGGTCACAGCCTCATTGCACCCCTGCTTAATGTTTTTTAAAAATTAGTGGTGAGCACAACTTTCCCTTGTTTGTTACATCTTTTCCTGTATTGCTCGAATTTTTTGAGTTTTTGCCTGAAAGCCCAGATAAAGTTGTATTTTCGGGCTAAACCCAATGCAGACCATGAAAATTCAAATTAAGATAGGTGCCTCTCCCATATACAGAACCTTGACAGGGTTTTTTCCCTCTAAAAATTCAAGTTTTCTATAGAAAAAAACTCACAACTTTAATAAATAACTCTCTAAAAGATGCATTGGATGAATTAAATAAATGTTTGATGAAAAGCCATGAGAGCAAAATGCCAAGAGAACAGTAAAAATAACAAAAAAGAGTGAGGTTTTACCTAGTGCTATGGACATATCGCTGTTGCTTTCCTTGAGAAGATGGACAAAAATGCTTTACATGCAATTTTTATTAGTGAGCTTTGCTTAATGAAACTTATAGCTAGCCATACAAAATTGAATGTTACAAATGAGATTTGTATGTTCACAAATTGTTTTCCTTGCTAGATTCAAATTAATCAATAGCACTTGTTATTCTAATCTCCAAGGACTATTGTGTTGTAATGTGTATCCATGGCTACATAAATTATGCTGTTTTCAATCCAATTAGTGGTCACTGTGAGTCTGACCAGAGCAAAATGATTATCACTGCCAATAGCCATATACAGTATAAAAGTAAAGTATATGTTATGAATTTCTGTGTTGTTATTATCCAGCTCATCTTTGATGTGACTTTTACAGGTTGTATATTTTTATAAAGGGTTTATTTTAATAAAAAAAGCTCTTTTTTGAGCAACAATTCTGTACAAATAAGTATATAGTTCAGGTATGGGACCTGTTATTAAATGCTGACAGGGAATGGACAAATGGTCACAAAAAAAAATCATGTGGTTTCTTGATCTTTTACACAAAGAGAAATGCCACAATGCCAATATTAAGGTTGAACTGTATCAACTGACATTATACGGTATGCTAACATTTTCTTCAACATTATTTCTATGACCACCCTGGGTATAATGGAAATGACAGAATAATCACTTCACATCTAAAATGTATCAGAATGATTATTTTTCTAAGTTCCTTCGTAAACATGGGATTTTAACAACTACATCACCAAAGAGTCTGTAGCATGTAAGGCTAATGCAAGATGGGGCTGAAAATTGGCCAGGCTGAGAATTGGCCCCTACTCTGGCATTTCCATCCTGTCCTGCCTGCACCAGGAACAATTCTGTTGAAATCGGCTCAGTCACACATGGCTGATTTCAGCACAAGAATGCAAAGAAGGAACAGAAAAGTGGGGAAAAATGAATGAGAATGGGAATAGTGAGACATGATAGAGCTGGTCTATTGTTAGAGCACCCTGTTGTTTTGTAATGCTAAGCAGTAGAAGAATCTAACTAAAAACTATGTAAACTCTTTTGTTCTTAATGCCCTTGGGGTATATTTATCAAAGGGTGAAGTTAATAGTGAAGTTCCGCCACTAGAGTGAAATTCCGCCACTCTCCATTCATTTCTATGGGATTTTTATAGGCGTATTTATCAAAGGGTGAACTTTCACTTTCACCCATTGATAAATACGCCTTTCAAAATCCCATAGAAATCAATTGAGAGCTGCGGAATTTGACTCTAGTGGCGGAACTTCATTCTTTGATAAATTTACCCCTTTGTTGTAACCTTTATTGATTATTCCCCTGCAGCAAAGAAGGAACATACACATAGATCCAAAGGGGCCCATTGTATCTTCCCAGCCCAAGCACCAATCAAGTTACCCATGAATGTTAAAAGGGAAAACAAGGGCTTTTGGGAAAGACTCCCTAGTAACCTGTAGCACTGAATTTACAGAGAGACAACCTGCCATCACTTTACATCCATGCTGTCTCCTATACTAAACTCTATAGTTAGTATAGATATGCGTATATATAATTCATGTGTAAAAAGTATGGAGGGGTGTGTGTATGGATGCTGTGTTTTCATTTGGAGGGGTTGAACTTGATGGACTTTGTATTCACTTTCCATATCATGGAACATGCTACTTCCAGGGTAATGATGACAAATAAAGTGGGTGAGAAAACAGTTGTATATGGTGGGAGTCTTGGTTATTGCTTAGACTCTAAACTGTGTAAAAAGGTTTCACCTTTGGCATGGTGTTAATAACAGCATTAACATTTTTGATTGCTTTGTTGTGGCTACTAATCCAACTAATCCCTTACTTCAATGCTATGCATAAATTATCAGAACAGATGGAAGGGGCACTTTGGCACTCAAGTTGTGAAGGAACATGTGGACTCAAAATTGTTTCTAAGGGTGGTGGCACATGGGGAGATTAGTTGCCAAGCAACAAATCTTCACTACTGCAGGTGACTAATCTACCTAAAATGTCTTCCCGCCTGTGATGGGCATTCTTGCATGACATACACATAGCTTCGGTTTTCCGAAGTTGCCTAAGGAGACATTTCAGGGAGATTAGACGCCAGCTCTAGTGAAGATTTGTCACTTGGCAACTAATCTCCCTGTGTGCCACCACCCTAAACAGCATTAATGTGTGCTTAGTTATGAATACATTTAGGAGCTTTCTACTTGAATTTACTTTGGTAAATATGCCTTCATATGTTAATGTGTTTTAGTATAGTAAAAAATGTAGATGGTGAAATATTTTTCTAGATTTATTTTACCCCGCTGCTACAAAAAGTACGAATCTGAAAATCCCTCTCAAGGTCCTGTATAATTCAATGGGAGAGGTACCTATCTTAATTTTAAGTTTTTGTGTTTTAAATTTAGATTAATCTTAAACCAAAAATCTTCTTCAATGTATTCTCAGGTTTTTTTTTTTAGATTTTTTTACTTGTAATATGCATGGTATTTCTATTTAGCATGAATTAGGAATCTTTTAGTGAGAACCCTGTGAATTCAGGTTAACAATGGCTTGCTCTCAAAGATTTTATTTTGATGCAGAACCTCAACTACTAAAAGCTATTCTTCTTTACTCAGAGGGGAAAAAATGTGAGCATGCATAAAAAAAAAAAAAGACAAAACACAAGCAACTTTTTACTTTTTTTTTGGAATGCTAGCTTATTTAAGAAACTTCTCAAACCAAATTGTTTAGTTGTTAACAAATAAAGAGAACAAATACATTGACATATCCAACCTCACCAGCTTTTACTGTCCAAGTTTTTTCTAGCCAAGTTTCACATTATTATTTTTTTTAATACATCTTGACTATTTAAGGCTTCAGAAAGTATTTGTGCATATTTTTACATCCATGTTTGAATCAAGAAAAAAAATGCAAACTCAATTTATTTTTATAATTCTGCTCCTCTAGTGTTGATTTTCATTGTGAATGTAAGGGAACTTCTCCAGCCAAACAACAATGTGCCTCTTGAGGATTTAGCCCAACTTTAATATCCTTTTAAAGCACAATTTATCCCCGGTGTGAATCATAACTACAGTATAATCTGGAGGAATACATATGTAGCCCCTGGAGACTGAGGTCGTATTAGCACCACAGCACCATGGCCTCAACACGGGTTTCGTTTGTTTATGTCAAAGGCAAAATACTTTAGGTAATCCGGTTGTTCTGTGCACCATTATTTGCTTAACTGCTCACAATTATGTAAAAAACTTGGTAGTGCCCATGTGTATATCAAACTCAGTACCCCAGCCCTACAAGGCAACAATGCTAACCACTGGTAATCATAGTATTAGCTTGCAGCCACAGAGGCTTAAGTTTTGTAATACAACATTTGGCAGTGTGTAACTAAAGACACACAGTAATTATGCCATGAGAGAATAACAATCATGCAGTGTGTAACTGAAGACACACAGTAATTGTGACATGAGAGAATAACCATCATGGTTAAAAGAATATAAAGTAAACCAAGTACCACTGAAATTCAATCACAAATATTAGATGGTTGTAGTTAAGAACTGTCAACAGCACTATACAGTCTATTATTCATGTTTTATTGTAACCCACTCTGTATGTTTCATGTACTGGCAAACGTATCATTAATACAACTGTTCAGTTAGAAAAAGTTGTAGTCTGGCTAACAAAACAACCTTGAAGTAAAAAAAAACATGTTCATTGTGTTCATACTATTATAAAACATCAGAACTATACAGTTTACAGAAAATTTTAATTTTAGCAGAATCTAGCACTCTCCAAAATCCTATTTTTTAGAATTGATTCATCTGTGTGTAATTGATGCAATTTAATATGACAAATGAGATACTCAGACACCCAGGGGAACATATGAGCTAGTATCTTAAGCAGCTAACAAGTGCTCTCCGTCTTCACTATCTTTTCTATTCCTAGGTTGGCCCTCTCCCCAGCATCTGTTACTTAAGAACCTGTTGTAAATAAAAAAGTATAATTAAGTCTGTTATTAACAGATATTTTATATATCTACTGAACAGAGATTCAGTATTAACACTGCCAACAAAAAAACCTTCATTAAAGCTACTAGCATAAACATGCGTCTTTGCACTTCCATATAGTTGCATTCAGCACTGCCTAATAAATAGTACCTTGTACTTGGTCCAAATTAAGATATGATTGATCCTTATTATAGACAAAACAATCCTATTAGGTTTATTTAATTTAAAGTAGACATTGTACGAAGACTATGGGGCAGATTTATCAAGGGTCGAATTTCGAAGTAATGGGAGTTTGTTTGAACTCCCATAAGTTTGAAATTCGAATAAAAAAAGACTGCAAACTGAAATTTATTTTAAAAAATCTAAGTTTTTTCTTGTTGGTGAAAGTATTCGATCTTTCGAATCGAAGTAAGAACGTATTCGATCGAATTTGATTCAAATTATTTTCAAAAAAAACCCTTGGATTTTTCAAAGTCCACCAATTGACTCCAAATAGGTTCTAGGAGGTCCCTCATAGGCTAAAACAGCCATTCAGAAGGTTTTAGATGGCAAATGATATTCTAATTTTCAAATTTTTTTCAAATTCAAATCGAATTTGGACTATTCCCTAGTCGAAGTACACAAAAATAGTTCCAAATTAGATTTTTTTTTTTGTACTTTGAATTTTCAATTCGACCCTAGATAAATCTGCCCCTTATTGTATGAAGATTATGTAAAGATCCCTTATGCGGAAAACACATTCATAAAAAAAAAAAGCTAAACTAAAATGTTATCTGTCGGTTACCTGTAAATAGCATTATGTACAGAAAATGTTTTATATATAAAACTATACATTCAATAAAATACAGTTTACTTCTGAGAGCTGGATGCATTTCTTCTTTAAACAATGTAATGGACTCATTAAATCCATTCTGAGGGAGTCAAGTGAAAAAATTAATTTTTTCCAACATTTCACAAATAATTATTTAGATAAATTGCAACAATAGCAGACTACAGCATGGTTTCATGGTATAACTTGTATTATAATGACATGATGATATAAGCTTTCAGGCTTCCGGAAGAAAGCATTTCATAATTGCAAACAAGTACAACAAAATGCACATTATAAAATGATTTATATTACATTTGAAGGTTCTACACAATATATAGGGAATAATGTAGCCCCTACTGTAGAAGGATTATTTATTATCAAACACTTCCACAACCATTAAAAGGAATAATGTTTTACAGGGTCTAAAACGTGACTTTATTATCCACAGAAGATAGGTTATTTCATTTTAACAGGCTGTCTTCGATTTTTTTGGTGTAAGCCCCTATCCTGCACAGTCTAACATTTGGCCAGAGTCCCCCTTATGTTATACAATCTAAGGATATTAAATACGTAAAGGAGTTAAATGAACTCTAAGATGACCTCGCATTTTTGTGAATTATTAGGCCCATGTTTGCCTCAGATGAGTAATAAATAAAATATAAAACATTTAAATACATTTTTTAATCTTAATCCTGACACTTTGGTCTGCCAAGGTACTAAACTGCCCAAGCAGTGTATTATAGAAAATCTGGGATGCTAGGAAAATAATGAACAAGAGGGAAATGAGGATGTTTTCAGCTACTAACACACTCTAAATCAAGGATATATTAGAGGTTAAAGCTCATGGTTAAGGCCAATAATCATAATAACCTGTTTTCAAGATGGACGCAGTCAATCCCAAGGGTCTCAATGAACAGCTTCCACCGAGATACTTCATTTTTATATGATTATGGTTTGTAAAATATTTTAAGTGGTTTTATCAAACTAGGTAGAAAATTACTCCAGTGCATATGAGTTGCAATATAAGAATCAATTTCAGATGATTTTTGTAGCATAGTGGCTGTTGTTTTCAATTTTAACAACCATCTCATATTTTAAAACCCACCTGATTTTTTCACCTTAACCATTTAAATGTAAGTTCTGAACATAGTGTAACTTGTTGTTTATTAGCCCAGTTGACTGTTAAAGGAATTCATCAACACTGAAATAATAAATAACAACATTTTAAAAATCCACTTCCAGTTCCAGCAAAACTAACAAAATAGTGTAATGAGATATCTATTAGAGATCTATTCACACTAGCCGTGCGCTATATGTTTTTCACAAATGAGAACAGATCATTTTTAAAAAAACGCTATGTAAATCATTTCACAAATGAGAACAGATAATTTTTTTAAAAAAAAAAAATGCTACGTAAATCATTTGGTGCATTCCTAATGTATTATCAGATAAAGACTCCCATGTGGCATGCTTCCCATGTACAATATAAGGCAAACATTGGCTGCTGATCAAGAAAAGCATGCAGACCAAATTGCTAATGGCTCATTTGCATT
The DNA here is from genome assembly GCF_017654675.1 of Xenopus laevis. Lineage (NCBI taxonomy): Eukaryota > Metazoa > Chordata > Amphibia > Anura > Pipidae > Xenopus > Xenopus laevis. The sequence continues at coordinate 75,751,350 of NC_054375.1, read as the reverse complement.
GTCTTGATTCTTCATTTAAGATAATATATGCAATAGACTACAAGGAAAGCTGGTGATATACTGTATGTTTTAACTTTCAAATTGCAAAATAAGGAAAAATGCATTTAGAGGGTCACTTTTGTATTATAAATTATAATATATAAATCAGGTTGTAATAAAGGCAGCCCCACCACCTTTTTATGTGTCCAATTTGTTTTAGATTATCTCAAATCACAACATAACCAGCAAATGGATTTTTCAAGTTTTGAGGTAATTATTTTTAGTACAAACCCCAAAAAACTTTCTCAAAACTGTTTCTGCTGCTCAGGATGCAGAATAAGATTTGTCTCTATAGAAGTTTTAGCAGTTACCTTTTGGAGATAAAGTATTGATTTTTAAATCATCTCTATTAGACTTCCTGTATTTCTACATTGCTTTTAGAAACTAGTCCCCTTCAGTGCTCTAGTTTTAGACCAAAGGAACATTGTGAGGATACATCTGGGCTCTTTTCAGATGCAAATAAATGCAGATTTAAACATTGGTGCATTTTCTAAAGTCTATAAAAAAGCCCCATAAATGAACAGGCTCCCTATTATTGTTTCTGAGATATAAACATTTTTTAAAACTCTGTGTACTAAATTGCAGCACAACAATGCTTAACAAGCTTGCACAGAATTATATTAAAAAATGAGTGAAACTAAAGCAAATAGATACTTGAATTATTATTTGCACAATAGCAATTACAAAATATGTATTAGTTCAACTTACTGTAAAATCAATACATAGAATAAAGAAGCAGTAAAGCATAACTTAACAGTAGTTTTCTTTCAGCAAAGATTGTTCAAATCCCAGAGGGATAAGGTTCCAATCAACCACCAAAACATAAAAACACTAATGACTGCAAAATTGCACTCCATAGTGCTCATCCTCAAAGGGCTCAGGACTGGCAGGCATAGCACAACCCTGTCCTTACCATCTGCATTTGCGCCCACTAGTGCTGCCTAACTTTCACAACTGAATGACATGAGAATTATGGGGGGCGCAGGAGCAGGAGAGGGTAAGCATACGTGCCTAGCACCACCCAAACCCAATGAATGCTACACTGATGAACAGAGGCAGCACTGTATTTATCAGGAAAGTGCAGAACCTTGCACTTCAAGGTGTGAATAATATGGCAATTTGCACCTGTTTTTGCACTTTGCACCCTGCCACCCTACCCTATGCATAATAAATGACTCCTCAGATGTATATACTGTATGAAGCCTTCGATACATTTCTAACATTGGGATGTCCAGTCTACTGTATATTCTTTTATTATTACAGGCATATACATATAATATTTAAAAGCAGCATACAAAATACATGAGACATTTCAGGACGCGTGTCCCTTCCTCAAACATAATATACATTCATATTGAATCATGAGCTTTATACCCATAAGTGCAACAAGATTCAGAAGGTGAAGGAAATAAATGATTGTTGAGGGAGAAAGAAGTACAGACAAAAGAATCTAGGATTCCAGTTATACATACTTATCATCTGAATATGAAGCGGATTTTACATGTCTTTAATAAACATTGTGTTTTATCCCGTGCCTACCCACAAGTGACAGAAATTTAACAACCTCCTATGCCATCATATAGGAGACCCAGAAATATGAAGGATATGTTAGTAAAAGCCAATATTTGATCTAATAAAAAGGACAGGCAGATGGCACTGGCACAAAGGAAGAGATGGTATGTATCCATGTTTGGAATGTGCACAATGTGGTAGTGTAATAAAGGCTCCACATTTAGTCACCCACAGTCAGATAAAATATATAAGATAAGAGGATATTATACATGTTCCACTAATTATGAAGTTTACTATATTAAGGGGCAGATTTACTATGGTTTGAATGGTAAATTAAAATTTTCAAATCTGAAATGTATCATCCCCCTACCCTGGAAAAAACTCAAATTCCATAGGTCGCCACCTAAAACCTGCCGGTTTTCTGAGAAGTCTTTTGACCCATTTCAGGCAAGTCCTGAAACCTCACAAGTATTTTTGTATGCTACTTTTAATGTTTTCAATACAAATATTCAAGGAGTGCTGGTGACCTTTGTTTTGTATATATGGTTCACCCTTGGCAAGGGTTTGACACTGTGCACCCAGAAAAGAGACAAGGTGGAGTGCTGCAGATACATTGGGCTTTTGCATATAATATTTGATACAGAAAATGAATGGAAACCATCATCTGATCCCTGATCCCATTAAATCGTGACCTATCCAGAATAATATATGGTCTTCCAGTTGCATACAGTGTGAATTAGAGGTCATTCTCCAAATGGAAAGTGTCAGGTGCCAATCCTTTAACAGGCCATTTGCAATCTTCTTTCAGGAATGCAATTTGACCATCTCACACATGATCCACTTATTTGATCCATAGGCAATGCCAGCATTTAGCCCATGGTATCTTTTACTAGTAATGAAGTAGGCCACTTATACGTGTAACACCTACCCTCATCTCACGTTCCAAATACCAGTAGAAACAATGAACAGGAAAAATGGTCCCTGGTGGTTTCACAACACATTAATGAATGGAGGGTAAATGTTTTGTATTATATGTCAAGCAAGCAATCAAGGGCTAAAGAGATCCTTCCATATATGCCTTCTAGCATGTCCAGACTTTAAGAAAAATACACATACATACTTTCCCACACCCAAAAACGCACTCAACAATCCAAAACAGATTAAAAATAAGAACAATAAAATCAAACCCTTACAGTCAATTGGTTCTTCATTGGTGCGTTCAGTGTAGACCATTAAAAAGCTGCTCAAACTAGGTCCATGGATAACATAATAAAAATTAATATAAAGGTGAGCAACCCCTTTAGCTTCCCAATGAGGTTAAAACTGTAATGAAAACATTGCATACTATTAAACATTATTAGAAAATAAACTTCCAAATTTATAAGGGTGACACAAAGGTGATTTTTTTGCAGCAGACTTCAAAAGTTGAGCACAGTTAATGCAGTGGCATAACTTGGTTATCGGCCTTTACCTTGTAACCACACATGATCACAGTATTTAGTATTTGGTCTTTTCTGGTTAAAGCTCTAATGATTTGAGACAATGATTTGAGTAGCAATAGATATTTAGCATTATGAGCAACTTTACAGTATTTATGATTCACAGCAAACATTCAAATTCTAATGCTGACCATACAGTCTAAGGTCGGCTCTGTTGGTAAGTTCACCCTCTATATATTACCCTTTTTGTGTTTTTTTCTGCTGTGTCTAAGATTTTCCATAAACGTATCAAGCATTTGATTTGTTATATCACACAACTAGTATATGGTCAGTTAATGATGCTAAGGTAATTTACTGTACAATACACTCTTTATTATATATTTAACTTTTCTTTACTGTAAGTGGTCTTGTAATTTAATTTGTTAGGCTATAAGACATTTTGGTGTTAGCAAGATAAAAAGTTTCAAAAATGAATCACTGGACAGATGAAGAAGTTCTATAAATAAAGCTGGTTTCTGATAATACCTCACATAAATAAGAGACATCTATCATGGGGTTTGCCAGTATACATCTTTACTCATTGGAATCCTATATTGAAAAATAGTATGGGTGTATCTGAATTCAGTATCAACAGAAATATTATTTATATATTTATATTATTATTTATATAATATGAACATGTCTAGTATGGTACATCTTATTCCAACTGAAGAAAGCCTTTAGTAACATCATTTTTAAATCTTACCATCAAAAAATAGAAAAAGTTTTCACAGATGAACATTCAGCTACACTTGCTCTTCAATGATGTTGTCAGGACATACCAGGGTCTGAACCATGGTCTGTGTGTTATCAAGCTGCTGCACTATCCTCCTGCACCACTGGAGGCTTTTTGAAGACACATATGTTAACATCTCACTGTACTGACCTTGTTCTCAACATCTCCTCATCTACACCAGCTTCTGGCAGTTCCTACCTCAAGTTCCATCTACTGTACTTTCAGATACTAAAGCAAACAATGTTGTATTCCATGTTTCCTTTTCTTCAAGACAAATAAATATTTAACAACCTTATTAAGCCATATAACACGGAGAACTGAATCGAAAGTGGTACATACTGTGGTAGAATGACCCCAGAGAAGGGAAAAAAGATGTCTTTGCCTTTAATTTCTCCCCTGTAGGAGTTGAAAGCTGCAAGGGAGATGTGTCAAAACAGGGAATGGTTTCTCTGTTTATAGGATATTGCGGCCTGGCCCTGAAAAGTATATATATTATATATATATATATTGTAAAATCATAATTACGTGTTAGGAAGCTCTGTCAGAGCAGGGCACAGAACAGGAAGGTTACCTGTCTGTGTTAAAGGAGAATTCAACCCTTAACTAAAAAAAACCCTACCCCCCTACCCCTCGGTGCAGATTCAGGAATAGCAGTTCACAGAAGGTATCTTCCTGGTCTTCTGTTATCTGAGACTGAGACCGGCCAATCGGCACAATCGCAATTGGAAGCACCGGAAGAAGACACGAAGACCTGGAAGATGGCTGCCATGAACTGCGATCCCTGAATCTGCACCGGGGGTAAGTAAAAAGTTAGGGACATTTCCCTGGGGTTCAGATAGGCTGGGGGGGAGGGAAGGGGTCTACGTAGGGTAGAGGGGTAGGTTTTTTTTCAGTTAAGGGTTGAATTCTCCTTTAAGAACTCCCAAAGGAACTGGGGGTGCTGCATGCCACTGCAAGGAGCAGAGGGAGATGTGACCAGGTGATTGAGATTGAATCTAAAGTGACTGAGTAAAGTCAGAAGGCGAGCCAGGCCGGAAGCTGGTGAGCTGATATCCAAGGAGAGGAGAGTCAGCAGGGATTAGTGAGAAGCCTGTATGGTGAGAACCCTATAGTGGGGAAAAGTTTGAATGTGTGCTGTTAAAACTGTTAACTGCGTTCCTGTATGCCAGTGACTTTCTGCAGTATATTTATCAAAGAGTGAAGTTAGACGTCGCCACAGTCATCTAGAGTGAAATTCCGCCACTCTGCATTCATTTCTATGTGATTTTTAAAAGAGTATCAATGGGTGATTTATACTTTGATAAATACGCCTTTCAAAATCCTACAGAAATGAATGGAGAGTGGAGGAATTTCACTCTAGAGGACTGTGGCGAATATAAATGCTGGATTCTGTTTCCGACTGGGAACACAACACACAGGTTTTTCTTCACTGAACAAAAATGCTTTATATGCGAGTAGAGTTTAAATCACTATGCACTACTATAAAAGGATTTTTTCTTCAGTTCTATGCCATTTGGAGAAGAAGACTGGAATTATATTGTTATTAGAAAAGGCATTTACAGTAGATATTTAAAGATAGATTATGAAGGAGTATACAAGAGTATACAAATATTTTAGTATGCAAAACAAGAATAATATCAAGGATTAAAGTTTTGCTGTTTATTCCAGAAAATGAAATTATGATGAGCTGCAAGCTGCATTTAAATTGTTTTATGTTTTCAGAAAGTCCATGAAAGAAAAAAAGAAAGCTAAAACAGCTAATTATGTTGTATTTCATATTCCGTTTCATATTATCATGTAACAGATGGTAACGAAGAATCCTAGAACCTGACAGCATGGGATGGGAATACAATCCCTTTCAGTTTTGACTAAAATTAATTTGAATATTTAAAAGAGATATTTAAGAAAGAAGTTTCTATGTGATATACATTAACAGTGGCAAAAACAAGTGCTTTAAGCCTTCAAGAAGTAAGAAACAAAGAACATACATATACATCAACATTATGAAGCAAAGAATACATATTTGATCTAGTCATTTCTTTGGACTCTACACCAAACTACACCAATATAGCACGACACAACAGGGCTTTCCATCTGAAGACCAATGGGCTCTCCAACATATAATTAGTAGTCCCAGTGTGCCCAAAGACTCCCTTGACTGTATGGCATCATTGTGTTTACAAACTCTCCCAATCATGAGGATATTACCTAGCAATGCCCCTCCCTCTTAAAAGGGACATATTGTGTAAGAAAAACAAGAATGTGCTAGTGAATTATACCCTTTTAAATACAGACATTTTTTTTTTTAAATAAAGTTGTGTTTTGGTCTGATTTATTGAAATATATATCTCCAAAACCCATACTTGTCCCACCCATATGTTCCCTGTCATGCTGCCTCCTTTTTCTAGACTTTTCAGGGAAGCCCCGATATAAATCACTGTATACCGCAAAACTGTTTTTTTAGGGGGGGAAACCAGAATAATAATATAATGTAGTATTCTATTTTTAAATTGACACCCAAGGTGTTCAATCACTTAGATCAGTGCACCTCAATTATCATCCTTATAATAAATAGAGAATTTCAAAAAAGGTGAGTTGTGGAAAACAATTTAAACACATCAAACATATGGTGATTAAGTGAGAGAGATGAGAGAAATTAGTGTATAGTTAGTACCCACACTGAGAATCACTGGGACACACTGGGTTTGGGATCCACTTGAATTTCTTCAGGGAAGACAGCACACACAGCACGCTGCAAATAGACAGACCTAATATGGAACTGATCCCCTTTTTTTTCTTGTATGGCTGCAGGGATACGACTGGCTATCCCCCTCCATATGTGCTTCTGGCAGAGAACATTAGAACCCCTTATTTAAAACGTGAACAAGGATGGAACCATATATTATTCATTATTGCCTACAAGATTGGGGGAGTTTTCTCTTATACTATATGTCTCGATTGAACAAATTCCAGTAATTTGATTCTATTATTCTTTTACATGAAATGACACATGAATCTCAAGGAAGTTATATAACGATTGTGCTACTTTATACTGTTTTGCAAGCAGTCAGCACACACACGGATATGCAGACCATGTCAAAAATAAAATGAACATTATGCAAATCAGACGGATGCACAACAATTTAATTGTGGACACAACAGCAAATACAAAATAAATAAAATAAAATATATAGCCAAATGGAAGATAAAATATGCAACTAAAGTAGTGCATAGCTCTACATATTATAGATGTAAAATGCAAACAAACAACTGAAAAGTAGTCAATTTGCTTAGAACTCCAGGATGGTCCGTACATTCGAAAGCGTCCCATATTCCAGGAGTTAGATGTCATGATGTTAAAATGTTTTGCAGCAAGTGTTCAAGTTTCCGGCAAGAAATATGTACCCTTTATTTGTTGTTTTTGGGGCTTCATTTAGGCCTTGAAAAAAATGGCTTTGTTTGCTAATTATTTGACTACTCTCCGCACACATTATATATTTGCTTTACTTGTGTCCTTGTGCATTTTACATCTAAAATCCTTAAATACTTGGAACTTTAAATTTGCTATGAAATAAATATATAACGGTTACTGAATTAATTAATCATGGATGGGAATGATTTTTTTTTTTTGAATGATGCTATCTAATAATATGTATCTGAATCTGTAAGGCATGGTCATGCTGTATATTGCATTTCTCTTTTACAAGAACTAGAATGCATTGCTTTCTTCTCTTGTAAGAATCTGATTGAACACACCAATTGATTTCACCCTCTACTTTATATTGGCTATGCTGGGAAATATTTGAGCATTCTGTTTTATGATCGCGGCTTTAAAGCCAATCTATCACATGCATCAGCTTTCTGTAAATGTGATCACATTTTTTATTTGACCTTCACTATGCAAGTGCCGTTTTATCACATAGTATGATGAGCACCATTTTGCTAATTTATGACTACCTCCTCCATCCTTGTATTCCTGTGGTATATAGAAGAGAGGGACATTTCTACCTTTCAGTTTGTTTTGAACATAATTTAATAATCTGTAACTGGAGCATTTTTTGTGTTTTAGCTTTTTTAGTTTCTGACAGCTTCAAAAAGACTGTTGCAATATGGGTTATGGTGTAGCAAGGCAGCTGCTTTGTACCATGTATGGCAGAGGAGTATCTTAATACAAGAAAACAGCACTTTTTGGGGTATCTGTATTATACCACATACTTACATACCTCACCAAGAGTTTTATCAGTTATCAATTTCAAGTGGCTGAGGCTCATTTAATATGTACAGTATCTACATTTAGGGGGTTATTTATCAAAATCTGAAAACTACTCAAATCCGCACGGGATTTTCCCCTTATTTATCAATACGTTTTCCCAAAAATTTCCTGTGCAGGAAAAAACTCAAAAAAAACATTACAAAATTCTAATCGTACACATTTTTGGATTTTCCACCCGAAAACTCAAATTTTTTCGGATTCTTGCCTGAAAACCACAAAATCTTTGGATTATTGCACGAAACCACGCAGATCAGGATATCTTCGGGAATTCTCCCATTGACTTACAGTATAAACAAGATTCCACAGCTCCATACATACCCCTCCTATCAAGAACTCCTACTCTATGACCTGTGGAGACCTACATGTTTATGAACCTTTAACAATGCAGCTTCAAATTCCCCAGACATACTCAACCAAATCCAATGGTCTTGCATAAAGATTTATGTGTCCTACAGTAGTAGTAAGCATTTGGGATACTATAATCTTTTTCTGGGAAACTGACTAGTATACTATTCCCTTTAACAGTGTATATTCATAATCCACAGCTTTGCAAACATTTTGCAAACGGTATCTAACTTTTTGTCTTTTAAGCATGCTGTAAAACAAGAGAGAATGACACTATATCAACCTCATTACTGCTTTTTTAAAACTACAGCTTTGTACAAACACTGCATAAAACACAATGCATATCTATATTCCAATACATGGAGAGTCCATGAAGACCTGGTTCATTACTCGTGTACCCTAACCATGTAGTGATCTTCCATGCATCTATTGATAAAAGCAGGATTGACCTTGCCAATATGTTATCTGCAACTAAGTGTTTCATGGTAGACTGGAACCTCCACACAGTGGCGTAACTAGTTGTTACTGGGCCCCATAGCATTCAATTTAGGGCCCCAAAATATTTATAAGTTGGCCTATTTTACCAAGATATATTAAAATTGCTAATTAATTAGGGTCTCACTGGGCCCCCTACACTCATGGGCCCCCCTGCAACTGCAGGGTCTGCTTCCTCTATAGTTACGCCCCTGCCTCCACATAAAACATATATTGCCAGGTATTTGGAACAAGATCTATCTCCTTGATTAACTGTTTCCAGCCGTTTTCTTCTACCAATCACCTTCTCTTATCTCCATTATAGCAACACAGCTATAAACACTTAGGGGCCGATTCACTAAGGGTCGAATTTCGAAGTTAAAAATACTTCGAAATTCGACCCTCGGATTGAAATCCTTCGACTTCGAATATCGAAGTCGAAGGATTTAGCGCTAATCCTGCGATCGATCGATCGAAGGATTTTCCGTTCGATCGAACGATTAAATCCTTCGAATCGATAGATTCGAAGGATTTTAATCCAACGATCGAAGGAAAATCCTTCGATCAAAAAATCACAGGCAAGCCTATGGGGACCTTCCCCATAGGCTAACATTGACTTCGGTAGCTTTTAGCTGCCGAAGTAGGGGGTTGAAGTTTTTTTTAAAGGGGAAGTACTTCGACTATCGAATGGTCGAATAGTCGAACGATTTTTCGTTCGATTCGTTCGATTTCGTTCGAATTCGAACGAATTTAACCAATTCGATGGTCGAAGTACCCAAAAAATACTTCGAAATTCGAAGTATTTTTCATTCGAATCCTTCACTCGAGCTTAGTGAATCAGCCCCTTATAGTCACTTATGTTATGTCATTTACATCAATGAGGCCCTTTATTTAATGAATAAATATATTAGTGCAGAGCTTTTGTGACTATGTATTTGTGACAACAATATTATGCAGAAAAGCAGTCACAGAGCTGCTCTTGAAATAAAATCCCAATAACAGTTAATCAAACACTGTAGAAAACCAGTTGCTGTTAAACAGGACATGCAGTCACCACTAGGGCATAGCCATAAGGGGGCACTTGGCAGGCATCTATTAAGCATCTTCTGCCACTCTGTTACTGCGCATGCCCTCAGTTTTTTTTTCTAAAAGAAGAGCACATTATAGACATTTCAATATATATATATATATATATATATATATATATATATATATATATATATATATATATATATATATATATATATATATATATATATCATTTCATAAGAAGTGTGGATAGTGCAGTTATTCTCCAAGAGCATATTTTAATCTGAATTTCTATTTTCTGCCAATTGGTACAATGTACAGCTCATACTAAACACTGAGCAAGGGGTAAGACCTTCCTGCCTTCTGTTCCAAACTGAGCGCTGCTACTCCTATTACCTCCTGACCAGGCAATAGCTCTAAAGATCCATTTGCACCCAGCATTTTGAACTCAAAATTGCACTTTGCTCAGATTTAAATGAGCTCTTATGAAAATAATATGTGTTTCTGTCCCTTCAGAACAATTACCAGTTGCTTCTGCTAGTAAATTACTTAGGGGGTTATTTATTAAAGTCGGAATGACAAAAACTCGAAAAATTTGAATTTTAAGTGGAAAAAAACCTTGAATTTTATGAGATTTATTATACCCTGAGCATGGAAAAAGTCAGAATCTGAAAATACGGCATCTCAGACCTACTGAGGTTGTATATAAGTCAGTGGGCGAGGTCCCTATCCTATTTGGAATTTTCTGTGGTTTGCGCTGGAATTAGCCCGAAAATCTGGCTATTTTGCTCAATGTTTTTCATGTTTGTCCCTGGTACAAAAAAATCATGCTTTTTAATAATAAATAAGGTAAAATCCTGGATTCTAGTTTGGTCAGACATTTTTTTCATTTAAATATTCAAAAAAATTTGGACTGTGATAAATGAGGCCCCCATGTTGTGATTTAACATGTGGAAGGTTCTAACTTCTTATTTGTTACAATCGGTATCCCAAACCTAGAACAAACCTCAAGGTCTTGGCCACGGCTCAGTCTTCCGCATATAACAGCCACCTTTTGCTTTGGGGCGCGCCCTCCGCTATTCGAGTACCGACAGGTCTTAGCGTGAGAGGACCAGGGAGAGAGTTCTGGGAAAGCAAGGGGCCTTTACGTTGGGCAACAAACAGTACGCAAAGAGCCCTTTAAATATTCAAAATTCAAACCACCCAATGATGTCACGTTCTGTCAAGTAGAGCCGAGCGGTGCGAACCCAAAAGTAATGAAGATAAGATGCACATTCCGGAGGACAGCACTGAAGTGACTGGATGCAACAGGCGTCCCCGTTGCACCCCCGCTAGACCACCAGGGTGAGTTTTCACATCAATTGCTTTTAGACCCATGCTGTTGCAAAGTAGTTCAGGTGGTTAGTGCAGTATGAGGCTTTCTTTTTTTTAACTATCCTTTTCAAGGCTTTTCAAGTCCCTTGAGACAAACCCAGATGCTGCCAAAATCAGCATTTTGACATTTGGATGTACTGTCAATTTTCTCTGAAAAATAAGAGTCGAAACGTTGACCAGACTGATAGAAACATTGATAAATTGCAAACCAGAAGTGTAATTAGCACATATTGACAATGTGTGTCTCCATTCCTAACCAGCCTTGTGTGTTCTACTTCATCTATATATCTCTTAGAAACAAGGTAATACAGTAAATCCATCACCTAAGAACTGACCCATGCTGAACCTCCTAAAGCACACTAGATATCAAGAAGGAGGTTGATGATGGAAATGTAGAAAATCATTATTTTAATAATGTAACCATATAATGGCACATTATGGATATAATATTTAGGAAATTCTAGCTCTTCCCAGATGGAATAAAAAAAAGTATTTTTTTAGACAGCTTACCATAAATAGGTAGGAGAGAGAGCATTTTCAAGAGAGGATATCTATTTTAGAACAAAAATAAATCTTCTGCTCTATTACGGAGCACCTTTGGAGCAATGTTCTCTTATTTGAGCATTTTTCTCACTGTTCTGATCAGTCAAACAATTCCAGCCAGCTAATGCATATTGAAATAGAGCATTTTCCATATATATTCCTTAATCTAAGTTAAAGAAAGGCTGATGCGGCATAATAACCTGACAAGTATATTGGAATTCATAGCACAATTCCCTTTTAACAGACAGACTTTCAAAAATTGAATGCATATGTTAAACTACATTTGACCCTATCCAACTCCTTTGCCTTGCAATAAATTGCATTTTGTGTTATTTTTAGACAACATGTGATGTAATATATACAGCATTATAAAATGACACAGAGGAAGCGCTGTAGAATGTTCTTTAGGTACACACCATGGTTTGATCACCAATGTTCACTCTGTATGAGAACTGTGATGGACCTTCTTCCTATGCAAGCCATTCACATTTACTTTAACAGCTAATGCACAGCCTTTGGCACACAGTTCTGCTCTCAGGTTATCCCCTGAAGAAACATGACAATCAATACACAAACTCAAACTAAAATAAAGAAAGTCCTGCAGTGCTCATTTTATGCAAGCACACACATTGAGGCATGCAATAGTTAATATGACCAGCGCCAATGCAAGTATTATTTACTTGCCAGGAACAGATTTTGAACAGGTGCTTGGATTAAACCACGTTACCTGAAATTTGGATGAATGTACTAAAACCAAATAAAGAGTTTATTGTATATTAGCATGTATACTAACATGGCAAGCCAGAAACAACCTGTCTTGAATACACATTTCAAAGAATCGATTAACAGAACAACATTTGGACAATGTCATAATGTTAATGAGGTCTCTCAGGGACTGTTATTCACTAAGACCTCAGTGGCAGACTATCAATATACTGGAATGGAAAGCAGAAAGAGAAAAAGAATAATTATCCATGTAGTTGGTGCATTCAATAATTCTAATTCTGTCAGGATGAAGGACACTAAATTGGTATCATAGGATTTCTGATTTGGTATATGTAGAACATAGCTAATAGCTGTAAATAGGATAAATTAAATATTTCAAGCAGAATAATATAGCCTGCCATCTGTTACATCTTCTAACTTCAGCATTAAATGAGCTTGACATTATGTTGTATACAAAAGAGGTTATTTCTTGGTTTATTTATATGGGGGACAGTTCAATTAAACACTATTTTTTTACCCCTTAAATCCTCTAGTTGCTAATTTACCATTCTCATGGGTATAAGTACTCAGACCTGGCAAAGAGCTTCATAGTACTCATTCCCACTGAAAATTCAGATGCGTCCATGCATATCAATGCATCAACACTTTCCTGACTGCCAGGAAAATATTTATGACAGTCGGGATATTGTAGGAAAATACATGGAACTTCTGTGATTATTTCTGGAATCACCAGTTACATAATTACATCTGCCCAAGGATTCAAGAATTGTAGAAGCACATAGCAGAAGAGCCAATGCTTATAACTGGCAAAGATGCTTAAGATGTTCCACTACAATTGAAGTTCTCTCAATGACAAAAAAAAGAAGGGCAACCTCCCTCCCTCCATGTAAATGGAACTAGAAAAGGCAAGCAAGGCCTAATTCAAAACATTTCTAAGCTATGAATTTGATTTGTGAAATCAATAAAAAGTGTGTAGGGTAATTTACCAGACTTATATCTGATATATTTTTTCGTGGAGCATCTGATATAAAGTTTGCTTCATTTTTACTGGAGTGCCTTATTTGAACTGTTGTGCAGATAAATTAATGCATTCTTAACGAGAAATAAAAAAATTGTATTAAAAGCCTTCATTTGCTACCCAACCTAGGAGCAAAGGCACACATTGCCTTGAGTGATTTCCAGACCAATAGGCTGGAAATCCATGGGTGCACCCACAGTCAAAAACCACTGACTCTGTAGAGTGACAGTCGTGTGACTACTGAGTGTTATGATTGCTTAGAGAAAAGATCAGTTTAGAGACCCATTTAATTATATATTTATTCTGCTATCCCAGTCATCTCTGCCCAAAAAGGAGACAAGTTGTTTTGCATACCCAAAGCCCTTTGTGTCAATCCTGTTACCTCTAACACCCCATCAAATCTGTAAGCACCAGGAAATGAACAAACATTGTGTAAATAATAAATGCTTACTAAGAAATGGTAGCAATGTGGATTTGTAAATCAGCCTAGCTAATTATTTTTATTATAAACAGTAACTGTTATAACTGCTTCAATGTTTTCCGATTACCCTTTTTAATGCTCATTATTTTTCATTCTGCATTGCATTCTCTTTTTCTTTCTCCTTCTTTTATTGCTGTCCTATACAACTTTCATAACTTATTTTTGTGCCCCAATATGGTATAATATACTTTATCTGTTAATGCACATAGAAGATTTAGTAAAATCAGCTTGTTGCTGTATAGTAATAGGTTTCTGTATTTTCAGTGGAGCACATATTCTATTTTTACCCCATGGGAAACCAGAAAACATGTATCTCTGCAGCTACAAGTTTTGTTGACATAAGCCTTGAGTAGTGATGGGCAAATTCATTCTCCAGACATGGATTTGCGGCGAATTTCCACAATTGGCGCCCGCGTATGTTTTCGTGAAACTGCAATCAAAATTTGCCGTCTAGAAATTCACTATGACAAAAAAAAATGATTGCGGGTCGCATACATAAAAATTGTTGTGCATCAAAATTACTCGGACACCCATTGACCTTGATGTATTTGGACAAAATAGTTGCGCGAATAAAAATTTTGTTCTGGTCAAAATAATTTTGACTTCACTGCGTTTCACAAATGTTTTCCCATTTCACAATTTTTTTCAGATTTTTTCAGATTTGCCTATCACTAGCTTAGAAAAGTAGATAGCAACACAGTTATGACAATCTTATATACAGTACTCGGTGGATCTCCATTCTAGTAACTAGTAGGGGCAGATTTATCAAGGGTCAAATAGTAAATTCGAATTTTCATGTTTAAAAATCCACACATTAAAATTTTAATCCCCCTATTCGAATCCAAATTTTAATGTAAGATTTACCACACCTCGATCATGGAAACAGTCCTAATTCGAATATTCATCACCTTAAACCTGCCAAGTTCATGTACAAGTCAATGACAGAGGACAGTTGAGCCATTTGGAGATATTAATAGCCTTCCTGACATTCAAGGTTTTTTTTCAAAGAAAAACTAGATTCGTACGAATTGAATACGAAACGAACATGATTCGAATTTTCAGGTCGAAACCATTAGATCGAATATTAGACATTCAAATTTTTTCTTAAAAAAGCTCCCAATCGAATTGTGAGTATATTCGAATTAAAAAAAATTGACATGAATTCAAAATTCGAAGTGTGATAAATTGGCCTCCCCATGTGTCTGAAAAGATTTGTAGCCACACTATATTGCCCCATCATGCCCCACCAACCACACAATTTCTTATATACAGTACTGTATACCATATACAGGAGTTTAATTTGTAAAATCTAAATAACATATGCACACATGTAAAAAAACACCTTGAAACACAAGATAAATCATTGTACGAAACAGATTCATTGTAAATTCCTTTGTGCTTTTTTGCTCCATTGCACTCCTTTTCTGCCACTGACAGTATATTGTTAGTCAGACAAATGAATTCTAACACCGTAAGTATTATGATATGGAACTAAAAACACAGGGCAGTGGTTAAGGAAAGTGGCAATATTTTATATACTAAAATAATAATGAAGTATGGCACTAGCGAGTAATTGTGCAGTTTGTTTTATTTAATAAGAGGAATGAGATTGACAACCATAAAGGAGTGATTTATGCTTTCTGCTTTCTTTATCATCAAAGGAAGCAAGTATATATTTCACTTCAATTATGGATGCAACAAAGGATTTATACTGCTTTGTTCCCCCTACAAATACAATCCATTGGTAAGTTTGAGTTATACAGTAAGGAACCTTTGGGGGTATATTTATCAAAGGTGACTCAAGTGTGAGATAAGTTATTGAATGCACTGCACCTGTTTTTTTTTTGGTATCTTGTGCCTCTTACATAAGAAAAGTTATTTGTGCATTAATATTGCATACTTTTTTTTTAAAATGTACTACGATTGCAAATAATATTAATAAAATGTGAGTTACTATTACGAGAAAGGAGTATCAGTGCATTTTGTTTTGCATTGCTTCCTAAAACATACTTTCACACCTCTAACATTCGCAGCGTATGTAATTACATTTTGCAAGCTCAAAGTCTTTTTAGCAACAAATTATTTAGCGAACCCATCACATTTGCCTTTTGTTGGTTTTAGCTTGATAAACCCTGAAATAACATTGTAGGTGAATATATCTCATAAACTGTTGCCACTCATGTGCATTGATGAACTGAGAGATGAGATATTGGCTCATATTATAGGTGATGATGCATGCGTTGTATTATATTACCCTTCATTTATTATGTTTTAACAATATTTCATTGTTTGTGGAGGAAATGTGCGAGGGTTTTCTGAAACCAGTATCCTAATAGTAATGGTTAATAATATTAACTATTAATATTATAGTATAATATTAATAATAGTAATATTACATTAATAATATTAACACATTAAAGGAAAAAAAATGAATTGCTGTACAGTGTTGTGTACATAAGTATCCTATAAAAATAAAATATACGTACATATACACTAGTAATGTCCAATGCTGGCTCCAAAAGCACTTCAGAGTCAACATACAAAGAAAAACAAATTGCAAAAATCTGATTTGCACACATACTCTAAAATTAAATCAGGCCCTCCACTGGGACCACTATACATCAGCCCCCACAGCAGCTCGTTTGTTGCAGAATGGTTTCCTGTCTCTACTGTTACACTCCTGGTGAGGTCAATTGCACATGAGACATGTTAAATTGCCACAGTTTCCCTAGAGGAAAGCCTTTAGGTTTACATCACTGATACTACAAAGCACTTGTTTTATAGCTCCCAGAAGAACAACAGATCTTTGTTCTATTAGAATAAAAGGTAAATATCAAGTTGTATGTTGGAGCAAAGGCAACAGCTCAAAGTAGGGTACATTGATCTTTTTTCATTACCCAATTACAATCTTAAATTTGCTGACTTCTACCTTAATTTAGAAAACAAAAAAAACACTCAGCTTAGAAATGGAGTAGTAGTAAGAGGATGATGTCCATGCTACCTAATGTACATTATACATTTTAAATGTATACTTGTTACAGCATAAAATGAGTATGGCAACACTGACCAGTATTTCAAAGTGTTACTGACCAATTAGTTGCAGTAACACTGATATTACATTAGACAAAATAAACAAATACATTGAAAACAATTATTTGAGTCAGCTGAAAACAGCTGAAAACAGTACTTAATGCTTTAATTCAGAGCTGTCAGTTAGTTGGTTTTAGAATAATTAGCTGCCAGCCTAAAGCTGGCCACATTTAGCTCTGTATTTTCAACTTGTTGACTATCCATTCATATGTGGGAGCTGGCATAATTATTCAAAACTTTTAAATTCTGATGTGGTTCCATTAAAGTGAAACTCATAAAACAAATGTGCTGATGGCCTCAGCCTGTATATATACATATATATCATGCATGTGATCTGCCAACCTGAATCAGTATGGAAATATAGCTCTCTAGTGGTCATAATTTGCCTCTGGGCTAGTAAAAGCATAAACATCCCTATGTGAGGCAAGAAAATACAAATTCAGCCATTCAATGAACAGGAAACATTGGGCCAGATTCAATTCAGTGAGAAAAAGGTTTATCATGTGAAAAGTCATGGACGAGATTCAATTTGAGATGCAATTCAATTCAGCAAAACTTATCTCACAGTTTATCACTCCACTGAAGTCTATGAGAAAAAACAGCTACTAAATTAGGATAAAAGTTTTACCCCCATGAGTTGAATTTCTTCCATGAAGAGATAACTTTTTCTCACTGAATTGAATCTGGTCCATTGTTGGATAACCCAGTGTTAGGACTGTATGCCTCTAGCTTAAAGGCTTGTCATCGGAAAACATGTTTTTTTCAAAACGCATCAGTTAATAGTGCTACTCCAGCAGATTTCTGAACTGAAATCCATTTCTCAAAAGAGCAAACAGATTTTTTTATATTCAATTTTAAAATCTGACATGGGGCTAGACATTTTGTCAATTTCCCACTTGCCCCAGTCATGTGACTTGTGCCTGCACTTTAGGAGAGAAATGCTGTCTGTCAGGCTGCCATTTTTCCTTCTCAATGTAACTGAATGTGTCTCAGTGGGACATGGGTTTTTACTATTGAGTGCTGTTCTTAGATCTACCAGGCAGCTGTTATCTTACGTTAGGCAGCTGTTATCTGGTTACCTTCCCATTGTTCTTTTGTTTGGCTGCTGGAGGGAAAAAGGGAGGGGAGTGATATCACTCTAACTTGCAGTACAGCAGTAAAGAGTAATTGAAGTTTATCAGAGCACAAGTCACATGACTTGGGGCAGCTGGGAAATTGACAATATGTCTAGCCCCATGTCAGATTTCAAAATTGAATATAAAAAAATCTGTTTGCTCTTTTGAGAAATGGATTTCAGTGCAGAATTCTGCTTGAGCAGCACTATTAACTGATTCATTTTGAAAAAAAATTTTTTTTTCCATGACAGTATCCCTTTAAGCAAGTTAACACATCAACAAGACTGTCTTCTATTATCAAATATCCCTGCTGTTTCATTAAATCAATAACAAAATATGGTGGAAAATGATAATAATACTACTGTATCTTCTTATTAAAATGGGTCAAAGCAGTGAATAAATCCCCTAATTAAAAAAAAGATGTCAACAAGAGTAAACCTTAGCTGTAATTATGCTTTTTAAGCGCAATTACAAGGAATACATATTGTTAAAAGTCTTTACGGATCATTACACAATTATCTTATAATTTAAGATAATTTATCACAGTTAATTAAATCCAAGAATACCATATCATATATATAATAAAATATCTTATACAACCTAGACATTTTTTCAAGGTTATTTTCAATTTTGGTCATTGATGTATTATCTAAATTACTTTTTTTCTACAATTATACAATCATTTTAACAAAGATTTTATATGACTGGGGAGCAATGCATTAAGTCATTTCACCAAATTGCACAGACATCAAAGCCAACGTTTTTGTATCAGATTTGATACTTATATTGGTTTGTATTCAAACATTTTTAATTATGCTCTTTATAATCATCTGTAATAGAATGAGAAAGCCAAAAAAAACACATAACATAGTGATGTAGTATACTGTATATAATGAAAGGAAGGTAGACACAAAGCAGGGTTTCATCAAATATAGGATTTGGATTGTGATTTGGCCTAATTTCAGCATTTTTATAGGATTCTGATATGCTTAATCTGACCCCTTAAAGTTAGGTGCACAGGTCTATTTGGGCAGACCTGGATCCATACCTGGACTGGCCTACCCATTTTGCCCCTGCCCCAGACCGCACACTCAATCTAGCACTTGGCTGAATCCCTGCTCTTTTATTAGTATCACATGTGAGGAGAAAGTATTTTTTCCATGCACGGATACATTGATCCAGAGCAGAAAAGATATTTTTACATCTTAAATGCCCAGTATTTTTTAACTGACTAAATCTGACCTTTAGTTGTTAAAGTAATGTGACAAAATAGTCAGTCGGCAATTCCTGTGGGCGTGACATAATTTGTGGGGGCAGTGATGTCACACATAGTGGAAGAGACCTAACGCCTGCACACAACGTCACTTCTACAAACTGAGGGTTGTGCCTAGGATGGCACTGGACCTAAATACAGAACTGGTTCCAGCCCTGGTAGCCAATCACATGTAGCTTTTGTATTTCTTGTCAACTGTTTGAAAGCAAACATCTGGTTGGTTGCTATGCATTACAAACCCAAAACAAGCTTTGCATTTATCAGGGGCACTTTTTAAGATTGAAGAAGTTGAGAGCCTTGCCTCAATTTACCAAAAAAGAACAAACACAGCTCTTTTAGAGTAGAAAGGCTGGAGAGTCGCTTCAAGCTACCCTTGACATTACCCAGTAACTATATAAAAATGAATTATACAGTAAGTTGACCTACCATGCCAGGGCTGCCCTGACCTTCATTATATAATGGTATCTTGATCCATTGTAATAGCAGAAAGATTTAAACCATATATATCTTATCTATGCTAATGCAGTTTGAAGTAATGATTACAATCTGTATGATGTGCAGTGTCCAAATTACAATTCATTGAAACATATAACAATAAACATATACTATGCAGTAGTAGTATTTATAGCCTAAAGTTAAAGTTTTATCTTTAACCTTCTAGAATGTAAATAATTTCATATCCTTGAAGAGCTACTCTCAACACCCTTTGATTCCACATTTATTAGATATTGTTTCTTTGTTCAATAACATGAAAACACTCTCTTCTTCCCTGGCAAAATTTGCTTTCATCAAGTGCAGTGTCTCCAGGCTAAATAAATGGAAAGGCACTGCAGATCAGCTCCAAATGTTCTCACATGAAATGAATGCCATTCATAAGATAAAATATTTCTTTACTGCTATTGTACATAAATTAGTACCAAGACCTTTTTCCATTTCAGGTTTTCTAATGCAAATGTGCTATGTCTAAAAAAAAAAAAAAAGGTAAAAATAATGTAGATGATGCATTTGCAAAATAAAAATCTAACTGTAAGAAATATCTGCTTTAGTATAGGCAATTAGGATTGTGTATATTAGTTGTTTTTCTGTTTAACCCTGTAAGTGGCATTGGCTGCATACTCTACAGCATTCTTTTAAAAGGACCACAGCATCAGTACTGTTGATGCTGTGTTTTTGGTAGGGTTTTCTATGCAGCACAAATGTTTATATGGAAACATCTAGATGGGTTTATTGGCTCCTTATGAAATTGACCCTAGTGAGTAGAGATATGCTGGTCCACCACTATGAGAGGGAGAAGGAAAATTAAAATCCCTAGGGGCGCCAAATGTTAGGCACTCCCCAGTGATTAAAATTGCTTTCCTGATACCCTGGGCCAGTGTTCCTGTTAGCAGAAAACTTCACCAGCCTATGCACCATAAAACAATCATCATCTTCAGTGAAAAATGTGGCATTTTCCTTAGAGTTCAGCTTTTTACTGTTTTTCACAGCTTTTTACTACACGTGGCATTAAGAGTGAAGAAGAACTTGGTGTACACTAAGATGTACCCTGGCCAGTCCAGTTTTCAGCTAACAGAAGCACTAGCCGGGGGTATCAGAAAATAAATCACTGTTGATTTCTAACACTTGGTCCCCAATAATTGTAACTTTCCTTCTTCTTTAAGAAGGAGCAATAGTGAAAATGGTATAAGATACATATGGGGTAATGTAATTAAAGGCACTAAGTTTGCCCTGGGGCAGTAACCTATAGCAACCAATCAGCAGGTAGAATTTCCTGGTCACATGTTTAAAAGCAAACATCTTATTGGTTGCTACTGGTTACTGCTCCTGGGCAAACTTAGTGCATTGTATTACATGTGGGGGTAAATGAGCTAGATAAAACTAGAGAGTTCTTTGTAACATCTTAATTGAGAAATGAAAACAGATGCTGAAACATGGCTATCTCAAGCATAACATCTCTTCACAAGCCGGGATTTAAGGGTTTGTTGGAATAATGAGAATAATATCCTTTTCATTAATAAAAATACTGGCCCAGGGATCACAGGTCATTAGTTATGCCACTGCTTGATATACTGAACAGGTGGATTCAAAATTATTCATAATTCTTTTATAGAAAAACATCAGATAAGCTCATAGGAAGAAATGTGGTTTATGCTCAGATTTATGGATAACTTGTTTTTCGAAACACATATCCAGACACTTTTCCTTTACTTAGTGGTTTAAAGTACATGGTACGATGATCACTGGTAATTGAGCTAGCTTTAGATCTCAGCTACAGTAACTGTGCCTATATTTGCAATACATTTAGTTGCAAGTCGATCAGAAACATTTAGCTGCAAGTCAATCAGAAACCTTGAATCTATGGCACAGGCACAGTCACTGTGGTATTTATGCAGGCCCTTGCATGCCACTAAAAGGTTTAATCAAGAAATATTTGTTGAATCTTGTACCCTTATTTTCCTTGGGAGTAAAAGTCATATGGAAGGTTAATCGCTTAGAGGAGGGGAAACATTTCTATTGATCTTGATCTATCAATCAACAAACAATCAGCAACTGTGAATGTATTTCCAGGATAATACTATAGTTTGTACTATTATTGACTGTAACAATCCTTTTCTTGGAAAAGATTCATTCATTTTCTACCTTATTGGTGTAAGATTTTCTTCCTCAACCATGCAATTCAATCTATTTTATAATGTTCTTATTTTACAGTGAAATACAGCGCATGTTCTGATACTGAGACAAGTCATAGCTGAGCTAATTTTAGGCCAAGTTATATAAAAAAAAAAACAAGCCATCAACATCTGAGACATATTATTTCTTGTACGGGTTTCTACTCTTCTGTTTTCGTTTCAGAAACAAGAGGATGATAATATCGCATAATTCTAATCTACATATGTTTCTAATTTCTCATTACAAAGGATATGCAACCATAAAAGATCATCTGCATCCTCTTTTATCCTTGCAATAACCCGTTTATTTGACATGCAAATTTAGATTGCCTTCAAACACTTTACTTTCCATGAATTTGAATTCCTACCTTGTTCCAAAGCAACCGGCAGAAATGCAAGTTTCTATCATGCAACACATAACTTAATCACGCTGTAAATCTTAGATTTCACTTAATGGTTGTAAAGGTAATAATACATGAAGACACTGATTCCATACTAACAAATACATCAATGCAAATTTAAAAATATAAACACTAAACTTTAAAATTATACAGAATTTCTTGGTGAATAGTTTTATGGATAAGAAGAACTGAAACTCAAGCAGAGCCATTATTATAATCATAGAACATGACAAAGATGCAAAAAATAGAAATAAATATTAGTGTCTAATTTAATATAAACTATAGATAAACACAGGACTTCTTACCCGAAAATAAAGTCTGTATATTTTGGGGAACTCAGAAGAGTTCTTCCAGCAAAGTAAACTAATAAGAGGCATGTGTATAATGAAAGTTATGGAACAATATATTTTTTTATTTTATTTAACTAAGTAATATATTAATGGGAAGCACCTACTTTAATCGACAACATTCTAAGTATTTAAATATTGTGTATTTATTTCCTCTTTACATTCTGCAGTGGAAGAACCTTTATGCTGAGAAGTAAACCTTTCATTTAGCTTAGATATACCATACTTTACAGCAATTTATTGATGTATTTATGCGTGTGTTTGGTGCACTGTCTTATCTCATGTCCTCATGAGTATTGAACTAGACAGCAATGTCATGTGCCAGAGATCTTCTTTCTACAAAGATTCTAGTACCAACCTCGCTGTTTACATGCCAAAAATGGCCTACAAGAAGGAATCATTGTATCCTTTATATTGTGCTTCATTTTGACAATATCAGGGGCATTTTAATAAATGGCAGTGTTAGAAGAATGCATTGCTGCTATAACCTCTGGTCTTATATACAATAGTGAAATAGCTGCATCTGTAAAATTAGCTTAAACTTAAAAACTGCATATTGCTTTTTTTTTTTTTAAAAAAAAATTAAACTAGGTAATGCAAACAGATGTTTGGTAACTATTAGATTCCATTTTTTCAGTCATTTTTGTACACTATTTTTACCTTAGCACAAAAATATACCCAAATAATCTAGGGAATAAAAAAGGAGAGACAAGGAGGAAAATATTGGGGACAACTATGTATATGTTGAGGTGTACAGCGATATGGCCGGATTAACTTTGTTTTCTAAACAGGTATGATCCCATGCCAGTATTATGCCATCTCTAAGGAATGAAAATGGAGAGACAAGGAGAAAAAGAACAGGGACAATTATGTATATGTTGAGGTGAACAGAGGTACGGCTAGATTAACTTTCAGTTTTCTAAACAGGTATGATCATACACCAAAATTATGCCATCTCTAAGGAATGAAAATGGAGATAAAAGGAGGAAAAAAATGGGGACAACTATGAATATGTTGAGGTGTACAGAGTTATGGCTAGATTAACTTTCAGTTTTCTAAACAGGTCCACCAGAATTATGCCATCTCAATTCATACTTCTCTACCATAGTATCTGTGTGTGATTGCTAGAATACTTCACAATCACATTCATTCCATGCACACAATACTTGCTACTTGATCCTATAACATTCAGACCAAATTTTGATCCCATTTCATTATGTCAAGAGTTAAGTATAAATATACAGATACGTTAGAATGAACTAAGTAACTGAGTATTCTAGGTATAGAAGAAAAGTAGCAAGAAAAGACATTTTTTAATGAGATGGCATCAACTGGACTCAAGAATAACATATGGATAAATTTGCACTAAATTAAACAGTGGATAGTTATCTGTAGAGAGAAATATATGTACAATGTCTGCTTGGACAATAATAAATGTAACAAATTTTAATTGTACAATTCAATTTTAATAAAACTAACCCTATAATGTTGTACAGCTTGCAAAGGTTGTTTAGTCTATGATAGATATGACTTTTTGTCACTACAGCTTTTTAAAGGGTAAAGTTGAAGAATATTTATGTTGATGTTATCAGGTGGCTCTTGTAGATGGAATAAACTTCATATAAAACGTTGGTATTGCAACCCACAGAACTAATCAAATGCTTGCACCTTTTTTACACTAGAACTTTAATACTGTTGGTTAAATCAGTGAAATATGATCTGCCTTTTGAAATTTAGTGTGTGAAAGCCTCAGAGATGGATATTTTTGGTGAAATCAGAGAAATATTACCTGCATTTTGAAATTTAGAGTGTGAAAGCCTCAGAGAGGGATACTGAACAGGACATATTATGTTGCAGCCTGAATTAAATCTGGTACTAATTGGTATACATTACATTGTAGATGCAAGTAGATTCATGCTGAGGCAACATGTACATGTCTCATTATCCGTTAAAACATAATCTATAACGTGCCAGATGCTTTAAAATGTTTACGGTGCATGATTTGGACTGAGAATTTGGTACAAAGCACAGAGAAATCTGCTGACAACCATCTTCTTCTTAAAGATATGTGAAGGCAGATCTCCCACATATGTAACTGGCAAATTCAGAAGGATTCCCAGGAGTTTGATATTTTCACCAATAATCAACATTTTCCTGACTCTTTTTGCTGACATTCAGGAAAGTGCTTCCATGTATTGACACATTTGTCAATGCAGATATTTGTGTCAATTCCGAAGTAAGTGTTTGACTATAAGAAGATGTCTGCAGCATCATTGAGCTGTAGAACTGCCCCGAATCATCCATTCCCACTGCAATTGCAAGCAAGGATTGAGTAATCAAACTCGTTTTTTTTTCTGGAAAGGATTGTTCCAGCATGGAAAATAAATTGTTGAATCAAAAAGTATCATTAATCAGTTTTGCCAGACATTATTTATGATACATAGATAGATCAACCTTATCTATCAACATTTTCTGCTTCTTCTCCACCCTTGTTAGCTGTGGATTTTGTCCTTATACTTCAGGGTTGGCCAGCCCACCAGATGTTTGTGAATTTATTCATGTTAAAAAAATGACTAACTTTACCTTAACACATATCACATGGAAAACTAAAGCTTGTTGTACAAATAAGAATTAAGGTTTCATATAACATATATATATATATGTATATATATATATATATATTATATATATATATATATATATATATATATATATATATATATATATATATCTCACTGGATTTCTAGGTTTTTCAGTGGGAAAAAATACTTCATCCCACCAACTACTAGCAAACACACTTAAAATTCATTTCTATTTTTATAAACCGGCTCAATGAGGCTTGCAATTGGCTTCAAAATACCATGGGATTTAAGATTTTATATTCCAGAGCTTACATTAGCAGAAAAAGACAATAATGTGCTCATTCTTTTTTAGTAAGAAAGCCAGTTACCTTTGATAAATCCCCAGTGTATTATCATCTCAGAGCAGTATTATCATCTTAGAGCTACAGGGTGAGATAAATAATACAGCTTTGTTCTCACCAACTAAATTGTATATCTCTATTGACAATTCATCAATACTGGTTCTTAGTTTAAAGATCATTGCG
The DNA here is from genome assembly GCF_017654675.1 of Xenopus laevis. Classification (NCBI taxonomy): domain Eukaryota; kingdom Metazoa; phylum Chordata; class Amphibia; order Anura; family Pipidae; genus Xenopus; species Xenopus laevis. The sequence goes on along the minus strand of NC_054375.1, from coordinate 75,725,324 downwards.
TATCACATAAAAGTGCAGCTTAATTAAATGTCTAGTATAGAGAACTCTTTAAATGCCTTTATTCTGCATGAAGGTGAAATGACTGCCAACTCCAAAAGGTGCATACAGCTCTTTTTTTACAGTGACATAATCCAATGAAGCATTAATTAATTATACTGTATTTCAAAGGCCATATTCAATTTAGAAGAGTGCTCTTTTCAGGTATCAGGTGTGGAAGACTAGGTGACACCTGGAAGCAGATGCTGCCATGCAAAGTCAAGACAAAACATACTGCGGAATTTAACAAACATCTGTAATTGCCTAAAGAGACAGCAAATGTTTGTCATGACATTGTTTTACCAAAAATCCCATTGATCTATAAAATCTCAGTTATACTAGCATTAGAAAAAAATTCCCTTTATTTTCCCATCAATTTGCTTATTTTATCATCTATATATAAATCTATTTCATTCCTGAAGATTTGTAATACACATACATATCAAATTCTCTTCCTGCCATTCTGCAATCAATAACTTGTGTGACATAAAGCTACCGCATGCACAAGTATGCACTAGTCTCACTTATATCATAGGGTGCTAGCAGATACTTCTTGTAGTTGGCTACAAATAGGTGTCATTGCTATCTGTGGAGCAAGATATAATATAAGCTATAATTAGACACAGAGTAGGGAACCTGTCTGATGTAACCTGCCCTGCTTAGAAAACAGCAGAGACGGGACTGGGAAGGGGAGTGAAACACTTAACATCATTGATTATGTCCTATGCAATTAGATGCCCAAATGTTTTCCTGGTTTCACACTTGTTCTAGCTTCCGAACTGCTTTATACCAACATACGGGGTTTTGTCTGATAATGCAAAAAAAACCGAGCGATTCAGGCATCAAATCAGAAATATTTGTACGATTCAAGTTTTCAAAACATTTTATCGAGCCTTGTCCCAACACGACTTTTTCAACTTATTTATTGATAAATAAGATAAAATTGTGGATGGGAGTTTAGTTGAGCTTGGTTTAATAAAAAAGATGAGGTTAATAACCCCCCTTAGAGTGACTTATGCATTTTTCTATTTCTTCGCTTGCATATTTGTCTTTTATGCTTGTTTGCTGTTATAATGCACACAAAATACAGGTAAAACAAATATCCAAGGCAAAACACAGTACATCACTCTGCTTCACTCATTTCTGTTGGATAGCAACTTGAAGAAAGTATTCCCACAATTTATTCTATTGAAGAAATGAATTTTAAAAGATCAGAGAAGCTTTGGCTTTTACATAGTTCCGGCAATGCCTGGAGTGAACTGTAGTACTATGGTTTGCCACCCTTTTTACATTATGTGTGAAAAAGAGAAATATAGACAAAACTATTTAAAATTAGCAATAAAGAACAACAAATGCATGAGTGAAAATTCCTTATATATCAAATATATCCAATAATATTAAAGGACTCCAACTACTGTCAGCCTTAATCAGCTTTTGGCTGTAGGGTGTCAAAAGTTAATGGGTACTGTAGTTCTGAACAGCTGGAGTGAACAGAAAGATGTTCAATGTTTTGTTCATTAACATATAATCAACATACAGATGGGTTCAGTGTTCAATGCTATGAATTTCTGCAGAAGAATATCCCAGGACAATGCATTTAATTTGGTTATTTTCATGTGTTGCTACCATCTGTAAGCCATCTGTAATATTACAGCTGGAAAACCCACAAAAAAAGAGTTAGAGTTGATGTCTGTGCTCAAAAAGCATATCCAGGGATAGACATAAGGTGCTATTATTAACCACAACTATACTTGTGTGTTTACAGCTTTAGAAGTTTGTCATCTGCAAAATACTGAAAACACTGTAGGTTTAGTACCTTACTATTGTAGATGTTTATTAACTGAATGCCTCTCAACTAATTGTAACTATACTAAGAGTTCTACCCCAATACTCTTCAGGAGGAAAATAGTTCTTTCCTATATACAACCTCAAGAAGTCTTTCTCACTGTGGTTTGAAAACTCCCTGTCCCCTCAATACATAAACACCCAAACACACATTTTAAGCTATTTTTTTCTATAAGAATGAGCTAAAAAAAATCTTGATTTAAGTGACAGCCTGATTTATCCCTGAATCAACATACTGCTCCTGTTTAAATTAATTATTATAACCTTGAATATCCTGCTTATTCAATATAAAAGAATCTAATCCATTTTAGAAAGCATTAAGGGAATTTGCCAACAAAAGCTCTCCTGGCAAAGGATTCCATAGTTTTACTGCTTTCACTGAAACCCCTTTCTATAGCTGAAGATAAAAATGTATAAAATATGTTGTTCCTAATCATAAAGAGTGACCATCATTCTTTGGACATCCCCTTCCTACTTCTACAGGGTACTTCATATGAACCTATTAAATAGTTTGATGATTTTGTCATAACGGTGGTCAAATACTTCTTCTATAGAGAGCCAATTCAGTTTGGAAATATATTCTCTTTAATCAATCTATTCCCTTAACTTTTGCAATTTGCTCTGTATTGAAATATTAACCTTGCAGACACCTGGCACTATCCACTCAAGAATCAATATGACCAATAGTGGAAAATTGTTGGTAATAATCTGCTTTCCTCTACTATATAAAGGCCACATTTTAAATTTAGTAACTTAATGTATTGCTGACTTCTACAATTTTTTTATAATTATTTATATACACATACTGCTGCTATGTTACAGTCCTTAAAGGGATACTGTCATGGGAAAAATTTTTTTTCCAAAATGCATCAGTTAGTAGTGCTGCTCCAGCAGAACTCTGCACTGAAATCCATTTCTCAAAAGAGCAAACAAATCTTTTTATATTCAATTTTGAAATCTGACATGGGGCTAGACATATTGACAATTTCCCAGCTGCCCCAAGTCATGTGACTTGTGCTCTGATAAACTTCAAACCCTCCCTTTTCTCCCCCAGCAGCCAAACAAAAGAAAAATGGGAAGGTAACCAGATAATAGCTCCCTAACACAAGATAACAGCTGCCTCATAGAAGAACAGCACTCAATAGTATAAACCCATGTCCCACTGAGACACATTAAGTTACATTGAGAAGGAAAAACAGCAGCCTGCCAGAAAGCATTTCTCTCCTAAAGTGCAGGCACAAGTCACAGGGGCAGCTGGGAAATTGACAAAATGTCTAGCCCCATGTCAGATTTCAAAATTGAATATAAAAACCATCTGTTTGCTCTTTTGAGAAATGGATTTCAGTGCAGAATTCTGCTGGAGCAGCACTATTAACTGATTCATTTTGGAATTTTTTTTTTCTCCCATGACAGTATCCCTTTAAATTCTGAATTTGTCTCTATGCTATCAGTATAAAACTATAAAATCTTATTCTAAAAACAGAACCCCCCCTGTATTGAAATAATTCTATGTAAATATTCACCCATTTTTATATTACTTCATGGGCTATAGTGCCAGTATAATGTGCCTGCTGGTTATCTTGAGAAAAACACTGCTTGACAAATTACAATGTTTTATTTTGGTGAAATATGTCCAAACACACCTAGTGCACAGGAAATGAGACCATCTAAGTTATGCATTAGTTTGCAGTAGAATGACACAGCTTCAACTTTATCACCAGGTAGACATCAGTAAGAGTGTCTTTATGATGTTTCAGCAGAAGTGCAGTCCTTGGGAGGTTGGGAGGTTGGCTTATTAATTAGGTTGTGAAAAAACAAGTAGAGTAATTTCCCAGGAAATAGCATGTCTCACTTTACAGTCCTAGAAAGCTTTTAATAGTCATTAGGATATGTCACCCAGGCAAGTTTTCTATGGTAATTAACTGAAATGTGACTCAAACTGTGACAAACAACCACCTGTTTGTGAAGAACAACAACTATCAGGCTAACTCTGGAATTTATTGGGGTTTTTTTCAGATCATCATTTCACTACCCATTATCTCCCACACTGTTGTTAATTCTTTGGCTTCATAATTTATATGCATTTAAATCAATAGCACATGTTTGTATTTGCTGTCCCATATATGCAACTAATTTAAAAGTTTAGACATATAGATTTCCTGAATAAATTTACTTACCGTTATAGTTACATTTATTATTCATGAACTGTAACTCTTGGTTCCATGTTACATACCCATTAACTATGTAAAGTGCTGCATTTCCACCAGTGGAATATAAATTCCCTTATACATATGCACAAATCCATTAGTGAATCTCCAGGGGAAAGTAAAACAAGAGGAATTATTGCTTTGAAACCTCTATGACTATTAGCTATCAGGCAGATACCTTTACAGTAACAAACTCTTTTACAGATTTTCATGAATTAATAAGATACCTCTCACTGCTGCAAATTGCAACATATGTTTATCTAACTTTATTAAAGACATACATTTCATTTGTCACAGTTTGACTGTTTGTGAAACTCTCCTGCTCAAACTAAACCCTTATTATTGCTTAACTGGAAAACAAGATTTCCTTAAGTTATTTGCTCAGTCAGTGGGACCTCTGTTTCCCTGGAGAAGGCTTTTCTAGTGACCTTTTATTGAATGTGCGTGACAATGAGATTGCATCTCAGATGTAATGAAACCAAGTCAGACCAGACCCATGTATTCCTCTATTTAATAGTAAATGGCTCTTCTTTGCCTTTTGTTGTTGTTTTTATACATTAAATACCTTCTTCTCTTACTGCCACAGCTAATGTTTTCTACTCTTGTTCTTTCCAGTTCAGTATGACTGCACTTTCTCACCTTTCCACACAGTTGATTTAACCCAATGTTCAGTGAATTATCCATGTAAGAATATAATTTGTATTTACCCTTTATATTATCATTATTAATAAAAAATATAGTATTTCCTCTAAATTAATATTTTGCCTACATACTCTGTCCATAGCATCCTAATTCCAACCAAGCTTACATTCAATAACATCCTCTTTTCCATATTTTATATTTATAAATATATATATCATTCATGTTGATGTCTTAAATTCTGAGCCCTCTCTCTTTGCTGAGGGCTTTTTTACTGAACCCCCTCCACCCCATCCCAACTTCATATCTCCTCAGTTAGCCACTGTCCTCTTGTTAGAGTTTCTATTTATTTCCCTTTCTTAAATGCTAATTTTCCTCATTATCTCTTTTAATTTTGTATCACCCACAGTCGTCTTCCGTTCATTTTATGTACCATATTTCCTTATTCTCCTTCAGTTCATGTTCTTTTTTTACCTGTTCATTTATTGTGCTCTTTTCTGGTCATTTCTTAACACCCTTGCCCCATTCCACAGTCTACTTTTCTCACATCCCTATTTTTCTGTATAATCTAATCACTATCCTATTGCTTATTTCACATCAATTGCATTCCTCTGCTAAAAACCCTACTCTCCACATTTAAACAGTTCCCATCTTCTTAGTTCATATGCCTCAACTACATTGAGACTTGCTTACAGACCCCTCTCCTCTTTTCATTAATTCATCAACAACCCTAAGCTCTCTTTACCTGCTCAGTGTTCCATTTTTGTCTCAGATCTTGCAATCAATTCTAATCACCAGTGCCAAGCCTACACATAAAGGAACCAAAGGCACATACCCTACAGATACACCCATTCTCCCTCTGTGCAACACCTTGGCCCTGTTAATTACCCTAACTGGGTATTTGTAGTTAAAGGAGAAGGAAACCCCCTGGGAGCAAAACCCCTCCCCTGTGTTGCCCCCCCTCCCCCCTGGCCTGCCTGTCCCCCTGGGCAAATGCCCCTAACTTGTTACTCACCCCTCTGCGCAGGTCCTGTCCATGGAGTTCACAGTCGCCATCTTCTCCCACGCGCGTCTTCTTCCTGCTTTGACCGGCGTCTTCTGGCGCATGCGCAGTAGGAACAGTTACCGGTACGGATCTACTGCGCATGCGCGAATGTCACAAAGTTTCCGATTTTACTTTGTGACATTCGCGCATGCGCAGTAGATCCGTACCGGTAACTGTTCCTACTGCGCATGCGCCAGAAGACGCCGGTCAAAGCAGGAAGAAGACGCGTGTGGGAGAAGATGGCGACTGTGAACTCCGTGGACAGGACCTGCGCAGAGGGGTGAGTAACAAGTTAGGGGCATTTGCCCAGGGGGACAGGCAGGCCAGAGGGAGGGGGGGCAACACAGGGGAGGGGTTTTGCGCCCAGGGGGTTTCCTTCTCCTTTAAACTTACTATTCAGCATTTTTATTACCTTCTTTAACACATTAGGTTTCCTTTACTAAACTAATTCAAAGTTAAAAAAAATGGTACAAATCTCAATGTTTTTACCCAAATTGAAACATTGTATTAAACACAGTGAGTTTAATAATTAAGTCAGCTGCCAGAAGCAAAAAGATTTACACTGGTCTGTAAACTGCACAGAAATAGCCTTTTTTGAGTAAAGGGAAGGCAGGACATATGCATGCATGCACATACAGTACATGGCTTTCAGTTGCATGTGATCATCTGGGGCAATATTAAGGGGTTTATTTATCAAAGATCGAGTTGTGTTTTTCCCTGAAAAATTTGAGTTTTTCGAGGGTAGTTTCAGTAAAAAATCTATTTTTTTCGACATTTATTATTCCCCAAAGCTGCAAAAACCTTGAATCTGAAAATACTCCAGCTAAAACCTGTCAAGGTCATGTAGAAGTCAATGGCAGAGGTCCCGTAAACCATTTGAAGATATTTTTAGCCTTCATGATTTTTTTTTTCCGGTGGATTGTGCTCGAAAAGTCGATCAATTCAAGTTGTTTTTCCCTGATAACTCGATCAATTTGAGTATTCAAGTTCCCCCCCGATTGCATTTATTTGAGTTTTTTTACAATCAGGTTTTTTCATATATAAGCAAACATTTGAGTTGTGAGTTTATTAGAGGTAGAAAAAAAACTCACAGACATCACAAAGTCAACCTTTGATAAATAACCCCCTTAGACGTAATAGACACAACACACAAAAAGGTTTAAAAAAGGTGTTAGTACTTTTAAGTAGATGCATGTTTTCTCTCTGTGGTGTACAGAGAAAAACAAAATCATTTTTAAAAATATGAATATGGGAGATTAATTTCCAGATAACAGATTTCCAATAAACAGATCCTATACCTATTTAAAATCTGGTCTAGAAAAAATTGATTAATATAGATCTTATTTTATACAAATGAAAAAAAACACTTTGTAGCAAATTCACTTCCTTGCAACACCTTTCAAATGTATATGTTTCTTGTGCCATATATTCATCGAAATAAGTGCACAGATGGGTACACTATGAAGCATGTCAACTCTATTTTTTATTTTTCCCTATATCGTAAGAGTTCTTTGCACTTCCTTTTTATTTAATATCCTGCACATTTTGTGGAAGAAAAACATTTATTGTGTATAACATATTTTCTATTTCAAATAATACATTATCTATATGCATGTCTGCCAAAAAATATCAAAGAGAAGAACTACACCACTTCTGAAGGATAGCCTTGCTATTGCACTGATGGCACAATCCAATTGACTTGAGTTAATGATTGTGACAACCCGTCCCAGAAATTGCTTTGTCAAGCAAATTAAATTATACAAGGATATAAATAAAGAAATTACTGTGCATGAAGACTTCCTTCAGGATACAATTCTTCTATGTACCCACTTTAACATACAAATTTTCTACAAATTTACCTTGCTGCTGCTTTTGCTTATAATCAGCTATTGCATTATATCTGTACAAGCAATCTTAAATAGCAGAATAAGTAAGCTAATTTGCTGAAGGTTGACCTTTAGTTTGCAAAGAAAATAAATCACCATTATCTGATTCCTTTATTGTTCCATTTGTGCAGATACCTGTTTGTTTGTTTTTCTCTGTAATGCCATATTAAATACAAATTATTTATGCATTTATTTTGGGATCTTTGTCTATTCCTGTGTACCCTATAATATTAGTTTTGACTAGTTTTTGTCATAGATTCAGTGGAACTAATCACTTAAATCACTGCAAATCCATCATCAGGTCTAAAAGTCTAGCGTCACAGGAATGCACCAAGTATCCCAGAAACAGTATTGATGATAGGGATGAGGAAAGTGGATGGAAAATCAATCTTAGTTTCATGACCTAGAACAGTGAATTAGTGACAGTGCTACTGTCAGTTGTGACTACTGGTAGACTATGACTACACAAGTAAGTTGCTGAAATAGCTACTTTATTTAATTGCGCAGATCCTGAAAACTGTCAAGTGAGAAGGTTCATTTAAAGGAAATCTTTCACTAGGAGCAAATGTTTCAACACATTTGTAAACAGAAATAATTTTATATGTTTGATTAATAACACTTTGCTCTAGATTATATTTGTGTCCAAAATGTCTCTTTGTGAACGAAAACTGAAAAAGTGGCCTTTTGAGTTATTACATCTGCATGAATTCACTTTGAATGTAGTATTTAGGTTTAGACTCACCTCAAGATTTTATTTCTTATTGTGACCTGATCTCAACTATTGCAAAGTGAAAGGGATAACTTACCTCTCTAAAAGGATGCACAGTGGAGTACTCTAAATATTCTTTACAAACATGAACTGTAATTCCACCCTGTTTTAATTATGCCCTTTAAAGATGGACTTGCTCAAGTGGTTACTGGCATAGTCCTATTGTTTGTAGCCTACCCTGGATAATCTACCAGTTTGCCATAAGGGTAAATTGGCATTGGACTTGTCCAATCGCAACATTGCAATTAGAATTGTCTCAGGTTACTGGGATAATAAGACCGATAATCAGAGTAAATAGTTATTGTAACCATTAGTACAATGCATGTCTTTCACCCTTTGTGGCTGGTTTATAAATAAGCCTCCATACTTTACCTTCCAATTTCAGTGCCTCCATAAGGCACAATTATTTTTATTGTTCTTCTCAACAGCAACATAGTCCATATCTCATGTTTCACTCTTCAGTCCTCTAGTGTGTCAGCATTGCATTGTGCAGTTGTATGTCATGATACAATGGAAGGTGAAACAATGAAGATAAATGACTGTGGTTGTGACTTTTAGATCATGATCCCAGAGGAGCAGTTTACTTAGAAGACATTAATACTGTTAATTATTAGAATCTGTATTGTGCAGGGAACCTAACCCCTTCATAGTAGGTGGTTTGTAAGCAGAATACTTATTACTTACTATTTATTAAATATATTAAGGGACATATGAAGAACTCTAAAGGCCAATGATAAAAGCCATTGTTTGGCTTTTGAATATTTGTCAATTGTCTACAATCATCCATTGGTGTTCTCATCACACTCTCTCCTGCACTTACCCACCTATTTAACCTTACACTCTCTACTGGTACTTTTCCATCTTTATACAAACAATCACGCCTATCCTCAAAAAGCCTTCCTTTGATCCCAGCTCTCCTGCCAACTATTGTCCAGTTTCTCTTCTTCCATTTGCATCCAAATTGCTGGAAAGGATTGTTTACAAATGTCTGATCCGGCATCTCACTCACACCTCTCTTCTTGACCCCCTGCAATCTGGCATTTGCCAAACACACTCAATTCAAACTGCACTCACCAAAGTAACTAATGATCTTCTCCTGGCAAAGTCTAAAAGTCACTATTCCATACAAAACCTTCTAGATCTCTCTGTAAGGAATTATCCCTCTGCTGGGGTTTGAACCTGGGACCTTTTGTATTGTAGCCTGTCCCCCTACATCTTTACTGTTCTGGCAGGTTGAGGTATGGGTTTACCCTTTTCTGAAGATTCTATGGCTAGCCCTGGCGCTGTTAATTACTCAGCTGTTCTGTGTTAACCGGCAGGTGCAGCCTATTCCTTATTAGCTCTCAGCAAAGGGCCCTAAGAAAAACCATGTACTCGCTGCCCTCCCTGTCAGTTCATAGTTTTGTTTCCTGCTGGTCACCCGGTCATTGTTCCTGTTGCCTATCTCCAGTTTGACCCTGTTCCAGGACTCTCCCCCATGCTGAAGTTCCAGAATCCTGACTTCCTTTGTGGCTGAACTGTATCTATTTTGGACGTTTGTAGTTCATTTTACTCCTGAGCCAGTAAGTTGCTAATAAACACCTATTTGCAAGCATCTTTACCAGCCTACTCCCTCTTAGTTACACGTTAAATACTGACCCAGTAGCCCTGCTGGTCATTCCAGTGCGGGGTTTAGGCTACTGGGCATGACACTCTCTGCAGCCTTTGACACAGTTGACCACCCACTCGTCCTAGACATTCTATACTCAGCTGGCATTCATGACACTACTCTTTCATGGTTTACATCTTATCTGTGTGATCATTCCTTTAAAGTTACTTTCTCTAACTCTACTCCTACAATGTTCCTGTTCTGTTGGAGTTCTCTGTTGGCCCTGTTCTAGGCCCTCTGCTGTTCTCGCTCTATACTACTTTGCTAGGAAAACTTATTCAGTCATTTGGAATTCAGTATCACCTTTATGCTGATAACACCCAACTCTACTTTTCTACTCCTGACCTCTCTCCTTCTGTCCTTTCCCAAGTTACAAACTGCCTTTCTGCTGTCTACTCCTGGATGTTTCAGTGCCACCTGAAACTGAATCTTTCTAAAACTATAATATTTCCTCCAAGATCTTCCCCTGACCCTCAAATATCGCTCACAGTTAACAACACCACCTTTCATTCGACCATACAGGCATGCTGCCTAGGAGTTTTCTTAGACTTGCATCTGTCTTTTTCACCACACATCCAAACACTTGCAAAATCTTGTCTTATTTAGTTGTGCATCAAGTTCAGACTCAACTTAAACACTTATCCAGTCTGTTATCTCCCGCCTTGATTACTGCAACCTATTCCTCACAGGTATTCCAGCATGTCAGCTGTACTAAATGCTTCTGCTAAACATTCATCTATTTCTCAGGTCAACATCAGATGCTCCCATAAGCATATCCTTATGGGAGCATCCATATCCTTCACTGGCTCCCAATCTACTCTAGAATCAAATTCAAACTACTCACGCTTACACTCAAGGCCCTTAACACAACACACAACACACTCACACAACCTTTGCTCTGCTTCTAACCTTTGCCTCACTTCTCCTCTCATCACTTCAGATCATTCTTGTCTACAAGACTTCTTTCGGGTCTCCGCTTTTGTCTGGAACTCTCTGCTCAAGTTGTCAGATCGTATCCTTCCTTCCAAACCTTCAAACTTTCAAATGCTCCTTAAGTACCCACCTATTTAGGAAAGCTTATTGTACCTTAATTATTCAGTCATTGCTGTATCATAAATTACAAATTTGTTTCTAAAATCCTAATGTCTCAATTGTATCCTAATTGTACCCTAATCTTGTTGTAAACTCTCTTGAGTAGGGGCTTCTAATCCTTTTGCACTCTGTATACCCTTGTTTGTTATAAACTAAGGGAAAGCACTGCGTAACTTGTCGGTGCTATATAAATAAATACATGATGATGATGATGATAACCAAAAATACATATCTGTAGCAAGATGGATTTTTCTTTATCATTGGCCTTAAAATGTTATCAAGCTAAAGTTTATGTTTCTGCATCTGTTCTTGGGTATTCACAAGGAGAGTCATTTCTAGATATCTTCACCCTCCCCAGTTTAGACTTGACCAGATTAGATTTATCAAGTGCTACAGTTACAGTGTAAACAGCAATCCCAGTTATCAAGTAAATATTGACAAAGTTTAAATCTATATCATCTATACTATAACAGGAATTCCATTATTATTTATTTAAAATTGTTATTCATTGTCAATGGCAGTTTTCCTTTCATACTGTTATTTGAAGTTCAGATTACTGACTGAGAGGAACTAACAAATTCCTTCAGGGTCCTTGAGTAGATGTGTACAGAAGTCCATTATTAAAATGGCAATTAACTTCAGCATGCATGGTCGTGCACACTCACTGTTGTTAGTGATGCGCGAATTTCTCCCGTTTCGCTGAAAAATTAGCGAATTTCCAGAAAAACTGTGAAAAATTTGCGCCGGCAACAATTTCAATGCTGGTAACAATTCTGATGCCCATTAAACTCAATGGGCGCCTAGAATTGTCGCCGGCATCGGAATTGTCGTCAGCGGCAGAATTGTCGCCGGCGTCAAATATATTTTGATGCCAGCGAATTTTCAATGACGAATTTTTGCAGCAATTTTGCGAGTTTAGTCGCCGGCGGTGAAACTCAGAAATTCACAGCAAATTCGCGCCTGGCGAATACATTCGCCCATCACTAACTGTTGTGCATATTCTAGGGAAATGGTGTTGGCTCATCAGGTTGAAACAGAGAATGTATGAACACTGGAAACATTTGAACCTGGGTAGTAACTTATGGCAAACAATCAAATGTATGTACTCATTGTTCTACGTGCAGCTAGCTGAAAAAAATCAATGATTGGTTACTAACTGTGGGTTACTGCCCAGTATAAAAGAGCCTCATGGAATGGTGATATTTGCACTCTAAGGGGCAAATTTACTTAGCTCGAGTGAAGGAATAGAATAAAAAAACTTCGAATTTCAAATGTTTTTTTGGCTACTTTGACCATCGAATTGGCTACTTCGACCTTCGACTACGACTTTGACTTCTAAACGAACGATTCAAACTAAAAATCGTTCGATTATTCGACCATTCGATAATCAAAGTACTGTCTCTATAAAAAAAACTTCGACCCCCTACTTCGCCACCTAAAACCTACCGAGGTGCAATGTTAGCCTACGGGGGAAGGTCCCCATAGGCTTTCTTAGCTTTTTTTTAGTCGAAAAATCGTTCGATCGATGGATTAAAATCCTTCGAATCGTTCGATTCAAGGATTTTTCGTTCAATCAAACGAATTGCAGTAAATCCTTCGACTTTGATATTCGAAGTCGCAGGATTTACCTTCGGCAGTCGAATATCGAGGGTTAATTAACCCTCGATATTCGACCCTATGTAAAAAAAAAATGTGTTGGAAGCAGCAGGAGTGCCCATACTTTACTAATGTGAGGACTACTTTTGATGTTATTCCATTATGATCTACATCCACAAAAGCATTATTAGCATTCTGTTCCATGGAAAATATTACTTAAATATTATTGATTTAAGAGAGAAATTATATTGCTATATTTAACAAACATCTATTTCTTATGTAACATTAACAGAATAAATATCTGACTGAAAAGAATAAAGGAATATAGGAGGGTGATTTAGACAAGCTGTTTGTTGACAGTGTCTTGAGACCTACTGATCCCCAGCTAAAGGTCTGCTGGTAGATCCCAATCTAACATTTGGGCACCTCTGATATACAGTATAGCTGTAATGTTAAAGATTTCTGATGATCCTTGACCACACATTTTGATAAACACAGAAAATATTATGATATAAATGTAAAGAATGACCATAAAGCAGAAGAAAATATTTTTCCTTAATAGTAATACACCAGTCCTCACAAGTTTTAGCTTTCCTTTCACAACTCAGTAAACTTAATATCCTTGTGTCATATTATTTATGAGTTCACAAAAAAACCTGCTATTTCCCATTATCTCTTCAATAAATAAGTGAAGCAGTGCATGCAACAAAGCTGCAACTCATTAATGAAACAGCCTACAACACGTTCATGATGTGTATTTCTTGAAGCCTGTATGGAATCTTGTGCAGTTTGCAATCAGCGTTGAAGAAGGATTGAATTTTATTTGTTACACTTTCATACCTCCCACTCAGTCACAAAATAGTGTTTAAACACTTTACATAGAACACGGCCATACATTATGGTTAGGCAAATGCAAATTATGTCAAATTATATACTTTAAACCTTACAAAAAACTTTGATGACACATAATTAAAAAGAACGTGCAACACTTGAAATAAATGCTATGACTGTAAGTCACGCAGTTTTTATTTCATAACCTAAACTACAGCCTCTAATCTCCCATTTTCAGCTTTTTAACATTTCAGTGCTAACTAGTTTTACTACCCTACAGATAATTGTACTTTAAGTTGGACAATAGAAAAATAAAATTGAAATTACCCTAGAAAAACGACTTTTTCAAGATAACTCGACCGTTGATAAATCACTCCCATAATGTACTGTAGCTTAAATGAATCCATGCCAAAAAATAAATGAATAACACAGTTAAAGGGTTGGTTCACCTTTAAGTTAACTTTTAGTATGTTATAGAATGGCTAATTCCAAGCAACTTTTAAATTGTTCTCCATTGTGATCTGTGCTGGGTTTCGCCCCATAATCTGAAAAATTAGTAAATAACCCCTTATTGTTATTGCTAATTTGCATTAGTCGTCTTTCTATTCTTTCCCATTCATATACCAGTTTCTTATTTAGATCAATTCATGGTTGTTAGGGTAATTTGGGCACTAGCAACCAGAACTAAACTCAAAAACTACAAATAATTAATAACGAAAACCAATTGCAAATTGTCTCAGAATATCACTCTCTACATCATACTAAAAGTTAGTTTCAAGGTGAACAACCCCTTTAAAAATAAAGAAATATAAGTAATATTACAATATATAGGTTTCTTTGTTTATGTATATTCTATATACTAATATTGAGTACTATTCATTGGCCCCTTACAATGCCAATATTAATATTGCCTGCTTCAAAGAATGCAATTTAAATGTAGAGATTTATTTTCATCAGAATTAATAGTTAAATAAATTGTTAGTATCAAACAGGCAACAGTCTGATATCATAAATACCAAAATCCATGCATTGTTTTGAATATTTTGGCATATAAAAGTTTGACACTGGCAGAATATTTTGAGTTGAGTGTAGAATTACCCTGGTGATGGGCTTCCTGGCCCTATTATGCCAGTATCATTTAGTGATACCAACACTTAGGGGCCCATTTATTAAACCTTGATTTTTTGGTAGAGATTATTAGGGGGAAATGCAAATTTTTTGTGGAAAAAAACTAGAATACCCCAAAGCTGTTAAAAATCTGAAAATACATCTCAAACCTGAAGTTGTTTTTTGGCATTGTGATCTGTGCTGGATAATCTGAAAAAAATTGAGGTTTTCATTTTATTGAATTGAAATTATTGATAAATGAGTTAAACTCATGGAAGGGAGGTTGGTCGACTTTGTTTGCATAAAAAAAATAGATTAATTTGAGTTTTAGTAAACAAACACCTAAAAATGCTCTTTAAAATATTAATGTACATTAAGATGGTTATTTATCAAAGGTTGAGGTTTGTGAGGTTTTGTGAGGTTTTTTATACCTTGAATTTTTTCTAATTTAAGAAAAACCTTAAATGTAAAACTTTGAGTGACTTCTGGGTTACAAACCCAAAAACTCAAATTAATCGAGTTTTCCACTAAACCCACCACAAAAAACCTGAACATTATGAAGGCTATTAACATATTCAAATGGTTGCAAGGAGCTCTGCCATTGACTTCTACATGACCTTGACAGGTTTTGGCTGGATTATTTTTAGATGCAAGCTATTTCCAGTTTTGGGGTATAATAAATCTTGAAAAATCGAAGTTTTTTTTTTTTACAAAAACCCCCAAAAAAAATCTCTTTTTTTTTTATAAAACCAAAAAAAATTGGAATTTGTTTTACCCGAAATTCATGCTTTTGCCTAAAAACTACCCTCAAAAAACAAAATTTTTTGGGGAAAACACAACTCGACCTTTGATAAATAACCCCCTGAAAGTTACCTATAGGTCATGTTGATAGTATTTTGCTGATAGACCTGCATTTGTAAGTAATTGTTACCTGAAGTTCCTAAACTTTACTCTTCCATCTCAGCCTGTCAGTTCACAGTTTCTGTGAAAGCATCAGGCAAATATTTTTTTTGGAAACATTATAAATAGCATGCAAAGACACTGTTATGGGAGATGTAAACAATGGTGTCAGTATCTCATTAACATATATATATTATATATATATATATATATATATATATATATATATATATATATATATATATATATATATATATATATATATATATATATATTATCTAAGATAGTACCCAAATGAGAAGGTCCCATTAATTGTTTTCTTTGCTGTATTTTTACAGGCTTATACAGTTCATTTTACATATTCAAGAAAGTGTAATACACATACATTATGCAGTTATAATACAAGTTCATATTCTACATTCATTCCATTATGCAATTAAAACGCGCTCTCCCTCTCTCTCTCTCTAATATCACAAAAAGAAGACTACAATAGTATTATATAACGTATTTCTAGTGATTGGCGAATGAATTCGCCAGGCGCGAATTTGAGGCGAATTCTCAGAGTTTATGTCAAAACTGTTGCGCGTCAACATTATTCGGGCGCCCATCGACTTTAATGCGGGTTTTTTATGATTTTTCGTGGGAAATCCGCAAATTTTTCGGCAAAACAGGACGAATTCGCCCATCACTGTGTATTTCCGCTCAGGAGAGGTGGTTAGGAGAAAAAATAGGATCAGACAGCTAGAGTTTCTATGAGAACCATCAATGCTATCTCTTCATTGGCTGTTAGACTAGAGGGTGTGTTCAGTAATCTGAGCTGAGAAAGACTGTAAATTCCTGAGGGAGGGTGCAGCGTGGGTTAGAGGAGTAAAATGATTTCTAAGTGATTATGGGAATGCTGCAGCCTTACTGTTAACAACCAGAGTGGCAGGTATCGAAAGCTTTCAAAGAGGCTGTTCACTGATTACATTTTTGTGAAGAGGGGGAGGGTTACATGTCCTTAAAACACAATGTCACAGTTGCAAAAGGTTTATGGAAATAAAATAAGGAAATCAAACTTCATCTATTGCTGTACAAGTATTGGGCATGTTATCCAGAATGCAAACAGTCATCTGTTTATCCAGAATGCAAACAGTTACTCTGTTTATCTTCTAGTGGCTACCAAAGAATGTACAAGTGAAGCAACAAAAAGCTAAGTTAGCTTCTATGTTATAAATAAATGCATTATGATATTGTATGTATTTGGTAACTGAGGCGATACATATGTATATATTTTGCTACAATGTTTCTTTAAACAAAGCACTTTGATACATTGTTACCACTAGAGGGCATTGTCAGTGTGGATATTTTAAGGAAGTCACAAATTTGTAGTTACATACTTTGTCAGCTTGAGAAAGGACCGGGAGGTCTGAAACGTTGCTGTGCCAGATGTCATATTGTAATAAACACGGTTTTATTGCTACATGGGAGTGCTGCAATTTACTATGGATGTTATCCAGAATGCTCAGGACCTGAGGGTTTCCAGATAAGGGGTCCTTCTGTAATTCTGATCACTGTACTAAGTCTAATAACATTTTTTAACTTAAATAAACTCATATTGTTGTAAATATATCTTAGACTGGATCAAGTGCAAGGAACAATTTTTCTATTACATAAAAATAGATAACTTGTTTTTAAAAATAAAGTCCACGGAGGTGGCCTTCCCATATTTTGGAACTTTCTGCATAACTCGTTTCCAGATAACAGATCCCAAACACATATTACAATTTCTGTAAAACTCTGACAACAACTGAGGATTGTCAAGGTTGCTAGGATATTTGTATATCTTAGTGAACACGTTTGTGGCGTAAAATAAAAATGTGTTATTTATAAATAAGAGGGTTATTTAACAAAGGTCGTTTTAGAGGCGTGTGAGGTTTTTACACCTTGAATGAACTCACAAATGGAATGCTTTCTGTTAAAGAAAAAACTCAGATGGAAAAAACTCAAATCATTGAATTCAGGATGAAAAACACGAAAACATAAATTAATTGAGTCTTCAGGGAAAAAACTCAAATCACTTCAAACACCCACGTTTTGGAGCGAAACCCACCGATAAAAAAACAGAACATCATAAAGGCTAGAAATATCTTCAAATGTTTAAAGGGACCTCTGCTATTGACTTCTACATGACCTTGACAGGTTTTAGCTGGAGTATTTTCAGATTGAAGCTATTTCCAGGTTTGGGGTATAATAAATCATGAAAAATTTTAGTTTTTTTTAAAAAAAAAAAAAACTGAAAATTCGAGTTTTGACTGAAAAATACATTTGAAAACCTGAATTTTTCTGGTAAAAATCAACTGGTCTTTTAAAGGGGAACTATCTCGAAAATTAAAATTTAATATTAGCTTCAGCATACTGAAGTATTCTAAATATAATCAATTAAAAATTCTGTACTGTTTCTAAAAGAATCAAGTTATCTTCACTATCCCTTACTCAGTATCTGTTTCTCTTCATTCTCTCTTCTTGCAGCAGTTGGGTGTCAGATATTCATTGACAGTTAGATCCAATATATCTAATAGGGGGGGCTCTTTTTGCCTAGAAGATGTATTAGAGCTTACTCTATTAAAATCACCCGAAATCATGTCTCTCTACATGCAGCATTTGTGCAAAAGGCAGCTATTTTGTTAGATTTTGTTTGTACTGGAATCAGTTATTTGAGTGAGCTCTAATTAATCTGCTAGGAAAGGAAGCCCCCTATAATATATATTGGATCTAACTGTCAATGAATATCTGACAGCCAACTGCTGCATGAAGACAGAATGAAGAGAAACATGCTGAGAGAGGGATAGTGAAGATAAACTTGATTATTTCAGAAACAATGCAGAATATTTAATTATTTATATTTAGAAAGTTTCTTATTTCCGTAGGATGAAGCTTATATTAAACTTTCATTTTTTTGTGATCATTCCCCTTTAATAAATAAACCCCTAAATGCTATAACATATTTGGGTTGAAAAATAGATATAATTTGTAGGTATGTCATTCATTTCTGACAGACATGCATTTTACATACCCCTAGCTAAAGAATGTGTCACCAACACCACTATTCCTACATTTTAGCCAGTCCCTCTCTTCCTGAGGCCCCTGTTTCTGGGGAAACCTGCAGAACTCAGGGCCCAGAAGCACAATGTAAGCTGAGATGTTTGGGAGATGGACAGTAAAGTGTTACTTGCCCCCACGGCTAATTCCCCTAAAGAGATACTCTGTCATTTTATGTTGATGTTGATGCCAAGAAATGGAAAGTTCTATCACACTAAATCAGCAGTAAAACAGAGTAGGCTAGTCTGTTTTTTGTGTTTCAATTTCACAGTCCCTTCATGCATGATGAACCGCTATAAGAACTCTAGAAGTGCCGGTCACTTTTTTCTCTACTTACATTTTATTTACTTTTTTCTTTTTTTTGTTATCCTGTGAAATACAACTCAGTGAACCAAATAAATGTCTTAGCAGCTAAATTGTTCATCTCTAATCATAACCTAGAAAATGAAATAAATGGGGCGCTACATTGCTAGAAGGGAAAGGTTCTTCATAAGTCTCTAGCTGATGGTCTGGAATTTTACATTCATTTCTATTACAATCTTTTGAATCAATCCAAGAGCAATTTAAAATGTATTAACTGTCTAATGCTTTTGTTGTCAAATCACAGACATTTTTAACTAAAGCAGTGTAATTTCTTCTGGAAAAAAAAACACTATACATCTTTATAGGTTTGCAGAAATTTGATAAGGAATTATTAAAAATATATTCCTTCTCTCTTCTCTCTTGCATTATTCCTACAGACTGTACTGTCTGCAACATCTACAACAGCTTGTTAAAAATACTCTGTGCAGATATGGGGTCAAGCAACATGAGCCATTTATTTGTCTATTTTTAAAGACACTGTATAGTGAACCCGATGTTTGATATATTAAACATTGAGAAATACTCAAAATAAAAAAAAAAACTCATGTATAACTCAAATGTTGCCTGACACTTTCCAGCATACTATGTAATCAGAAAGCTACCAGCATTTAAAATGAGCCTGTCGTGCCTGAAACCATACACTGATGTTTCATACTTTGGTATTGGAAGGAAAATAATCATGTCGTGCTATTTTCTTCCTGAATGAAGAATAGCACAAAAACATTTACATTTAAAGTGATTCTGACACGTTCCTATAAAAATAGGAATGTGTCGATATCAGTGAAAAGAAGCTGCACAAAAATATAAGCAGCTAAAAGCTCCCCAAAGCTGCCCTTAGCCCAGCAAACCTTAGTAAAGTTGACCTTCTGACACCATTAAATCATCTTCCTGAGTGTTTCAGTGACGCTGGGCTGGGGGCGGTGTGATCCCTCCATAGGCTAATTACAAATGAAATCAGGACTCAAGCCTATGGAGGGATTGCACCACCCCCAGAAAAATCTATAGTTGTGCAATTAAATCAGCTATTCTGCATATGTAGTTGGCCACAGGAACATTTAGGAGTAATTTGCAAGTTCAGCATTTATTATCATAAAACTGACCATTATTGGCCATAATCAGATAGAAAAAGTGTCTAAGTAACAAATACTAATAATAAAGGAAACTCGGCCTTGATCTATAGTTTAGGCTGTGGATGAAAAGCATTCATAAACTTAA
The DNA here is from genome assembly GCF_017654675.1 of Xenopus laevis. Taxonomy (NCBI): domain Eukaryota; kingdom Metazoa; phylum Chordata; class Amphibia; order Anura; family Pipidae; genus Xenopus; species Xenopus laevis. The sequence continues at coordinate 75,705,064 of NC_054375.1, read as the reverse complement.
CAGGCACTCCAAGAGATTACGTCAGATCAGGATTGTAAAAGCAATTACGTTTTATGGTAGATAATACAGCATCAGATGGGCCTTTAGCATATCTTTCTGTACCTAGAACTTAGGCCTATGAGTAAGTCATAGGTACAACATATAAGACAGAACCGGTCTTGTCATCTACAATGAATACTGTCTGCATTTACAATCCTCATTTTGGTATTCTTTTAGAGTGCCTGCCCTTTTCCAGAATGTCATGACCAAACAGATCTATAGTCTGTTTATAAAAAATTCAGGTGTAGTTAACACATGGAGAAAGCAATCAATATTGCTTGTCAACATACCTCTGGGCAGCCCAGATGTTCAGATACTGCATGACCAGCGCACAACCAAGTGACACAAAGTAATTCACCTTATCGTCTCTTTGATCTAGACATTTCTTTGTTGAGTGCCTGGCACCCAGATGCTTATGGGAAACTTTCTTGTGCAGATTGCACATTTGTACAGAAATATAACATCAGAGTTAGATATTGGCTAGGCCAAGTCATATGTAGAGCTATGAGATGCTCAAGAATAGGCAGCAGCTGAACAAACAAAAACATCACATTAATTCAGTTCTAAGGTATCAATAGAGTTGTACTAGTTTGACTTCCAGTTTCTGTGTAACTGTCAGCTATAACGTTGAAGGTAAGGCTTGAACACTACTAGTCCATTGAGCAAGCCTTTGTTATCCAAACGCCACTTCTGAATAGCTAGCTTTCCCTGGATCAAGTTTCCTCACACAGGGCTTTACAGCATTGCTTTGTTGTGCATGCAACTCGAGCTTTTCTTAACAAACTTATGTATTCAACTGCATTCCCCATACACCCTGCTTCAACTTAAGCTTAAGTTGCATGGTACGTGTCGTTTTATATTGAAAAAAGTTATATTTTTATTTTTCACAAAAAAATTTGGCATAACTAGCTGAGGTGAGGCTCGGGTGCAGGATGTGCACATGGGCCCCTTCTGCTTCCCCTTTCCTTTAAACTCAAAGCCGTTGCATGCATCACTGAAAAATCCCCAGGCCCTGCAGCCCACAATGTGCTTATTGTGGCTCAGATGGGCCCCAAGGGGGTGTACCCACACATCCCTAATAGTTAAAACCACTGTGTGGGGCAACAAAAACTATTTTACTGTGGATCAATGATCAAGTCGGTTGCGCAACACTTTAAAGGAACCCAGAAATTAACATCCGTTCAGTGCAGGAGTGTTCCCTTACATCCATGCACCCTGTATTTTGCATCTTCTTGTCTATAATCAAAACAGATGTGCAAAGATCATGTATAGGTAGGTGTAAGTACCACCACTGTGATAGTGTTTAAGCATGCATGTTTTTGTGATATGCACTTTTTTGTTTTATGATGTGCTAATGTAAATGAACCATTTAAAGTCACTGAAAACTTTTTTTCAGTGAGGTGCGGAAATATCACAATACATATATAATGTCTGTTGAGGATGCTGATGAGGTGATTTAATTAGTAGGATAATGTCAAAAAAACAATGTCTCTCTGCACATGGAAAAGTCTCATTGGCAAAATGGAGATACAGAACACTTCTTACTAATTGATGCAATGAATGTATGGAAGCAGGAACAATAATTACCAGTAAATCTACTACTCTGGCAATCCCCACTAAATAGGTAAGCAGCCTGCTGCAATCCTTGATGAATGATTGTTGAGATGTTTCCTGACTACACCACTTGTGCCATTACCCAAAAGCATTTATTGTAAAGTTGAACATATACGTGCTGTCTTAAAATACACATTCATGCTTATAAAAACATAGCTGCAGTCATATATTCAAAATTAGCAATTTACAAAATTATGCAAGATATAATATAATAATATAATAATAAAATCCTATAGGTTATCTTTACATCTTCGTCATGCTATTGTAATATATTTGTAATTATATTTTATAACAATTTTATGTGCAGATTCCTGCCCCCTTCCTGGCAATGCTGACTTGAGATTTTTTCCAAGCCAAAGTCTCTGTAATTATGGTGCAATTATCCTGTTTGCATTGTCATGCACAATAGCAAGTGACTGAAAAATAGCCATTTCATTTCTACAGCACAAGAACGAAAGTGCAGGATGAAGTTCCACAGGTTTTCACGATAATGTAGGCCAGCTAAGAGGATTTTGCAAAGAGATGCACTTACAACTTGTTATACTGTCCAAACCAGAATAAATTTACACAATTCTGTTTGAACACAATTGTGGGGAGGGATGAGGTTAAGTTACCAGACACTTGATTTACAGATGCTATAAATAAATAAATACAGAGACTTTGTTCAGGTATTCTAGACCAAAAGATAAGGAAAACTTTGACCACTGCGTAGACACATTGGCCATACACAGTGATATATCTGAGTAGCTTCTTTATACTAAATGTAATGATGAGGCCCACAAGAAGCAGTTTAGCAAACCATGTTGATTGCAGTTAGCCTGTTATAGCACATAACTTATACTAATATTTCCTTCATTTGATGTTGTGGTACCATTTGGAATAGATGGGATGAGGCTCAAGCTTCATGTCCCTTAGGATTCATAAATTTAAGGCAAAGCAAATTAGTGTAAGTTGGACATTGGTCCAAAACTAAACTATAGAATAGCCCTTGTGTAGCCGCCTTCAACTCCGGAACAATAAAGTAACCAGCAGGGTTACACTGGGGATACCAGAAAGATAATACAGTATAAAATTCACCTATGTTTGTAAGGTATTTACTCATTTTTCACACTTTAAACCTCTATGATAAATATGTGTCCAACACAACTTGTATTTTAGTTATCTCACAGAACAGAAATAAAGATAGTAGAGTGAGCTGAAGACAAGAGGCAAAGGTATTTATGAGAGAAATAATGAGGGAGACATAGCTTGCCTACCTCTGTCTCTCTAAGAACAGCTTGTATGGGAGTAGGTTAGACAAACTTCAAACAAACCAGACTTAAAGAAATTCTATGTCCACAGGATAAGTAAAATATAGATCAACTATTACCCATTGACAATCTGTACCTTCAAGGCAAAATTAGTAGATCCTGGAAAGAGTGTATCTGCAAATGCAAGAGATGTATCATAGTATTCTGATGTGCATGGCTAAAAAGATCACTCTTGGCTTATCTTCTTCACAACCATTAGATTTCTACATCAAAAGGTTACACCATTGCTACGTTTAAGAGAGTTTGTTGATATTGTTGTTGATGTGTTTAACGATCCATAATTAAATAAGACATTTAAAACAACATACTGGGTTACAACTAGAATCTATTAAATAAAAATGATCTAAAACAGTTCTAGTTAATGGTAAATAAAAATGACTTTTCACTAATTATTTAGCTTTCATACACATATTTCATATATACAATCTCTATGGCATCATATAGTTCTGCTCTGGGCCATCACTCGTAAACAGCCTGTTTAACCACTTGTGATAGCTGTGTTTATTAGAAAGAAAGCAGGACCTCAGAATTGAGATGATGTGAAAAGCACAGCCTAGATATTAAGGTGTTTATTTAGTGAGGTTTAGTAAGGTTTTTCCATGAAAATTCAATCTTTCGAAGTTTTTCTTTTGGTCAAAAATCACATTTTCGGGTTAAAAAAAAATTGAATTTACAAGTTTTTTTCAAAAAACTCAAATCTTTAGAGATTTATTATACCCCAACCCTGGAAATAGCTTGAATCTGAAAATACACCATCAAGGTCATGTAGAATTCAATGGCAGAGGTCCCTCAAACCATTTGAAGATTTTAATAGCCTTCATGATGTTCGAGTTTTTCAGAGGGTTTTGCCTGAAAACTCAATCAATTCGAGTTTTTCCCTCCAAATACTCGATCAGTTAAAGTTTTTGGGTTGTTATCCAGTTTTCTTGAATTACAAACCATTCGAGTTGTGAGTTCATTCGAGGTATAAAAAAAGAACTCGAAAGGGCCAGTACACTAGCACAGAGAGCCTAACTGCGATCTCTGTGCTAGAAGAGCCTGAAATTCGGCTCTTAAAGTACCAGGAGCGGCATTTTTGCTGCCCCTGGTACCAGGACTGGACTGAGAATTAAAATAGGCCTTTGCATTTCAGGTACACAGAGGCCCAATTAGCCCACATAGAGGCCCAAACAGCCCCCACCAGCCCACTAAATACTGACTTCTATGGGACCTTATAGCAGCCCCTCTGGCATTTGCCAGAACTCACAGATTGCGAGTCCGGGCCTTCCTGGTACCTAGTGGGGCGCTGCCGCCTGAGACGACAGCCTCAAATCGCCTCATTGGCGAAGCGCCCCTGGCTCTTGTTAAACCTCAATGTGCAATTTTCTGAATGCATGATTGTGAACAGCACAGGGGCTAGCTAGCCAGGGAAATATAAGTACAGTTCTTTTTTTTTTTTAACGCTATGCTTCACTTTTTTCTAAAAAAGACCAAATAAAAAAACAAAGGTTGGTTCAGGTAATAGGTTGCAAATGTGATATCAGAATCTGCAGTTTGTGTCTGGATTTTATATAATTAGAAGCGGTTGCATTCGTGTTATGGTGCCCCTGCAATTGCCTTCCGCTGTAATTACAGGACAACCAGTACAAAAATAAAAGAGGAATACATTTAAAAATACAATATAATTTGTAAAAATATTTTCATTTGGAGCAATGGGAGCAGCCAAAAAGGCCCTGTAGGTCTTCAGGCTAAGGCAAAGTGGCCATTTAGACCAGGAATTTTCTTTTAGCTGTAGTCAAAACACCCTCCAACTGCTTGCCATTTACATATTGCTTTGCTTATATTAATCATTGGCACTATTAATCTGACAAAACGCTCATGTTCGCTTTTGCTCTCCCCAACAGTGCTAACAACTGCCATAGGCAGCATAGTTTTAGTACTAGAGTTCTCATAAACAGGGAACTGTGCTCTCTAGCAATCTCCTGGAAGAAAATGTTTTGACTGTTCTAGGCAAGAAATATCTTGCTTTTAGTTGTTTTAGACCGAAACAATACACAAATATTTAAACATGTTTTTAATTGTTAGTGTCATTGGCTTGTAATGGTGTTAAGACCACTCAGAATTCAAATCCCTGACTGTATATTAAGCTGGAGTTTTGTTTTTAATTGTGGAGCCACAGGAGACTTTGCGAATTCAGTTTCATGTACTACCTTTCCTTTCTTCGCTGTATCCATCTTCTACCTTATTAAAGCAAGGTGTTAACAACCTACTGGTATGAGTCTATTTAAGTTTGCTTTTTGGTCCTTGGTCTGGTTTACGCTGTCACCTGCCCTGACACCTTGGCTGTCTACCACCTTCCATAACCTATAGCCTGATTATAGACTTGGTTTTCACTCTCCTACTTGCCCTGTCCACTGGTCAACTATATGGACTAAACCTTATGATTACCAACTTTTCTATTGATTACTTTGTATCTTTCCTAAGTCTGGTCATGGAGCTATTCCTTAATACCGTAAATTCAGTCTTGGTTCTCATCAAACTCCTTAGTATGCTTTCACTTTGTCACCCAGCTAAAAGGCCATTTAACATACTGACTCATGTACATGGGCTACACACAATAAACCACCTCCACACACACAAAACTGAAACGCCAAAGGCTTGAGTGCATGAGCCTTTGGACCCACAGCTAAGATGCGGTGTACTCTAAAGGCAGCAGATAGATCCACAAGGATATCTAATCAGAATGGGTCTACAGGTCAGATATGTTAATTGGTGTCAAACACACATACACAATCATTTGAAATACTTTTGCTTGTATCTAATTAGTGAAACCCACATTTGATACATAGCAGCAAGTAATCTGATATTATATCTTTATCCTATCAAAGAAGAACAATACACCTTCACCTTGGATTGCTTATCTGTGTGTTTATGCCCTATTGTTTTAGTTTTTTATGTGCGTATTGCCCTTCATGTTCTGCACCACCAGCTCAACTCTATTTGCATCCCAAGCAGAGATAGCAACAGAAGGTTCAGACACTATTACAGGGTTAGACCAACAGGTTACAGCAAACTATTGCAAATTCATTGCTTAGGAAAGAAATGCTAGAGATAACCATGCAAATCATGCAAAATAAAAAAATCCATATTACAATAGACATATATTACAGAGTATATTTTTTGCATGTAAAGTTTAAGATTTATACTTATATTGTAAGCTAATCTGTTGAGAAGTCTCTTCTGGCACAACCAGATACACTGTTGCTATAAAGAAGGTCAATTAATGTGAAACAATTATCATCATCAAGGCCTACCTAAATATGCTTTTAATAAACAGGCCGTGCAATTTATTCATGAATAATATGAGAACATATTAAATTACAAGCTAAATATATTTAATATATTTATTAGCAGACCCTTCTACTTTTATGTATAATACCTGGGTTGGAGTCAGCTCCTCCCTGTTGATTTCATAATGCATGAACATTAAAGTCCACAATTCATTTCAGGAATTTGTGGGATACCCTTTTTGTTTTCTGCAAGTAAGCACAATAGAGCTTCCAACTAAGATCAGGTATGGAATCAATTATTTGGAATGCTCATGACTTGGGTTTTTTTGAATACAGGGCTTTCCAAAATCTTTAGCTCCAGGGCTGTTAAAGCTACTAAAAACTTTGAAATATTAAAACTCATACTAGTTTGCTATCAATATGTATTTATGACAACTTAGTTATCCAAATATACAAGGTACTGTCTAATTATTAGAAACAGAAAGCAAATACAAAAAAAATGAGAATTGTTTTGGAAAATGGCACTCTACGGGAAATGTTGTATTTCAACAATTTCTATATAAGAGGTTTCCAGATAATAGATCAGATATCTTTTCTAAATATGGTAGAACAGCTACCTAAACCAGCCACAAAAGAATACCATCAACCCCACATCATCTCGTTCAACAGCACTCCTCCATTCAGACTATGTGTTCGTGCCCTGATGCATTATGGGACATGTAGTTACAGTGAGCAAGCTCCCTTTAATCCCCATACCTTGTGAACTACCTATAATAGTTTATGCCAGCTTTCATTGTTTACTAACACTTGTATGAAGCAAGTCGCATTGGCTTAGTTCAGTTACTCCATTGTGCATTGCTAGATCCTCTGCATCAGCAAAATATCAAAGAAAGGTAGCACTTCTCTTATGCTTGGCCTCTTGTATACTACGGTGCTGCAGTACACCTCGCACATCACAAACACATTGCGGTAATACACTAAATTTGCGTGGTGAGATTAAGCATCCCAATGTAACGTGTGTCATAGGTTTAACATAGGCCTCCTTGGTCAGTAATTGAAGATTACTGGAATCTGTAATTTTTTAAAAATCCCATGCTGTTTCCAGTGAAGAGATTAAAAAGGCACTTTCACACAGATCCCATCAGAAAATTGCAGTGGAAAGTTTAGATTATGTGTTGTTAAAATTATTCATTCCCTCTTGTCTTACAGACAGACATAACTACAATCCTGTAGAGTTGCCACTTCTATAGATTTAAACCAGTATGGGCAAAGATTATGCTTCACTATGACACTTTTTGGAAGTTGTTTGATACAGACACACGGTGTGGCATCTTGTTTGATGGAAGTATGGGCGCTTCACTTTTGGTGGGCTGTATGGTTCACTTCTTGGGAAATGAAGTTCTAGGATATTGCAAGGCACCAGGAGGAAGCTATGTGTTGGGATTCTGGGAGTCCTTGTACTGTGGTTGAGGGAAGCTGAGCGCATTTGTTAGTACATGTACAGTTCTTTTATTTAGTAATGTTTCTATAGCTAGGTTTGTCACAGTGCATCCAATAGAATGGGATGGCTTTATTCATAATGCATCAGAGGACAGCTAATGTAATTATATCCCTTGTCTGCAGGCCCGGACTGGCAATCTGTGGGCTCTGGCAAATGCCAGAGGGGCTGCTATAATGTGCCATAGAAAGTCAGTATTTAGTGGGCTGGTGGGGGCTGTTTGGGCCTCTGTGTGGGCTGATTGGGCCTCTGTGTACCTGAAATGCCAGGGCCTATTTTAATTTTCAGTCCGGATCTGCTTGTGTGTGCACACACACAAACGCACACACTTTATTACTTGTCTCTTAATAAAATTTGGATTAGGGTTGGTTAATCATATGAGGGAACAAGTTATTGATTTTTCCTATACCAATTTTAGCATTAGAAGGTGGCGACCCTACTATGCCTACCATACCATATGTTTTTATTTTAATAGGCATTTGCCTTAAAAATAGAAAACAAACCAACAACTTTGCCTTCCAGATATCAAAGCACTTTTTTCACAACAGAACTTACCCCAGTGTTGTCATGGTGACAATGGTGTACCAGAATGCAGCGGGAATACTGGTGAACTTGCTATTTAGTGATCCTTTTTCAGCATAAAACATGACAGTAGCAAATATTATTATGGCCATTGTAAGTGAGAAGAGCAGGAATCCCAACTCAGAGGCACAGCTTTTTAATGTGTAGCCTAGGATCCGTAGGCCTTGTGAATGGCGGGAGAATTTAAAGATCCGGAAAACTCTGAACACCCGCAGTGTCACAAAGGCGCCACTTACATCTTCGTTGTTTGTCATTACAAGACTAATGTAATAGGGCATGATTGCCACCACATCAATAACGCTCATGACACTTTTTGCAAAGCGATAACGGCTAGGTGCAGCCACTAAGCGCAACAAGTACTCCACAGTGAAGATCATGACACATGCTGTATCCAGGCAGAAAAATGCCAAGGCATAGCGTTCGCCACAAGGCAACTCACGTAGGGAGCCAGGGCTGATGCCACATGGTACTGTCTCAAGTACATTGGCAAAAACAGAGACAGCAATGAAGAAGCCAGTAACATAGTAAAAGACAAGGGCTAATGTACTTGTGTGAGGATTCTCAAAGGCTCGCCACATCTTCTGACGTGCACTCATTGGCAATAGCCCTTCTGCTGGGTTGTCATTGTCAGCATCATCCAAAAGTCTCTCTGCATTCTCCCTGCGACGATCTTTGTACTCCTCATAGCAACAGTCCCCAATAATTTCCGGAATTATGCCAAAGAACGCCAGCTCCTCATCATATGCAGAAATGCACTCATGCCGCGGATAGTGTAGCCGACCAGAGCGGTAAAAGTTGAGAATGTGACGGAAAATGTCAGGATCTCTATCAAAAAAATATTCCCCACTGTCCTGATTAAAGAAGAAATCCCTTTCGGTGCTGCCCAGCAGAGTATCTGGGTATCGCTCCAGTGTGTTCCGCCAGGTTTGGAAACGTTTGCCACTCACATTTAACACAATCAAAGAATCCTGAGAGCGCTTCTTCTCCCAAAGGGGAGGTGGAGGCATGGGGCCTGTAGCCACTGGCATCCAGCCAATGGCAGCTGCCCGGGCAAAGGGTAACCAGGATGCCACACCAGCTGCCATGTTTGCAAGTATTGCTTCTACTAATTTATCTTGAGGTCAAAAAGATAGATGGCAAACACTGGCAAATATGAAAAAAAATGTCCTTCTGGTGTTAACTGCAGTTTATGTTTTAATTGTTGCAATTGCTAGGTGAGCAGGCAGGGATGAAAGAGAAGCTGTTGAGCCAAACCATGTGTTGCTGACGGACTTGTCCTTCTGAGGGAGCTGCTTCAGCACCACGGAGAGCTCTGTCTGCGCGCAGCTTTCACTCATCTGTCTCCTCTTTCAAGTCCGGCAGTGGCAGCCACATTACAGCACATGCCTGCGCTCCTCTAACTACTGCAAATCCATCACACTCTTCTTGCCTCTTGCACCAATTACACAAGCCCATTCCTTTCCCATCGATCCCTGTCATTGCCTATTAACACATCTGCACGGCTCTGTTTCTTTGGTCACTTCCATGCAACACATTTCCCATTCATTTGGACCGCTCTTCCTTTAACAGGCAGCGTAACATGCTATTTGGGGGATGCAGCTTTAAAGCATTGGGCTCTTCAGAGCAATGTTCACCCAGGAAAAGTAATAGTCCCAGTGTGACACTAAACGGCATCCCCCGTGCGAGGTTCAGTGAGACTCAGCAACAAGTACAAAGAAGCCGCAACACTCCAGCCAAGTTCCAGGAAGAAGCCGCACCGCAAAGCTGGGAAGCCTGAGCTCCGTTGTACTAGCAAAGTCTCCACACACTGCCACATTCTGCCTCTGGACAGCCTTCTGGGCGTGGCTTCATGCTGTGCAGGCGCGGGCTCGGCCGCAAGGTCCTAATTCCATAACAGGTTGTTGCTGTTCAGGGTGCTGAACAAATCCATAACCAACCTGCTGCGTCCTCTTCCCATTTCATCCCTCGACAGCAACAGATACGGGTTTGTGTTGTAGCAAGGCATTTTGTCTGGGAGTACGGCTCACCATTTATTGGCTTTTCTGAAATCCATTCGCATATTCTGTCGTACAATATTGTGACCCGTTATAGATCTTGAGAAATAAATCTTGCAGAGCAGGGTTAATCAAGCTTATTCGTGCAACACTGTAGGAGGAAGCCTTATCTATCAGCTGAGCATGCAGCATGGTCGTGTCCTTTTATCTTTTTATCTTTTTTTTTTTCATTTTGTACTACCAGTAGCTAGAGAGTGATTTATTTGTACACTTTATGCCAAAAAAACTGTCACCCAGCTCATATGCCCTGCACCTCTGGACTCAGCACCCTATTGAAATGGAAATGTCTGTATGTTTGAAGGAGAACAAAAAGTTAATACCTAACCCTTTTTTTAAGGTGCTTAGTAAGGTGCATCACATGGGGACACATGGGCCTCCCTTGTGACCTATGCATCACCGCTGAAATGATCCAAATTATGGGTAAGGCAATGCATAGAGTGCTGTGCTGTGTTCATGTTGCCCTCTGCTACCGGAAAGGACAAATTCTCAGTCTTTGAAGTTGGTGGCAAATGCACTGATTAAGTGTAGAGGATCTAGCAATGCTCCTTGGGTATTATTGATTGGCCACATGTTTTAATAACTAGCTCTAACAGCAGGCCTGTACCCTGTGTATTTTGAAAAACTACCCACACCGCTCAAAGAACTCATCTGAACCATTACTCATCTGGTCTTGCGAACAGCGTTTTGCATAATGTCTTTTTGCATGAGCAATTATACTACAGTTTCAATTTGGTGATTAACTCAGTATCTCTGTATATTTAAAGGCCATACATTTTCTGCCCATTACCATACCATGATATATTACATAGCAACATAGTAAGTTAGGTTGAAAAAAGAGAACCTTTTAAGTCTAGATATAGCCTGCCTAACTGCTACTTGATCCAGAGGAAGGCAAACAATCCCATTTGAAGCCTATCTAATTTGCCTCAGAGGGGGAAAATATCCTTTCTGACTCCAAGATGGCAATCCATATTAAATATGGAAAAAGTTCCTATGCAAATTAATTCTCCTAAAAGAGAACATAAAATGCTATCTATAGATTGCCCAGTGACCAATAGGACAATAGGTACTTATAACATGTTTTAGATCAGACATATATAAGCTTCAGCACCCTTGAGGCAGTTGAATCTTCATTCCCAACATGCTACCTTCAGCAAAAGTCAGGGGCTTGAAAAAGAAGCTGTAGTTCAAAAAAATCTAGCACAACGTAGGTACCACAACTTGCAAATCCTTTCTATAAATGCAAGCTTAATTCATGGGATGTCTAGAATGCATGTATATATCTTTTTATATAGAGCTACATGTGTAAGCAGCACTGTGTACATTAAAACAATACAATGAGAAAAATACATATAAATTACATTTATAATCAAGAATAAAGACTAAATGTTAAGGGACAAGAGAAGGGAGCTCTTTGCCCACAAAGCTCACAATCAAATACACTATGATTTTCCTGTGTTGATTAGGTTCACAATAGAAAATACAATTTTATTAGCATATGTCATACACCATAACTAGGATATTTCTATGCAGTATTGGAATTAATGTAACATGTACCATTATGTATCATAATGTACAAGAAATATACCCACAATTCCAATTTTAGGAAGAGTTGCAGAACTAAATAAAGCAATGATGACAAAGCTGTTATCTTGTCAGTCTGGGTCATTGAGAAATGATACATAAACATGATCCCAAAGCCAAGTGCTAAGGCTAACAGCACAACATTAATTACAATCCAGGCAATGATCAGGTAAGAATCGGGAATAGCCAACAAATCTTTGATCAATACTTTGCAAAAGTCAGCAATGGGAAAATATAAACAGGGACAGGGCAGGTCACAGCAAAAGATCAGGCACTGAAATAAAGTAGGCACGAAGCTAGCTTTAGCTTCTGTGATTAATGATAGGTTGCCCTTTGGAAATGCAGATCTGAGTGGTCAAGACATGCTACCTTTTACTAGGGTATAAATATAACAGTAGGCATTGCAGTTTCACTTTAGATGGTACTGAATCCAGATTCTATATATTAAAATCATTACAAATTATTCAGAAGTAATAGAGCACAGAGACATTCTGCAATACTGGCATAAAAGGAAAATATGCCATATCTGTTAGTAGGCTTTACTTCAATATATTCTCTGTAACATTTCAGTACCACATTGGCTAAAATATGGCACTCTGGAGGGATTTATGTGTATATATATGTTTATTTATATGACAGGGAGCAGCCATGATTGCTCTGACTTAGTAAGCTCATCAAAAAAATGCTGATGAAATGGAGCCCTCTACTGGTCAAATTTGCATGAAATATTTTGAATATATAGAATATTTTGCCACGTTTCACAGTGAAATAACACTTGAACAAAGAATCTCTATGGCATGATGATCTCATTGCTTTACTTTGTAATATAATACACTTTGATCTTCTAACTATTTCTAACTTCTGAATCTAGAAAAAAAATAACATCACTTTCCATGTATTATATCAGTGATGGTAAACCTGTCTGGTTGTTGGCTTTGGCTGTTGGTGGATTGTGGGCAATTGTAGTGCAATAACATGTGTATGTGGTCATCTTAACCATACTTGTCTTGATGCAAAATGGGGATTATGAACCCAAGGAGAATTAATTATTTATTAGTACCTGATAAATACTCTGTTTTATGTTACTGTGTATAATATACAAAAGAAACAGATGAATGAAAGCTTTCAGCCTCAATGTTTGACCGTACATTCTGTTTGTCTTTTTATGTGCCTGTGACAGTATACTTGGAAAACCTGTTTGGCCAATAAGTGTACAGAAATATAGGGCTTTCTGGTGCTTTAATGAGCCCATAAGGTATTTTCTGATAGAAAGGGGTTAAAGCTTTTTCCTAGTGAGATAACTAACAGGTGTGTAAATGGTTGCTACCCTTAAAGAGTTGAACCTGCAGTCATAAACTGAGCTGATGTTGCAGGTTAAGTATATGAATATGATGTCATTCCATGAATAAACACTCTTCTACTCAGAACATCAAGGTTCATTATGTAAAAATACACATTCAGGATTGTGATGGGTCTTCAGTATTTAGTGTTTTTCTTTATTTAGGAACAGGTCTCACATCCCCAGCTTGGAAGGAAACCACTAGATGGGGCAGTGGTTCAACCAAAATTGACAGTAATGTCATTCCTTAGAAAGGAGCAAAAACATGCTTTGCCACCTTTGCATTGATATATATCAGTATATCTTTAAGGGATGTGCTGACTCATGTAATGGTATTTTAAACAAGAAAACAACGTGTCAATCTGTGCTTACAGTACCTCTCTGGCTATGAAAACATTGTGGCCTGCTCTGTACATTTAGGAAATCATATTTATCATAATCACACCAAATGAAATAAGACTTTGTCAAGATTTAAATTATAATTACTGCATTTAATAATGCCCATGTAAAAATAATATTTATGAGCACATTCCTATAACAGGGTGAACATTAAATTTATCTCCATCAGCAACTTGGATGGCTGCCTGCATTCTTATCTACAGCCTACTCATTTTTGTCTAAATACAGATTACTACTAAGATTTCCTGTTGATATGCTATGATAAATTATCTCTACCACAAATACAAAGGAAAAGTATTCATTTTAAATAATGTATGGAACCTAAAAGGAAACTCTTTATTAATTCACACAGGGATGGACTACAACAACAAACGTTTAGAAAAAAACCCCCACCAGAGTAAATAAGAAGCTCTTTGTATTATTATTACTATTATTATTATTGTACTTTGTTTTTTCAGTGTAGATTGTGTTTGCATTGCTTTCTTCAAAGGTAGGTGGGCAGCCAGGGACTAGAATTCAGTTTTAGGACATGAAGCTACTGTAAGTTATATCATATGGCTTCTGTACTTGCAGGCTCCTCAAGCACATAGGTTTTGTTGGTGTGTTCCATAACAAGCTATGGCAGTGCACACTATTAATATACCTACAGATTTGTGCATCTTTACATTAAGTAGTCCACATAAGGGTTAATGCAGCATAGGGCTGAGCCTGTGTAGAGTTGATTGAAAGAGCTGCTTTTGTGTTTCTTGGAGCCTGAGCTGCCTAGTGTTGGCTTGTTTAGTCCAGTTTGATAAGATTTTGTTTTGTTTCTCTAGAACTGTGTATATTTGAATCAGGGTTTGTTTCATGTATGATACAGAAGCACATTTTAACTGCATATATACTAATCCACCAGTTGTGAATTAGAACTAAGTTCAGTGACAAGGATAAAGAACGGTAGCTCACTACAGATATGAAAGATGGAGTTACAAAAAAAAGTGAGCCCCCAAATTACCCCACTTAGGATGTTCATACCATATGTAGATTTACATAAGGGACTTCGGGGCAAATTTACTAAAGGGCGAAGTGACTAAAGTTAGCGAAAATTCGCTAGTGTGACTTCATTTTGGTACTTTAGCGATTTACTAATGGGCGATGGCTTAACTTCGCTAATGCTACTTCGTACTCTTACGCCAGACGGTTTCGCTCTGGCAAAAGAGCGTTACTTCGCAAATTCACTAAGATGCGCATTTTACTGAACGTTACCTGTTCCGTCAGACTTGCCTTTTCCAGCTCAGACCAGGTGAAGTGCAATGAAATGTATAGGGCTTCTTCAATTTTTAGTTGAAAAATGTTCTAAGTCCCTAAGTCTTTTAGTTTTTTCATGGTGATAGGCTGCAAAAGTCCATAAAAAATGTTTTGGGTACCCAGGCTGCCCCATACATTTCCTACCATATGGCACATGAACTATACACTGGGCACATGTGTAGGGCATTATAACAACTCTATTTCATTTTATTAAGGTTTCCTTGGACTTGTGTAATGTAATGTATTTGCTGCAACATATACATCCATTCAGCTTTAACTTCCCGCCGTATGAAAATTAGCCAATGCTAGCGCAACTTCTATTTGCTTGGCACATTAATGATAGCGCAACTTTGGCAGCGTTTGGCGCCCTGGATGCAACTTTGGATCTGAGTGAATTAGAATTGTCCTGGCAAATCTACGCCTGGCGAAATGTTGTGATGTCAGCGAAGCTGACGCTGGCAAATTTACGGAGGTTAGTGAATTTGCCCCCAAGTGTTCATTATCCCTTCCTGTATCTGTAGCAGGAATAAAAAGACTAGTGATGAGCGAATCTGTCCCGTTTCGATTCGCTGTTCTTTCACAGTGACCGCACAACTTTTTTATTCCACGTGACTTTTTCACAGCAAAATACAAGTCTATGGGAATTTATTTTGCAGTGAACCCTGGGTGAAAAATGTTGGACAGCAGTTTGCAGGGCTACTACTAATATGTTTGTACTGTATATGCTTGCATGTACCAAAGAGATACCAAACTGGCTTTGCAGCTACACAACGGTCGTCGGGTTGATCATTGCTTTCTCTGTATATCAAGTTGCTAAAGGTGCACATTGTTATAAATAGTCTAAATAAGAGTAGGCTTCCCTAAAGAAATGCCTGTGAGTCTGATGGAACTTTGAAAAGCATTCTAGAGCAGCGGTGCAGGTAATTTTGTAGATATAATGGGGCAGAGTTGTCAACATTTTTGAAGACCAATTACAGAAATATGCTGTATTTTAATGGAAGCCAATGTAGAAATTGGTGGTGAAATTCATGGCTGGATGAGAAGATTGTAAGTTACATGACTCTGGTACTGTAGAGATGCTCGCTATAAACCGGAATGGTGACAGTCTTTAGAGGGAAAGCTGAATTAACAAAGCATAGAAGTCAATGCATGTCATGATAAGAAAGGAAATTAGAATTGGTTGCATTTTCAATTCTGCAAATGAAGGTGACCTAATTTAGTTATTGACTGGATGTGATGATTGAAAGTAAAAGACAAAAACAAAGATAATCCAAACTTAATGGACATGTTAGAGGGTGTAATGCTTGAGATTTTAGCTGTTTTGATGTTGTTTAGTTGTTTGAACATACATGTGGAAATGGCTAAGAAGCACCAAAAATTAAGAGAAGTATAATCACCATCATATATTTTATAATAAAGGCAAAGTTACATCTATAAACAAAAAATGTACATTATTGTTAAGCTTTAAAAATGCCAGATATGATGGCTAATTTACTAGTGGTACGGGCAAGTGCTGGTGCACCCATAACAGGCACAGGGAGCAGTTAAATCCATAATATTGGCAGTTGCAAGCTGTATTCTGCACCTTGTGCCATAAACTGGAATTAGGTACAGGGCTCTCTAGCATCTTGTCACTGTCTCTCCCTAGCTTGTGCTTTCTGAATATTACACAAGGTAGTAACATTCTGGGAGACACCCATGTACCACCAATATCTATCCCATTCACTATGCAGTACTGCCAAATGCTGGCAACATTCCATAGGAAGTAAGTACATATACTTGCACTCCCCGCAACACTCAAGGAAAGGTACAATGTCCAAAATATAAGGTGTTGTTTTTTGTACTTTGTACCTTGTGTAATTTTGTAAGGCACGTGATAGTGATTATATTTTTAATGATGTCATTTAATATATATCAACAAAGGAACAAAGACCTGCAATACCTTTCAAAAGGTTTCATACTTTATGGATAGAAGCCTATTTTGTGATTTAACTTTTAGTTAGTTTCTCAGATCATAATAGTGATTCAAATAAATCATTATCTACTACAAAAAACCAGGCCACTGTAGTTCCAGTAATGTCAAGAAAGAAAAGAAAGAACATTTTACCAACACTGTTCTTACTGTACACCTCCATCTACTGCTTTGCTTTTCAGCATAATTCACCCTATGGTTAAGATGACCTCTGATTTCAATGAACACTATCTAGCTATTGTAGGGATTTCAGGTAGCGGGATGTTGGTCTCCTGAGGCAGATCAGACTCACTCTTGCTCAGACACCCACAAAACAACATGAGTCCCAAAAATAGGGTACAACTAACCTGCAGTAAGTTTTATTCAGAAAAAGGAAAAACAGAAAATACCAAAACTTAGGCCACCTTGGGTCTATCTAATACAGAAATCAACCCTCTCTATAAAGGGTGAATCCTACTGCCCGGCCCTTCCAAACAAAATACAGTTTTTAGGAAAAGCTCACAGAATTTGCAACAAATACTCTCACTGCAGAAGCACGAGCCCAACAATTTTCACTATACTTTAAAGATTTGTACAAAGACCCAGGATTTAATGCTGAAATCACAAATGGCATACTTTAGAAAATCAAACTTCCAACCCTCACAACACAACAAAGAGAAATGCCTTCATTACAGCAGCAGAACTCAATCTAGCTATAAAAAACTTTTAACCAAATAAAACTCCGGGCCCAGATGTATTCACAGGGGTATAATCTAACACCCATCCTGCTACCCATATACACCAAAATATGGGCTGAACAAACCCCCTGCCCCCAATTCAATGATGCCTGAATGATTATTCTCCTGAAAACCAGGGAAGCACCCAATAAACCTAGAAGCCTATCGACCAATTTTACTGCTAAATGTATACTTTAAAATTTTAACCTCTGTAATAGCAACACGACTACAAATTATCTTACCCATACATACAACCAACACTCCACAAAAGGCATCCGTACAGCTATAGTCAATACTTCTCTGTACAACACCAATCACTCCAAATCCACCATTATTTTGAGCTTAGATGCCACCAAGGCTTTCAATAATATCATTTGGCCATACCTAACTACTCTCTTTCATGAACAACGATTTAACTTCCACTTTACAAACTTCATTAAGTACATTTATACTAATCAATACAATGTCCTGTCTGTTAATGGATTGGATCAACCCCCATTACGCCCACAGATAGGGACCCATCAGGGATGCCCACTCTCCCCACTCCTATTCAACTTAGTGCTGACCCGCTGCTTAGAATCTTAGATTCATCCATCCACTTTAAGGGAATTAAAGTGGGGAAAATAAAAACAAAACTAATAGCCTTTGCTATTGTTGACCCTCTACTTTTCATATACAAAGCCCAGACTACTCTCCCCCATATTTTGAAACTTTTTCTCTACCATTTCTAAACATTTTCTAACACCAGAACACATCCCTAAATGAGGTGCATTCTCTTAATCTAAATGGACAGTCAATCCCCTATCCAGGAATCCTCCTCCCAAAAATTCCCTAATAAACTTTACAAAGTTAATATGAGCCCTATAGTTTCAAAAATCCACACAGAACTACAGAATTGGAAACGGTTCAAATTATCCTACCTGGGTAGAGCCAAACTAATTAAAATTATGCCTTTCCCCAAACTACTTTATCCCCTTCAAGCCTTGCCACTACTATTGAAAGCAAACGACGAGAAAAGGCTTAGAGCAAAATGTAGTGCTTATATTTGGAGTGGCAAAAGAATGGCCATAGGTCTACATAAACTGAGCCAACCGAAGGAAAATGGAGGCATTAATTTTCTCAGTATCAAATTATACAACCTGCCAGCACAATTTAGGCACATTAAAGATTGGCTTCACAATAATGAGACTTTCACTAACACAGCCCTAAATCAACAATTTATATACACACACCACAACAATCTCCTCTACACAGCCTGGAAGACTTGGAGGCAATCCCAGGCCAATATAGCCCAATATGGCTCTACTCGCTGTGGCTTCCCTTTGTGGTAACCCTGACTTTCAAAATAGCATAGCGGGTCCAATTTTCCGACACTGGGAACAAAATGGCATCAGTCGAGTAGGCCAACTACTATCTACAACCAGGAAAAAAGCTTTAAGTGTAACAGAGACATCTACTCTATTCCCAATGATAAATACAAATATTTCTCTTATTACCAAGTGAAGAGCTATGTATCCAATGTGAGGCATGCCCTGCTAGACAAGGATTGGGATAATGATTTAGATGATTTTCTATCAAGCAGAAATACTTCTCAAACTATTGCAGGGGCATATTCAACTCTGTGTACGACGCTAGATCACAAGAGATACAACCTTTTCTCTAAAGGAGTCATCTACACTGAAATTATGTTAAAAATAATTCATACAGGCTACCTATCCCCACACTGTAGACACCTCATAAACCCCAATATTGACTCAGCTTGCCCAAAAGGTGCGACACCACAAGCAGATTTGTTCCACTGCCTATGGGACTGCCCACACATAAAAAACATTTGGATACAAATTAGAGATTGGTTCACATCTGTCTTGGTAAACTATGAGGGATCCAGATCCAAGTCCCTGTTTCACTATCTAACTATCCTTCTATATTTCTTCTCTTCTCTTTTTTCCTACTGCTTATTGCCCAATAGCTTGTTCCTTACTGTGCTCCAAATAAAAATAGTTTGAACAAAAAAATATAATACAACAGTTTAAAATATTAAATATATTGTCAAAATGTATTGTCTTGTTGATGTTGAGGCTGCTATGTACTATTGGTAATAAAATTATTTCTGGCACTGTTGCATTTAATAGGCAGAGATCATTGCTGTTTTTAGCATGGGGAAAAGAGAGAGAGTGAGAGAGAAAATGTGCCATGGGCACCAAGCATTATAAGATAGAAACAACAAATGAAACAACAATGAGGGATCACCGGCCTGCAGCTCTTCAGCTATTGACCCCCAACTCCCCATGCCCTATCACTGCCTTAAGTATTTATAGACAGCATATGAAATGTTATGCCTACTTACTATCATTATGTTCCTGGCACATTTTTGGTTTCTCAGACATTGGGGCAAATTTACTAAAGGGCAAATGACTAAAGTTGGCGGAAATTTCTTAAAATTTAATTTAAAAATTTTCTAA
Organism: Xenopus laevis; assembly: GCF_017654675.1. NCBI lineage: Eukaryota > Metazoa > Chordata > Amphibia > Anura > Pipidae > Xenopus > Xenopus laevis. The sequence goes on along the minus strand of NC_054375.1, from coordinate 75,684,939 downwards.
GTCCCAAAAAACTCTGGCGTCTTTTCCTTTTTCCAGGGTGATAGGCTGCAAAAGAGCATAAACATTTTATTGGGTAACCGGCTTCCCCCCTACATTTCCTTTCCATTACACTAAACTTTAACTTACCGCCGTATGCAAATTAGCCAATGCTAGTGCAACTACGCTCTGCTTGCCAAATTAATGGTAGCACAATTTTCGCCTGGCAAAGTTTTGCGCTGCCTGCGAAACAGACGCTGGCGAATTTTTGGTGCTTAGTAAATTTGCCCCATTATTTGCAATGGTGTGCAAATCAATACATTATAATACAGCACTACATACAGTTGTTTGCACAGCAAACACTTGTCAAAGCAAAGAATAGTAACTGATTTACAGAGCACTATTGGCTATGTAAACACTTTGTATGTTTACATTGTTTAAAGCCTCATATTTTATAGAGAATAAATCGGATTATGTCCACTGAGCAATGCTCTGAAGGTTAATAGACACTAAACATAGCTGAATATATTCTTACTGATTTAAACAGCTTCCTTTTAATATATTTTTATATACCTATAGGATTCATTTCTCATCTTAGCTGTACAAAATGAAATCCTCTGCTGTTAAAAAAATTGTTTCAAATTGTCCCAGAAAGACTTTTTTGCTCCAGTAAAACCCATCTATAACAACTAGCATAGGAAAATATCACCATGACTACTAGATTAACTATTTTTATAAGTGACTTTAAATCAGCTTTATGCAGAACTTGACTAAGAATAAACCCTTTACCCTGTATAATCTGAAATGAGTATGATGGGACAGTGTAAGAAGATCAGTGCAGTGATGGATCTCCATAGCAACCTAGTACTGTATTTATGTGAATGAAGTCTTTAGGGGTGATCCGCCTATCATTATTTCTTACAGAGAGAGAAAGAGAGAGAGACACTGATTCAGTTTCTTATGGTTTTTGTGCAGCTGTTAGATACACCAGAGTAGTATCTGCTAAATTTTTATTAGTGTAATATTTCTAAATATAACACTGTTTTTGTCTGCAATTGCAGCAAACAACCATGATATATTCTTTGATGGACCTATCATTCTAAAAATACAATTGGAGTCAATTAAAATGTACAGTATATACTCATACCTGTCTTAATGTGCAAAAATGAAGAGATACTATATTGTATACTGTAATACAGTTGATAATGTCTTTTAATGTCTTGATCTTGACTAATTTTTTTTAAGAACCCCTTCCAAACTGACAAAATATGTAGTCCATTAGACAATAATCTCCTCTGCTTCCTTGAAAACATACAGTATGGAACAAATGTCTTGGAGAATTTTAATCTCAAATGGTGTAAAATAAATACCTCCAATGAATGATTTCATTGATCCATTTACTGTTATATGTGCCAACTTAGCATGATGCACTTTTTAAAAATAATAAATATTATAATGTTAATGTAGGGCTAGTGAACAGGGAATTAAAGTCTTGAACTGTCAGAGTAAGTTTAATAATGGTCTCATAGCAGATCATCATGTACATTGTAGATTACACTGAATAGGGAACACCTGCAGTAACCTACCTACTGGCACAGGCATATGTAAATCACAAATCTCTTAATCTTAATTTCTTTAAATAGATTTCCAGCCTCTAATTGAACACATATTGTAAAAAATATACTTTTGTTTTTTAAATTTACTTATTTTCTAGCCTGTCCTATGTATCTTTTTATTTCTGTTAAGACATTTGAATTGTTACAAATCTGGGAAGAATGTGGGTTTTGTGATTACTGAAAGGTAAATAAATAGTGCATTCAATACGAAAGCTGCAAACAGGGTCACAGATGAGCAAGGGAAGGTCAAAGACACCAATTACAGGAAACTGTAACTCAAGTAAAAAGTAAAAATTAGAAGAATTCATTTTTGGATAGGAAAAACAGGCCAGCAGAGACAAACCCTTCCATTAATGAACAAAATCTTACACAAATGAGCAAGGGTTACAGTAGTTTGATACTAAGGAGCAGATTTATTAAGGTTTGAATGGTAAATTTGAATTTGAATCCGAATTTTTGTATTTTTTTTGTCAAAATTTACAAATTCAAATTTAAAAGCACCAACTCAAATGTAAATTTGAATGGGAGATTTATCACACCTCGACCAGTTGTAATTTAAATATTCACGACCTAAAACCTGCTGAGTTCATTTACAAGTCAATGGCAGAGGTCAATTGACCCATTTGAAGATGTTAATGGCCTTCCTGACATTCAAGTTTTTTTCGGGGGAAAATTAGATTCAAGTTTGATTTGCATTCGACTGGAATCAAATTTTCAGGTTCAAATACAAGAGTCCTCTGCACTCAACCCATTATCAATATATTTAAGACAGAGACATTTTGTGCATACTCCTACTGAAAATGCCTTACCCTTTAAACAGAACAGGGATTATTTGTCCATATATTGCAATATTTTTAAGATGGCCAACTACATCAAAGTCATCCCATATCTGGCCAGTCCTATGCTCAATTTTATCTGATTCATTAAGAATTCTATTGCTTCATTATACATTTTACAAAGGGACTAAGTTTTACCTGCAACTTACTAGCTGCTTTCAAAGTAAAACTCCCAAACTTGGCTGCCCATTTGGCTGCCCTTTTATTAGACACCTGACTAAAGCTGGGAAGGGTGGGAGCTACAACATGGACCTGGTCACTGCTCCTGTATAACTATAACAAACAAGGGGAAGTTGTGCTCACCCCTAATTTTTAAAACCATTAGGCGGGGGTGCAATGAGGCTGTGACCACAAAATACATATAGATAAATACAAGGGTCCTCTGCACTCAACCCATTATCAATATATTTAAGACAGAGACATTTTGTGCATACTGCTACTGAAAAATGCCTTACCCTTTAAACAAAACAGGGATTGTTTGTCCATATATTGCAATATATTTAAGCTGGCCAACTACGTCAAAATCATCCCGTATCTGGCCAGTCCTATGCTCAATTTTCATCTGATTCATTAAGAATTCTATTTCTGCATTATACATTTTACAAGTTTAAAGTCTAACTGACGCATTGTTTTGCTATATTTTTGGAGCTCATGAGGATGCCTCTTTCAGTTTTGAAGACTCATCTTACAGTACTGGTTACATTAGATCAAATTCTTTAATGTATTGGGCTAGCAGAGAAGCCTGAAAGCATCCCTGCTATCTTCCATTGATTTTAATAGTAGTCATCTCATACTGCAGGTATTGTTGGTTCGTGGCCCTAGTGACATGCACTAATAAGGCTCATTTCAGGCTGAGAACCAGCAATACTAATGGCAGGCAAATTTTACTTCTAAGTCAGTGGGATGTGGCAAAAGCAGTTTGGGGTACTACTGTGCTGGCTGAAATAAGATGGAAGAAAAGAAGCCCCATGGGCCATAGCTCTTAGTTAATACATATTTATTTTCTGTTCCCAAATACCCTACCCGAAAGATTATAATATTTATAAATAAAAATACTTTCTGGATATGGTGCCAAAAGTACAGATTAATGGTCTGATATATGAATGGTCAATACTAACATGCAAACAAAACTCAGATTAAGATTTTTAAATACTTTTCATGCATTTTTGGTTTCTGAAAATATTTGGGAGCTCAAAGCTTTTTATAACTTTTCAGACCAACAGACACATCAGAGAGTTTGTTCAAATTGAAATCTTTCTATCACTCTGCTCGAGATGTTTCTACATTTGACTCACAGTGAAGAGATACCAGTCTTTGGGTGCTAACAATGACAATGTGTGCTATAGAGAAGATGCACAGCAATACCATTTGTCAGCAAAAATTAACAGATTGCTTGTTTGAAACAAAGAAATATTAAAGGGGTTGATAATATTTGAGTTAACTTGTAGTATGACATAGAGAGTGATATTATTAGACAATTTTCAATTGGTTTTTAATTTTTAATAATTTGTAGTTTTTAAGTTATTTGGCTTTTTATTCAGCAACTCTCCATCTTGCAATTTCAGCAATCTGGTTGCTAGGGTAATTTGCATTTGCATTTGAATGGTTATGAACTGGGCATGAATAGGAGAGGGTCTGAATAGAGAGTTATAAAAAGTAGCAATAACAATACATCTGTAGCTTTACAGATCATTTGTTTTAGAGGGGGTCAGTGACCTCCATTTGAGAGCTGAATGAGTATAAAAAATAAATAACAATGTAAAAGTTGCTTAGATTTGGCCATTCTATAGCAAGCTAGAAATAAACTTAAAGGTGAACCACCCCTTTAACACAAAGAATGAGAATCCTATATTTACCCACAAACAGATAATCTCAGCTCCTTCAGCTCATGCCTTTGGAACACTCAGAGCGAGTGATTAGCGCAAAATGTTGCCATGTACAGATTTTCCTCAAAACTCTGCATTCCACTGCATTCCCCCTGGATCATTTTGCTTTCTGCTCCTTCCACATAAACCAAAAGGATCTGAGCTACCCCATTCTTTATATAAGGACATACACATAAATATATGGTTATTTCATTTTAATGTGGGATACAAAGCACTCAGATATCTGTTGTGGTCAGATTTATTATTAGTTGTTCTTGTTTATTATAAGTTGTTAATTATTATTAGATTTTGCCCTCTCAAAGCAGAAACAAGGTGCCACAAAAATAATGGCCATAGACAAAAAACAAAACAAAAAAAAGTCACGTGTCAGAATTTTTCATCTTAAAATTTTTCATCAAAGCAAACGAGACAGATTCACTCATCACTACTCAGAGCTCACAGAGAGTTCTAGCCAACACCCAGTTATTTAAAACCTAGGCAGTGAGCCTCCCACCAAACCAATATGAGTCAGTGAGTGAGTGAGGCCTTGTCCTACTCTTTACCACTCATCTCAAGGGTTCTGCAAACAATTTTACAATGGAAAAAACAAAAGCCTTTGCAAAACAGTATAGAACAATTCATTGGCATTATATGGCATAGGTGAGAAGTGTAACGGAAAATATACATGTTGACAAACATTTCCCAAGCAGATTTTCTCACTCCCTCCCCATCCTGTTCATAATAGTGTAGTAGTGTGTAGTGTAGTAGTGTAGTGTAGTAGTGTAGTACAGTAGGTTTTAAACTAGATAAATTCATATGGTAACAGACACCCTGCTTTATAAATTGTTTTCTTATTATGTATTGTATCTTATGCAATTCTTATACAGTTACAATGCCTTGGTGTCAAAATGATTAAGTGGAATCTATTAACAGAAAATGTAATGACAGTCTATACCCATATTGAAGGTGTAGTATCTGCATGTTTAAGTTCAAGTCTACCTCTAATGCAGAGAGGCAGACTGAGTATGAAGCAGGAGAGAAAAGAGGAAGGAATGGGAGCTGTGCAGTGAATACAATTGGATCTCCACTGCAGGCTGGATGTGTAATCTTTTCTTTAAGCACACAATGAATGATGCAGATATTAAGGGTAGCAACAGTGATTTAAACAAAAGAGAGGGAAAAAATTGCTTTCAAGAGAATTGCCATTATTAGAAAGATATCCAGTATATGGCAAAGAGCAGATAACACGTCTGAGTATCAATAAATTAACATGGACGAACTATGGAAACTACAAGGTAAAATATACACACGATTGAAGCTATCACAGTGTGACAGACAATTAAGCAGTTAATAAACACAAAACTGTATAGAGCAGATACAGTGAATCGCAAGCTGATGTGCATATAAAGGAAAGGAATGATTAATATTTCATATAGCTTCCTTGGGCTGGGATAAAACTATTTTTGCTTGTAAAAATTAAATACACTGAAGAATAAAACAAATTAAATAATCCTCAGATGTCTAGATTTTAATAATTACTTACATTTGCTCTGGGTACCAGACTGATTTTTTCCTGTAGTGTTTTCCTAAACTCAATAAGTCACTTGAAATTTTGTAATTAGAAGTGAAATTGGCAAAGTATTATGAACAGAAGGACATATCCAATATTTAAAGCATATTTGATTTAATCTTTTTTCCCTCATTTGAAAAATGTAACAGGTTTTGCCTAGAATATTAAAATCTATCTAGGTATGCATTTTGAGTTATCTTAGTTACATAGAGAGAAAAAAACATCTACCAAAAGAAAAGCTTGCACCATGTGACTGTACTGAAATTAAAAATCCTTATTTGAACAAAAAAAAAAAAAAAAATATGTGTGTGTGTGAGGGAGTGTGTGTGTAACTCAAACAGAGAGAACTGCCTTGTATCAGGATATCAGAGATATATTGTAGATCTCTTTGAAATGAGAATAATAAGGGGTCTATCACCATAGGGGGATCTTTCATTCAAAACTTTATTGTACTGTATATGCAAAATAGCATTGATAGATTAAGGGCAAATCATTTTCATAGGCTGGAATGGAACCACAAGCTGTGATTTTGTTGCCTGGTGATGTTGGACTACTATTTTATTTTTTCCATAATGGTAGTCTAGCTCTTTTAATCAAATAGGAGACCCACCTTACATATTTCAATTAAAATGTTATACTACCCTTTAAAGAGTACAGTCATCCTCCAATGTGTATGCAATATGGAGCTGTAGAATTGCAGTGGGTTGAAATGTGTACTCATTCTGCTAAAAATATAATATATTATATAGTGAATAAAGCACCCCCTCTTGTAAAATATAAGGATATTATAAGTTACCGAGGAGTTTCATGACCATATAAAAACACGAGGCCGAAGGCCGAGTGTTTTTATACAGGTAATGGAACTCCAAGGTAACTTCTAATATCCTGATATTTTGCAACTGGAGGTACTTTATTAATTTTAATACACAAATTTCAATGAGTCATGTGACAGAAATTACATCAGAACTCATCGTTTATAACTGATGACATCAGAACTCACCGTTTATAAGGATATAATTTACAGGATATTCATGGCTTTTGTGTATTATATATATATATATATATATATATATATATAATATATATAATATATATATATAATTGTTTAATTCTTCAGCTCTCCACCAACTTCCATACACCCGTGATATGATTTGCATATGTTTTTTTCCCTTCATTTCAATTCTTCTTCATACATGATCTCATTCATGGGGGTCCTGCTAATACTCAAACCACTTGAACATGCCATGTTTCCGCTTATGTTCCGAGTATATGTTTTAATAATGATACTGGATAATGTTCTCTGATAGAGCAGAAAGAAAGAAGAGAAAAATTAAATATGTACTACCTCCACTAAAAAAATATATAGTTTATGTTATAAAAAAGCAAATTACTACAGATTACATATTTAAATGTAAATATAAGAAAATACCCTTAAAAAAATACCATTGTCACATTTTCACGTCTCCTAAATATTTCTGTTCAGTCTTCTGTTATTAATAATCTGATTTTCATGACTGTATATATTTTTAAACTACTGTAATATAGTTTGCTTTGGTATTAACCATCCTTTTAACCCCCCCCACACACACACACACGCGCACACACAGAACCACTGCATGTTGAAGCACTGTAACTGTGAACAATGGAAATGCTTTCAAGATTGTGTGGTTTGTGGTTCTTGTAAGACCAGCGATCTGATACGTATACTTTCGCACATGTAGTCCATTATTAATGCAAGCTACATAATTTATATTATGACTTCTAAGGAATCATCTCATGGTGTTTCTTGTGTTTTCACTGCAGCCTCTGAAATTATTCTTGTTGAATGAATATTGATCTAAACCCATACAGAAAAACAATTAGCAATTCTAACATTTTTTAATTCAAATTTTTAATCATTTTTATTTATAGCTCTTTTTGACATTTTAGACTACTAATTACAGTAGTTTCATTGCCCTATACATGTTTGGGGTTTTGTGGTTAAACATTCATTCAATCTGCAATTATACATTTATACAAAATATAATACATGGAAAGATTTACTAAATACTATTACTGATTTTTTGTAGTGGCAAACACAAGTGTATGTGTTACTAATTTCTTTAATGTAAATCAAATTAAACATTTTTGTGCACACTGGTATCGTACTGCTTATATGATAGGAATTCATGACTGGTAACCTTTAATTCTGCCTGCCTGGACCATGGAAGCCTGATCTACACTATTGCTGCTTGTTTTACACCACTCTGCAGTATTTTGTTCTTGAATCTTGATATACAACACTCTGCAGCTTAATTACTGATTGAGGACAATGATCATTGTCATGTAACATTATAATATAGGCACAGTCTATAAATATGTAGTGCTGTAATATATAGACCCCTCAGGGCAATCATCTCTCATCAATCATATCTCATAAAACTTTTATATTCCATGTTATTAATAATATTTTCAAAGTGACTTGGGAAAAGTGTAATTTTTAAATAGAGCTGCAGATATTTAGATGGATATTGTTTATATCTTTCTGTACTGTATTTGCATTAATATTTTGTTCACTTTTTTCATTTCTTTGCTTCATGTTCTTGTGCATATTACCAGGTAAAACAGAATTAAATCCACAATGCCTGGGGAAGAGAGGTGGTGCAAGGTGCAATAGGCAGAAAGATCTGCCAGTTTAATCGTCAAGGAAAAGTCCATTGTGAATAGACACACGTGATGCAGCTGGTCCGTATATTTACAAACAAGGAAGTAATCAAGTTGAACTAATTTAAACTCCAAAATCCAAGCATAAGCAGTGAAATATATCCTTTAAATAGTACTTAGCAAAGCTGTAAGATATTATGTGCGGTATTTATTAAAACTGAATTTTTTTCCGGCTTTTTGAACGAAAACCAGGGTCAAAATGTCTGAAACCCACAAAGATAATGAAGGCAAGAAACATCATACAATTGCAAAAGGGACATCTGCCATTGGTTTCGACAGGTTTTAGCTTGAGTATTTTCAGATTTGGATTTTTAGCAGCTTTGGAGGATAAATATCTCTATTCCCTCTAAAAATTCAGATGGTTCCCCTTGAAAACTCAACCAGAAAAAAAAAATATTTAATAAATAGGCCCCCTATCATTTTATTTACTGAATTTCATGTATTATAAGAAATAATGTTCTCCATAAGTTAAATAAAAATAATTAGAAATAAGTTACAATATGGAATGCATTATATGGGGGAAAAAAAAAAAAAAAAAAAAAAAATATATATATATATATATATATATATATATATTGTGGTAGAGTGACTAGGAAAAGGTGGAAAAAGGTCACTCTAGCCTTTAATTTCTCCCCAGGGACTGAGATAGGCTCCAGGAAGGGAGTTATGAAACAGAGAATCGGCGCTCTGTTTAAAGACTTTAGTAGCCAGGGACTCCATTCCGCAGATCCAGTTCAGGGATTGGAGTTCACCTTTCACAGGAAAGCTGTCCTGTGGAAAGGCTATTTAAACTTAATTAGAATGGGAGAGTGGGTCTCTCAACAGGGCACAGCAGGTAGGAGACCTGGCTGTGTTAGGAACTCCCAGAGGAGCTGGGAGTGCTGCCTGATCCTGCATGAAGCAGAGGGAGCCCATGGCTGTGACTAAGAGCCAGAGTTGTTGTCTGTGTGGGACATTGAAGAAAAGCCAGGAGGCTAAAAGGTTCACTCCAAGACTGTGAGTACAGGGGTGTGCCACAACAATTGTTTTGTTTGCTGGTAGTCCACAAGGGGCCCGGCCTAGTCAGGGACTGCTTCAAGGTGTGAAGGTAGTGCCCAATGGGCTAGGTTTTTATTTTATTATTTGTTTGAATGATAAAATGGTCACCCCTGTGTATGTGGATTATTGACTGTCTTTGAAAAGTAGGAAAATAAACGTGTATTTTCCTTGAAGAAGCTGTGTGTCCCTGTCTTCATGCTCCTTTCTCCTATGCTGCCTGCTCGCCATTGACTAATCCCCCCTAAAAGTTACGTGTTCAAGCCGCCAGCTTGTCACATTTGGTGGAGGATGCGGGCACAATAAGGAGCAATTAAAAGACATACACCTGTTTAAAGGGCTGATGAGCCTAAGAGACTTTACCTTTAAGCCAGTGATGAATATGGCAAATTGTGCTGCTAATCCCTGTTCTTCAGCTGTTCAGCAGGAGGCTGTGAGGGCTGTGTTAAAGAAACAGGAACAGCAAGGTGGCGACTGGTGGATGCAGTTCCACAACGATTGGGAGAGAGTCCGCACATCGAGTGTGGTAAAGGCACCGGAAGTGAGAGAAACTTTGCGGATGGTAAAGGAGACCGCTGCGGCTGGATGCAAGCCAGGTGAGCGTTCCAAAGTGCTGCAGGATCTGAGAGAGTGGCAGCAAAAGTTCAGTGTTACGGTTCCGCAACAGCTGCAAATTTGGGCGGAAATAAGGCCAGCAGCTGAGTCTGTAGCTGGTGGTGGTGAGTTGCCAGGAGCAAAGGAGGCTCCTACAAAGTCTTCAGTGAAAGAGACAGATGAAGAGGGATGACCTAAGCCACATGGAGGAGCCATGCTGGAGATGCCACAGAGTTGGTGAGTGTGTCCCGAACTGTCCAGTGTTAAAGCGGCTAGAAGTGAGAGAGGCTTCACAAGTGCCAGGAGAGTCTACTGCGTCTGGATTCAAAGTCCAGTCTGGCATATTTGGCGAGAATTCATCCCCAGCGGTTCCACACCGGAGGCCCTGCTACAGGAATGGTGAGACTATTCTTAAAGGGGTGGTGGAAAGGGAACAGCAGGCTGGTGGGTTGAAAGACTGCGACGCTTTATTTACAGGCAAGGTCCGGAGAGACATTGTTCAGGGAACAGACTTTTCCTTAGTTCGGGACTCATTAAACAACAATGAAGTATTGCATGTGGGGCAGTTATACCAGTTGGGTAATGTTTATCCTATGCAAAATGTGATGTTTAATTTTGCTGAAAAATGTTCAGAGGTGAATTCTGAAAGTGTGACTGTGGGGAGTGAATTAACACCCATAGAGAAAAGTGTAGGGGTGACCCCTAAATGTAATGTTCCCCTAGAGCCTGTGAAGGAGGTTGTTCACAGTGGGAAACATGCGGAAGCAGAAAGTGAGTGTGTGCAACACAATATGAGTGAAAATTGTGTTGGTAATTCAGATGGAGGGTATCTTAAAGGTGAAGTAAACCTTAAGCCCTGCCCCATGTATAACGTGCAAGAGTGGGTGTGCAAGTTTGAGGCTGTGTGCAAAACAGAGTGCAAATATTGTTTTGGCCCAGGTCACATAACGGATAATTGCCCCTTTAAAAAGTGTGACGATGCAAGGGTGAAACTAAAGGAGGCATTTGACCTATTCTTTAAAAGTAAAGACTTGCGTGAGAAAAGTGATTCAGGTGGGGATTCCCAGACCACCTACAGTGAACCCTTAGAGACAGAGGGTTGTGTTAAACTCGGTGAGTGTATGTTGAGTGGCAACCAACCTGAGTGTGTTGTTGAAAAAGATAACACGGTAACCAATGGTGGTAAGCCACATGGTGTGAATGTAGAGGAAAGTAAAATTGATGTTAAACTTCCTCTTAAGGCTCCAGATTGTGAGATTCTGGATACCCCAGATCCTGTGTGTGACCCCACTCCAGTTCTACAGGCCGTAGAAGGAGTATTGCAGACAGAAAGTGTCTGTCTGTCAGTGGATGAGTCCAGTATGAATACTCATAATGCTGCCAAATGTGAGTTGCTTGCTACCACTGAGCATATAACTGATTGTGTGTCAGTGTGTGTGACACAAATCTGTGACCAAGAAAGACACCCTACAGTGGGTAAATGTAAAAGGCAGAGTGTGCATGATTGTGATGCCAAAGCATGTGTGTCTGACTGGGTTGATACAAGTCCAGCCAAAGTATCTTCCCCAGTTAATAAAAAGCAGGAGTTGTGTGTGACCACTCCCATAGCCATACATGTGTTGAATCCCTGTGATAGAGGTAATAAGGTTGCCTTAAAGGGTTCATCCAAGAGCGTTATACCTTCCATTGGTGGGGGTATTTTAAGGAAAACTAAGCCTCTCTGTGCAGGTTCAGGCTTAGTGGCAGAAAGTGTAACTGCATGTGGCGAAAGTGACTCCCATGGTTCAGGCATGATAACCTGGGGGAGTAAATTGAAAAACAAAGGCAAACGCATGGTGATGCCTGAGAGAGGGTCAAGTATACAAAGCAGCCTATGTGTGTACACGGTGATTGAAACACATGGGATGAATATGTTACAGGCTAAAAAGTGCCCAAGTATACACCCTGGTGGTCAGGGTGGTGAAAGGCAGCTCCCTAGCCCTTTATCCACACAAAGAGTGGGGAGTATAGAGAGAGAAATCCTTTTAAGAGAAAAAGAATTTCTATTAGGGTTTCAATGTGCTCACCCCTACGGGTTGAAGCAGAGAGGGGGGATATGTGGTAGAGTGACTAGGAAAAGGTGGAAAAAGGTCACTCTAGCCTTTAATTTCTCCCCAGGGACTGAGATAGGCTCCAGGAAGGGAGTTATGAAACAGAGAATCGGCGCTCTGTTTAAAGACTTTAGTAGCCAGGGACTCCATTCCGCAGATCCAGTTCAGGGATTGGAGTTCACCTTTCACAGGAAAGCTGTCCTGTGGAAAGGCTATTTAAACTTAATTAGAATGGGAGAGTGGGTCTCTCAACAGGGCACAGCAGGTAGGAGACCTGGCTGTGTTAGGAACTCCCAGAGGAGCTGGGAGTGCTGCCTGATCCTGCATGAAGCAGAGGGAGCCCATGGCTGTGACTAAGAGCCAGAGTTGTTGTCTGTGTGGGACATTGAAGAAAAGCCAGGAGGCTAAAAGGTTCACTCCAAGACTGTGAGTACAGGGGTGTGCCACAACAATTGTTTTGTTTGCTGGTAGTCCACAAGGGGCCCGGCCTAGTCAGGGACTGCTTCAAGGTGTGAAGGTAGTGCCCAATGGGCTAAGTTTTTATTTTATTATTTGTTTGAATGATAAAATGGTCACCCCTGTGTATGTGGATTATTGACTGTCTTTGAAAAGTAGGAAAATAAACGTGTATTTTCCTTGAAGAAGCTGTGTGTCCCTGTCTTCATGCTCCTTTCTCCTATGCTGCCTGCTCGCCATTGACTAATCCCCCCTAAAAGTTACGTGTTCAAGCCGCCAGCTTGTCACATTATATATATATATATATATAGAGAGAGAGAGAGAGAGAGAGAGAGAGAGAGAGAGAGAGAGAGAGAGAGAGAGAGAGAGAGTAAATAAAATACCACCTCTTGTCAAATATGAGAATATTATAAGTTACAGAGGAGTTCCATGACCATATGAAAACACAAGGCTGAAGGCCATTTTTTTATACAGGTCATGGAACTCAGAGGTGACTTCTAATATCCTCATAATTTACAACAGGGAGTACGTTATTTATTATAATATTATAATACATTTCAGGGAGCCATGTGACAGAAATGACATCACTAAGCTCCAATTATAACCAATGGCATCACTAAGCACCGTTTATAAGGCTATAATTTACAGGATATTCATGTCTCTTGAGTATATTCATGTATATACTCAACTTGCATCTCATTCATTAATTCTATTGCTTCATTATACACGGTTAACCTTGGAAGCAGCAAGTAAGTTGCAGGTATAACTTAGTCCCTGTGTAAAATGTATAATTAAGCAATAGAATTCTTAATGAATCAGATGAAAATTGAGCGTAGGACTGGCCAGATATGGGATGACTTTGATGTAGTTGGCCAGCTTAAATACATTGCAATATATGGACAAACAATCCCTGTTTTGTTTAAAGAGTAAGGCATTTTTAGGTAGCTTAAGGCACAAAATGTCTCTAAATATATTGATAATGGTTTGAGTGCAGAGGATCTCTTGTATTTGTCTATGTGTATTTTGTAGTCACAGCCTCATTGCACCCCTGCTTCATGGTTTTAAAAATTATTGGTGAGCACAACATTCCCTTATTTTGTTACAGATTCTCACAGGTTCAAAGAGGCAGACCAGAGGCAACCGACCAGCAAATTTCAGTTACACTATGAACACTGCTCAGATGATCCTCTCTAATCCTCACACACACATCATGGTCCTCTCACAAAGAGGTATGTTTATCAAAAAGGGGAAGTTAGAGATCGCCACAGTCCACGAGAGTGAAATTCCGCCACTCTCCATTCATTTCTATGGGATTTGGAAAGGTGTATTTTACCAAAGGATGAACTTTCACTTTCACCCATTGATAAATACTCTTTTAAAAATCCCATAGAAATGAATGGAGAGTGGCGGAATTTCACTCTAGAGGACTGTGGCAATCTTTAACTTTACTCTTTGATAAATATACCCCAAAACCTCCAGTGCCACTGTCATGTGGATGGACACTAGCAGAGTGTCAATAGCTGTTCCATGGACTTTTTTCCTTCACCCAACCCACTCTGTCATATCTACAGTGCACAAGCTTCTCCTGGCTCAATACAGCCTGCAGGTTTCCTCTAACTTGCACACATCTCCTTGTTGGGACACAGGCTGTCCTTTCTAGCTACCCATACGTCCTCGTAAAGCAAGCTTTTAACAATTTACTACCTCTCTAATTAGATCTAGCAATGAACAGGCACCCAAGTGGTCTGATTCAGTATTGTCTGTCTCTCCTGCTGATGAACTTAGACCAAAGAGAAAGTGCGTGGCTCCTGCACTTCTTTACAACAGACTGGCTGGAGGTTGAACTACAGAGTCTCTTAACTTTTTATATTTATTTCACCTCCTTATACCCTACTCAAGTGTGGGCATTAGAATATTTTATAGGCATCACAGGGTTATCATAGACCTCTTCCATTTTAAACATAAATTACAATAGGGTTTCAGTACTGATACATACTAAGTGAGTTTCACAGGCAAAGCTGGCCTCACAGTTTGCGGAACCTATTTTACAACATTGGCTGGCTAAAGAGAGGACATATTGATGTTGTTTTTTTTAATTTTGTTTTAATTAGTAACCTTATACTTACAGGTTACAGCAGTGTAAAGGCTCTTGCGAAAATAACATGCTGGCATCAGATGATGAATGATTATTGCAAATATTTTCTATATCTAAAATCTACTATAGTACTCAATAATAACAGAGCTCTTATTCAACCTTCAGTTTTAAAAAGAGATTATTCCAACACTGTATTAATTAGACTCCATGGGCATAATATTAATTAAATTAAATACTGAACTGAGAATATGTTTGTAGAAAATCAACTAAAGTAAATTTCCATAAACATGTAGAAAATGTATATAAAATAAGGGATGTGACATTACTGGTTTGTAACGTAATGTGACAAATAAATGACTGCATTATAATATTTTTATTGATTTAGATTTATGCCAGAAGACATGTGGCGAGTTTGATCATTTTAATAGGGTCATTTTAGTTCATTTTAGTGCAAAGAGGGTGTTTATGATCTAACAGTTTGACAATTATCATATCAATTTGGTGCCTATGTTAATAAATCACCCCCTTAATGTATAAAGAGGCATATTAATCTGGTAAAACCTGTAACTTTAATTAAAACAGAT
This sequence comes from Xenopus laevis, assembly GCF_017654675.1. Taxonomy (NCBI): domain Eukaryota; kingdom Metazoa; phylum Chordata; class Amphibia; order Anura; family Pipidae; genus Xenopus; species Xenopus laevis. The sequence goes on along the minus strand of NC_054375.1, from coordinate 75,669,519 downwards.
AACAAGAAGACTCCCAACAGCGTTCAACATATTACCAACATAATTTGAATCACTAATTTTGTATGTATTTTATTTTAACCGCTTATTTACGCCTTGTATAGTGGAAGCCCACACATATTTTTTTCCTGTTACGAGTTTCAAAGTAGATTACAGGCTTGGTATTTCAATGCTTTATTATAATTGTATTGAGAATACCTCATTAATATTTATAACATGTTTGTGATATTCACACTGTTAGTAAAAAACTGAATTGATATATTGTACAATTTTGTAGATTACTCTGTAGTGCCCCTATATTAGATCTGCAGATCAGTATAAGCAGTTGTATCTATATATGGTATAATGTGTTTACTGTGCGTAATAATTGTATTATAAGTCACTGGGGAGATCTGTGGTTTTCCCTGCAGATACATCAAGGTGACATACTCTTGACAGACAGCAGGGATGGGATTTACTGTATTATGCAGGAAACTCAAATATACAGCTGTACTGTATTATCTAGGAAACTCAAATATACAGCCATTTTCCTTAGTGTTCTATTTAAACCATTAATTTGTATACATTTTTTAACCATTTATTTTGACTGATTAGTTTTTCTCTGCACTAATTAGACAGTACCTGAAAAAAATGTTTGTTTGGTGTTCTAAATTACAGAAAGACCCCTTATTAGGAAAACCCCAAGCATTTTGTGTTATTCCTACATATTAAATACGCTATTATTTTGAAAACATTAACAGTTTTTTGCAGTTTTACATACTTTGACACATACAGTATACAGATATATGTAATGTGCCCTGGGTAGAACTTACATTTGTGTTATATTTATTGTAATGTTCTGTTCATATAGACAGATAGATGTGATACATATTTATGGCATCTGAAGAATTGAAACAAATTGTATGACCTTTCCAGCTAACTTATAATACCGTAGTTCTTCCCACCCTTGATATTTTGCTCAAGAAAAACAGTGCTCAGACTGCATTGATAGTAATCAATCAGATAACTTAATGAGAGTTTAGATTCAGTTAGGAATTTGGCGAAATCTTTTGTGGTGGATTCAGTATTCGTCTAGAATCCTAATATTGTGGATTTGGTGCATCCCTAGTATTTTGTACTTGATTTCATTCTAAAAGCTAAAAAAAAAAAAAGACAACCTACTGTAAGATAGGATCTACTGTTGTCACCCTCAACGTGTTTAGTGCAGGGATTTTTAGCCTATGAGTCAGTGCCCAATAGGGATGTAGCGAACGTCGGAAAAAAAGTTCGCGAACATATTCGCGAACTTGCGCAAAAATGCGAGCGGTTCGCGAACGGTTCGCGAACCCCATAGACTTCAATGGGAAGGCGAACTTTAACATCTAGAAAAGACATTTCTGGCCAGAAAAATGATTTTAAAGTTGTTTAAAGGGTGCAACGACCTGGACAGTGGCATGCCAGAGGGGGATCAAGGGCAAAAATGTATCTGAAAAATCTGCCTGTGTGTGCTTGGAAGAGATAGTGTAGGGGGAGAGCTGTTAGTGATTTCAGGGACAGATGATAGTAAGCTTGCTGGCTAGTAATCTGCTTGATACTGCTCTGTATTGGAGGGACAGAAGTCTGCAGGGATTTGAGGGACATTTTAGCTTAGGTAGCTTTGCTGGCTAGTAATCTACTGTTCTCTTTAAACAACTGCCATACGTTGACCTTGTAGGCATTGTTTGCCCAGTTTTTTTGGACGCAGCCACTGAAGCACAGTTGCCAGAAAAAATATGCCATATAAATGCTGAAAATAGTAATTTTTCGCCATACGTTGACCTTGTAGACATTGTTTGCCCAGTTTTTTTGGACGCAGCCACTGAAGCACAGTTGCCAGAAAAATTATGCCATATAAATGCTGAAAATATAAATTTTTTTGGTTGCAGCCACTGAAGCACAGAGGCCAGAAAAATTATGCCATATAAATGCAGAAAATATGCATTTTTTTGGTCGCAGCCACTGAAGCACAGTTGCCAGAATAATTATGCCATATAAATGCTGAAAATATAAATTTTTTTGGTTGCAGCCACTGAAGCACAGAGGCCAGAAAAATTATGCCATATAAATGCAGAAAATATGCATTTTTTTGGTCGCAGCCACTGAAGCACAGTTGCCAGAAAAAATATGCCATATAAATGCTGAAAATAGTCATTTTTTGCCATATACGTTGAGTCAACGTATGGCAAAAAATTACTATTTTCAGCATTTATATGGCATATTTTTTCTGGCCTCTGTGCTTCAGTGGCTGCGGCCAAAAAAACTGGGCAAACAATGCCTACAAGGTCAACGTATACACTACTACAGCGGTGGATACGGATTACGTAAAATATATGAATGCTGCTTGAAAAAAAGTAACTCAAGTGGTTTTTCTAGAGACGATAATATTATCAATATTTAGACAAAATGTGAACAAGCTCACACAGCTCGATGGCGGGTTGAAGAAAACAGTGTGCAAATAATGCCTACAAGGTCAACGTATACACTACTACAGCGGTGGATACGGATTACGTAAAATATATGAATGCTGCTTGAAAAAAAGTAACTCAAGTGGTTTTTCTAGAGACGATAATATTATCAATATTTAGACAAAATGTGAACAAGCTCACACAGCTCGATGGCGGGTTGAAGAAAACACTGTGCAAATAATGCCTACAAGGCCAACGTATACACTACTACAGCGGTGGATACGGATTACGTAAAATATATGAATGCTGCTTGAAAAAAGTGACTCCGGTGTTTTTTCTGGAGACGGTAATATTATGGATATTTAGACAGAATGGGAACAAGGTCACACAGCTCGATGGCGGGTTGAAGAAAACAGTGTGCAAATAATGCCTACAAGGCCAACGTATACACTACTACAGCGGTGGATACGGATTACGTAAAATATATGAATGCTGCTTGAAAAAAGTGACTCCGGTGTTTTTTCTGGAGACGGTAATATTATGGATATTTAGACAGAATGGGAACAAGGTCACACAGCTCGATGGCGGGTTGAAGAAAACAGTGTGCAAATAATGCCTACAAGGCCAACGTATACACTACTACAGCGGTGGATACGGATTACGTAAAATATATGAATGCTGCTTGAAAAAAGTGACTCCGGTGTTTTTTCTGGAGACGGTAATATTATGGATATTTAGACAGAATGGGAACAAGGTCACACAGCTCGATGGCGGGTTGAAGAAAACAGTGTGCAAATAATGCCTACAAGGCCAACGTATACACTACTACAGCGGTGGATACGGATTACGTAAAATATATTATGGCTGCTTGAAAAAAGTGACTCCGGTGTTTTTTCTGGAGACGGTAATATTATGGATATTTAGACAGAATGTGAACAAGGTCACACAGCTCGATGGCGGGTTGAAGAAAACAGTGTGCAAATAATGCCTACAGGGCAAATAATGCCTAAAAGGTCAACTTATACACTACTACAGCGGTAGTAAAATAAAAAAAAGTAAAATAAAAAAAAAATGAATATTAAAAAAAAAAATTAAAGTTGGTGCTGCTGAACTACTAGGAGCAGCAGATTAGCACACCAGTCCCACTCCCCAACACTGCTAGACTAATAGCACTGGGCTCTTATAGTAGTAGTAGTAGTAGTAGTAGTAAAACAACAAAAAAATAAATAAAAGCAGTCCTTACAAGGACTACTGTTATTGCAGCAGTCAGCAGATGAGATCAGAAGCAGGACAGCTGCCCACTGCAGCTACATACAGAGCACTGCAGTAGAAGGTAGATTACTAGCCAGCAAAGCTACCTAAGCTTAAATGTCCCTCAAACCCCTGCAGACTTCTGTCCCTCCAATAACAGAGCAGTATCAAAACGATTACTAGCCAGCAAACTTTCAACTGTCCCTGAAATCACTAACAGGCAGCAGCTCTCTCCCTACACTATCTCTTCAGCACACACAGGCAGAGTGAAAAAACGCTGCAGGGCTTCGGTTTTTATAGGGAAGGGGAGTGGTCCAGGGGAGAGCTTCCTGATTGGCTGCCATGTACCTGCTGGTCTGGGGTGAGAGGGCAAAAAAAAGCGCCAACAATGGCGAACCCAAAATGGCGAACGTCGCGCGACGTTCGCGAACTTCCGGCGAGCGCGAACACCCGATGTTCGCGCGAACAAGTTCGCCGGCGAACAGTTCGCGACATCTCTAGTGCCCAAATATCGGTCCCCATGGTTTTTTACAGTGGGTCTGTGGGATTCAGTTTAAGTATGTGAAGTTACTTGCTGCAATTGAAAAATAATACTTATAATTAAAATAATACTTAAAATTAAGTGGATAACTTGTTCTAAACCACTTTTTGGGCCATGAAGTTGATCCATTGAATTCATTTGGATCCCTTAAGACAAATGTTAAGAAACACTGATTTACTGGTTATGTTCACATCAATAATGTCTATTTTGCATATCCAGCAAATTACTGTTTACCTTACTGATTAGTGGATTGTCCCAGAAGGCACATCAGAGAAAGCAGTCAGGCATGATTTCATGTGCTGCCCCCAGCAGAATATGCTGCAGTGGAAAACACTTGCTCTATCACCTTAAAGCTGCAGTTTTTGTTCAGTACTTACAGATATGGGCATTTGTTATGAATGCCTTCAGCATTTTACTAATGTAATAATAATGTATGCCATCATTTATCAAATATCGAACTTGGGGTTTCTGAGGTATTTCCAGCAGCTTAATATTTTCACATTTACAAAACTTGTCCTGACTCCTGTGTCATTTCATCAGTATAGACAGAGGCTCATGCATAATTAATATCCTAAGTACATTAAGACATTTTGTGCATTACACTACCCAAAAATGCCCTCCCCTTTAAGCAACACAGGGATTTTTTTGTCCATATATTACAAAATATTCAAACTGGCCAACTGGTCTCACCAATCAAATTAAACCTACCTAGTTTATTATTGTGGCAGTCAGCCATAGCCACAACTATTATTAGTGCTCTATGACTAAATTCCAACTCATCACAACTCATCATACACATATTGTGTACATTTGCTGTGTGCCCTGTTGAGTCAAAAAATGTTTTTATGCACAGCGCTGGGGCCCTTTAATTACTTACACTTTCCAAGTATAAAATGTAGTATAAAATGTAGTGATTTTTTATCATATTTGTTACCTAGCCTAGACTACATCCATTGTCCCACATCAAAATCTGGTCCCACTACACTACCACGAATGTGCTACAAGTAAATAAACAATTATTGGAGGAGTTGCTATATTTTGTATACTGTTTTCCTAATTAGTGTTAGGGTGAATACATACATGCTTTATTTAAAATGTAGGTATGTATGTAGTACTTATCCATCAAATTCTTTTTTTGCAATTGATTACCTCTAACAATTGCCGTTTAAAATTTTGAATTAAAAAAAAACCAATTCAATTAAACCAATTTATCTAATTTGCATTTTTAATTAATGTGTCCCAATGAATTTTACCTTGCACAATTTTGTTTACAAAATATCTGTTTCTGCAAGCTAATGGAAAATGCGATGCATTAGAATCATGGGTTTGTTTAATATCTGCTAAAAGCATGGTTGTAATTCAGAGTCAGCAGTTTCCTTCATCTAAACAAAATCCAAACAGATCCAAAAATGCAACAAAATACAAAATGCTTGTAGTGTCTGTTTTTAATTTTCTTGGTTTTTTCATATATTTTATGTTTCTAAATCTCACCATTTCTAAGTCTAAGTCTATTGTTAGGGACTTACCCAGGGGACGCCCGTCTCTCATCTCCGCCGCCGATGCGGCTAGGCCCCAGGCGCCGGCTCCTATGGAGCACGCGGCGCGCATGCGCTACAATTAAAGGGACAGGTGCGCTGACGTATTTGCGCAGGCGCTGGCGCTGATTCGCCAGCGTCCAATGGCGCCAAATTCAAATGTTTAAATGGCCATCAGTCCTTTTGTGCCTTGCCCAACGTAGGTTCTGAATATTGTTCCTGGGTGCGATTTTCCTGTGATTCTTGTTGTGACCTTTGGCTATCCTTGATTCCTGTTTGATTTCCGCCTGCCCTGACCCTTTGGCTCGTCCCTGACTACTCTTTGGATTCTGCTCTGTACTTCGACCCTGTTTGTTGCTGACCTGGCCTGTGACCTCGATTACTCTCCTGCTTTCCGATTTTGTACTGCATTCCCGATTGTTTTCGACCCGGCCCGTTCCTGGACTTTGATAACCTTTACGTTAAGTTCCCTTGCTCGCCCAGAGTTCTTCCCTCAGTCTCCTCACTATTAAGTCCTGGCGGCATCCGAGTAGCGGAGGGCCCCACCCGACGTGAAAGGCGGCGGTTATAGGCCGAAGCGTGAGCCGAGCCCGGGACATTGGGGTTTACTCTGGGTTGTGGGATACTAAACGTTACATCTATGGTTTTCAATGTATAGTTATGTAGGTCTATTAAACAGAACTTCCATTTAAAAATCATTCGAGCCAGACTCACCAGCCACCTGACCCAACAAATATGAAGTGTCATATTATAAAAGGGAAACTATTGGGAAAATGAAAATTTAATATGAGCTTCAGCATACTGAAATAAGAAGTTTTCTAAATATAATCAATTAAAAATGTGGTACAGTTTCTTAAATAATCAAGTTTATCTTCACTATTTCTCTCTCAGCATCTGTTTCTCTTCATTCTGTCTACATGCAGGAGTTGGGTGCCAGATACTCATTGACAGTTAGATCCAATATATTTTATGGGAGGGGCTCCTTTTGCATAGAAGATGTATTAGAGCCCACTCGATTAAAATCACCAGACACATGCACAAGGCAGTTATTTTGTTAGATTTTGTTTGTACTGGAATCAGTTATATGAGTTAGCTTTAATACATCTGCTAGGAAAGGGAGCTCCCTATAAGATATATTGGATTTAACTGTCAATGAATATCTGATAGTGTTGACACCCATATCCTTCATATGGGTGACAAACAGATGCTGAAAGAGGGATAGTGAAGATAGCCTTAATTTATTGTATTTAGAAAGTTTCTTATTTCAGTATGATGAAGCTTATTATTATTATTATTACATTTTCAGGATAGTTCCCTTTTAAATTAACTATCACTCATTTGCATATATGTACTAACTTGCTGTGTTTTGAATCTGTTATATTGTATAGGTTGTTAATTTCTATCCCTTATGCAAACATTACATTCAAGCTAAATGTTACCAATAAAAGCCATAGCTTGTAATAATATCCCAAACTCACTTTCTTTGCTTTCTGAATTTTCTCCTTCCTCAATTAGATGCAACTGTGCATGCCACATTCTCCATGTGCATTTTATTAAAAATACTTTTTGATTAAACACTCTAGGGTCATTTATAATTACAAATGGACAGTTAGTAAGGACAGGGCCCGTTGCAGCCTGTCCCACCAGTACTCTTTAACTTGCATAGTTGCAGTTTTTACAGCGAAGGCAGTAAATGCAAGATGGATTAAGCCAGATATTTTAAATAAAATACATTTTATGTTTTCAGGCCCAAATTCTTTATTTTTGTCTCCCAAATGTCATGAACACACTTTTGCTGTGTATGAAAAAATAATGGATAAATACTGTCTGTGACATATTTGAAGGAAGGATAAGTTCCTTGATTCCTGAATGAGCAGACAAGTGTTGTCAGTGTTCCAATTTGCATGTGCTACAAATTCGTTTTTCTCATAAAGAAGAAGACAACACTTTTAAGGTAGTAAACAAGAATTACCCATGGAAACCCACACACTCCAGTGAAGATTACAGAGATCAAGAAATGTATTTCCACCAGAGCACCCCTAGGTTCAGTTCAATACTGTGGTTGAATTCACATGACAATATCAAAAGATGGCCTATCCATAAGACAATTGATTACATCAAATATAAGATATGGTACATTTCAATGTAGGTAGATCAAGTTATACAGTCTGAGATGGACTGAGATATAAACTGCTAGCGGAAATGGCATCAATGTGCCATTTAAAGGTTCATTTCAAGGTGAATATGTGTATTTTCTGTATGTTGCATATTGTTATTTAATTGCCTGATTTTGCTCCTTTGCATCAAGATAACAAATCCAACAAAAGATCAAGTTGCAGAAGAGACCCACATAAGCTGGTTATAATTAATGTTCTCTTATCTGCTATTTTTAAACACATATGGGGAAATGTAATATTGGTCACTAATGGAAACATCGTTCACAATGCATTTGCAGTGTGAACAAATGTATGCAATGGAAACAATTTGTACGTTTTTGTGCAAAAAAATTCAAACGTTGATAAATCACCCCCTGTGATAGCAATTTAAAATTTTTATAGTTTGTAAGTGCGCAGTGTACGTAATAAAACTTCTTACTGAAAAGTTGTTACATTTACGCCACCTTCAAGCAGGTCTTAAAAGTTTGCAATGTGCCAGTAGGATTACCTCCCAACCCAGGGCATTTGTTATACTTCCACACAGTAGCAATGGATAACTCATTCTTCTCATACCCTAAATACATTTTATTGGCTAACTGAAAAGTTCTGTAAATGGATATTTTCATTACTACTTGTTCACTTTATCACATACAGATACAACAAGGTTTTACCTATAATTATTTTATGTGCAATTGTTCTTGCTTTTCTTATACATATATTGTGACAGTTCTATAAATCATATTGTTATGCACAGGAAGATTCTTAATAACAGAAATTGAGCAATGCAGACTAGTTTTTACTTAGTCCTTAAGGTTTGCTTATGGCAATTCATCATTTTTTTAAGTTTTGCTTACAGTGATTCGTCATTTTTCCATGAAATTAATACTGTGTATGCCAATATCAAGATGAATTTTATTGATCTGAGATGCTAATAAGGGTATTTGTAGGATCCATTTTTTTTTTCATTTCATTTGAAAGAAAACGTGCAAATATATTAGAATGCTGGGATGTGCATACATATCCTAGGCACCTAAGTAATTAATTAACAACATGCTTTGTGCATTCATCATTTGTACTGATAAAATATACTATACTCATTTATTTATAATGCAGTAGGGAATAAAAAACAGCCTTACCCATGTTGTGTAAACAATATTTCTACTGTTCCAGAACAGAAAAAGTTGAGAAGTTGATACATTTACATTTCAAATTACAGCCTTAATCTGGCAACACAGTTGGATTCTTATACATTAATGTGATTTGCTTTAAGACATGGAAGGCTAATTTGTGCTGTGTACATCATTAATTTGTGATCATTCATCATGTTCATTATGGAATTGATATGTGGGGTTTGTCTTTTCTTACAATCCAATGACTTTGGAGTGCTTTCGTTAGGCCTTTCATACAATGAGCAATGAAAGTAAAGAGAAACATAGTGTATTTCCTAAAATAGTAGATGATTACGGGATTTTTTTGTAAGAAGACTGGGCTTTGTACCTTTCAGTAGATTTACTATACATCTGGGTGCCATTAACTTTATGCACTAGGTTGCAGTTCTACTGTATATAGAGGGTTTCTTTGTGCAAGCAGAGGGGTTCATTCCGAGTCTTGTAACGCATAACAACCAATAAGATGTTTGACTTGCAAACAGTAGACTAGTCAATTTTTCCATCTGGGTGGTGGCTGTTGATCTTGTACTAACTTAGCACCTTTTCTATGTTATTCTCCAGCAATGCCATGTATGGGATACCATCCCAGTACTACTGTATGTCTGTGAAGTTCTCATTCATCCAGGTTGTGGTATATCTATATTAATAAGTCAAATCAACTGGACTTGCAAAATTTTCTTTTCTTTTCTAGGACTTTTTAGAATGGTTTTAGGATTGGTATACTGCTATATTTGTTCAGGTATTTTAGGTATGTATTTATGTATTTATTTATGTATTTATTCATTGATTGAAAGTGAACCTGCGCTTTAAAGGCAAATTTACAAAAGTACTTTTGCAGTATAAACAACCTTTTCAACCTGGTGTCCATATGGACTTTATGGGGGAGGGGTTACAAGAACATTGAATGGATTTGCCAAAGAACTGTGAAGTGTAACCATGGCAATGTGGGCAATATGAGGAAACAAGCAGGGAAAGGAAATCCATCTTTGAAGAAGCTGTCCTCAGCAAAATAGATCAGATGTGAAATCACGTCCAGTCACAGCAGTGAATGGATGCACAGGTGGAACACACGGGAGAGGGAGATGCCAGTAGAATCTATCTCTCTGTATTGCAAAGGTTCACCTCAACAATCTGCCCCATAACACTGCAGAAAGTGATTGCTTTTTAATGTCATTACAGAAAAATAAATACCCTGGAGTTGATACTGATATGCTGTTTTGAAATCAGGAATCTTGTAAATTGTTAATTCCACCAAAGAGTAGAGAAGCTGAACCATTGCACCTTGCTTTAATTGTTTCTACCTTTCGAAGAAAGTACTATAAGCACCTTGTTTAATTTAATTACCATTTTATTTTGTAGATAGCACTTTGTAAAAATCACTATAGCACTTTAGAACACACAAGACAAATCTCAATATAGACTTTCTATGGTTCAAGACACCCTGGTGACTGCACTGAATATTAACAATATTGCACTAGGTTCTGTTATTTGTTTGTTTTTCCATAGCCTGTGGCGCTGATCTATAATTTTATCTTGATTTGGTGATCCAGTGGAGGAACTGAGAAAATGGCAAAGGAAAAAATTCTGAGGGTTTACCTTTCCTTTAATCTTGCAATTTTAACTATGTTATACATTACAGCGCACAAGCCAGTACATGTGCATTAGCACACCAATAGTCCTTGTGAGGAAAAGCAGAGTGTTAGGCAGGCTTAGAGAGTGCAACAGACACAAAAGACACACACAATTTTGGCATTTTATAGTGTTAGTACTGACAAAAGTAATTAATTCATGCAAAAGATCGTAACCAGAAATTTAAGGTTCCTATGAATAAGTGCCTGTGGGCGCGAAACACTTAAGGCGGAGCATCAATTGGTCTGTATGCCTACTTTTTAATATTTATGCTGAATAAAGAGTGATTTTTTAACTTTAAGAGAATGATTTGGAATATATCTTTGGATCTTTGACAGAAATTTAAGGTAACCATTCACCAGCCTGATGACTGGCCTGTGAAGTATATTTGATGAGCGGCTAGACAGATTCCATTGTTTGTTGTCTGTTTGTTGGGGCTTAAAAAAACATTTTTAGTAAACATGGAAATAGAAAAATGACCTTGCCTTAAAGTGGACAGAAACAGGGGTCTATGTATGTGCATATATAAACGCCCTACACTTTTTTCATCCCTATTCAAACACTGGATATTTGTATCTGATGGTACATTTTAAATTAATACTTTGTTGACTTCTCTGGCAGGCAGAGACCAGTCTGGTTTGTGATCCATGTGTGTTATACTGTATATTCCAGATCCATCTATAATGTCCCTTAATTGACCCTATTAGAAATACATGGAATCTAGTTTAAAAATGCTAACTCCTCAAACAGGTGCTCAATTATTTGCCAAGGTACATACAAACATATGAAAGTGTGTATAAATCTAATAAAATCGCTTCATAAATATCCACCCACAAATAAAATCTACCAACTGCAAAAAGTTCAGGCACAATTGACATGTTTTTTTTGCAGGCAGCTAGCGCCACATTTATTTTAAAACAATGTCATTTTTATTCAATCATAAAGGATGTTGTGCAAAAATAGAATAGTTAGAGCTCTTCTAAACACTGACCTAACTGCAGGATGTTTCCCTCGGACGACAAAAATAGACACAGACAATTTTATGTACTGTATGTTATAAAGTAGGGCAACCTTTTACACCTGTGAATGCCATTACCTTCCTTTTTTATAGCCTTTTTCACAGCAAGAAATGGCAAGAAGTCTATTAGGTATTTGTTCTGAAAGAAGTACTTATTAGAACTGTAACAGCGCTTTATTTTTTTTTAATTACAGTATAAACTGGCTTCTCCCCTATTACTGGTACCCCTTGCTCACTTATGTTGTTGGCTCTTCTTAATTATAGTTTCAAAGAGTATTTTCCAAAGTGAATCCAGTATGCTGTAATGCTGTAACTGTCATTGAAGGATTGGAGTCCTATATTTTTAAATAGTACTTTATTTTTGTGGAGATGCAATTCCCATTCAGTCACACAGGGGGACTATTTTGTCACACCTGCTTGGCAACATGAGACTTAACCCACAACCTGGAGGCATCTGTTTATGAACACAATTGGTGTTGGACCTTAGCAGTAGAAAGCAGTTCATTTGTAATGTTATCAAATTCAGATCAACAGAGAATTCTGTGCTCACAAAAACTGTTATCCTTTGCATTTGCATTTTGAAGAAAATAATTAAGGCAAGTAAATCAAACATTGAATATGCAAACTTTATTTCTTTACCTTTTGCTGTCTCTATGATACTTTACCACCAAGAGAGTTTCTTTAGATCTCTATTCTTCTGATACCCCTGAGACTGCATTGCTGTAAAATTAGCCACAGTCTTTTAAAGCAGGAAAGAAAATCAGTTTTACTTTTAAGTTATCGGAAAATATTGAATACATCTTACGGTTATTGTCAAAATCGGCTTATTATGTTCAAAACTGCAAAATAAAACTGGTTTGTAGTGTGAGCAAAAAGAAAAGGTTATTATGTCCTAAGGGATGTATTGTTTGCAGTAGGTACAACTCAAACACGATCCATTTGAAGGTCTTTTCTCATCAATTCAGTGCTGTGCAATTTAGCTTAGCTATTCTTTGTAACCACTGTTCTTGAGAAATTTCTATCTAAAAACATATGTTCCATTTTAGATCAACCTGAGCAATAAAATTGTTTTATGTCTAAAAGGCCAGAGGAAAAAAGGCAATCTTTTATCTGATTCTTCCTGAATGTGATTATTACACATTTCAATCTATCCATGCATCCAAAGGGATGGATTTTGCTTTAGAAATGCATACATATTTTGTATTGTTAAAGATATCAAGTACTGAATGTATGTACATATTTTTATGTTATCTCTAATTACTTCTTTGAAATGATTTCTCAGTTTATCATTTTTCTTTATTGTACACATATATACTGCATACTACATTTGGTACTACAATGAGATAATGTACTTTACAATATGGACTTACTTCCTGAACAGAATTGCACAGCAGTATCCAAAGCAAAGCAGGCTGTTTCAGTAATCTTCGACTCATTGGCAACCATACCTATTCACTAAACTTTGTAAATGCCAGTAAGCTTTAAGGAGAGGTGCATAAGAGGATTATAACTGGCACTCAATATGTAGCACTTTTCCTGCAATGCTGCATTTCTGTTCACATTCCCACCTATAGAAATCTGTGAGACAATGCGCCAGCTTGTTCATCTGGTACAAAGTTTATTGGATTCAAGGAAACCCATGGGCAAATCAGACTGCTTATCTCCTTATTGGCAAAGGTGTGAAAAGTGCTTTTCCCAGAATTCCAGTGTCATTCCGGCCATGCAACAAGTTACATCCACATCCATAATTAACCAATAAGAATAAACCTTGCTTGATACTTTAGTAGATGTGTTCTTAAAGGTGAATTTTATGGAAGGTTTTACTGAGTTACTGAGGTTTTTTTTTTTTTTTTACCAAGGTTTAATTATTTAATTCAAATCAACATATAATTCATGTTCCTGCAGTAAAGTACATACACCTGACATTGAAATGAATAGAATGATAGGAGCTCTACTACATAAGAAGCCCACCTATGCGCATTATATATTTAGGCCTGTAATAATTCGAAATTTATTTTGATATAACCACATTTCTTCTTTGATATCACTGTTTTTCCAGGACAAAAGCACTTATCCTGCACAGCCAATTCTACTGTCAGTGAAAGTACAATGATTCACATCTACCCATGATACACACATTTACACATGATAAACACAATATGAATTGTATTTTAGGTAATTGCAAAATACTAGATGAATGAGGACTGTGGGATGTAGAAATGCTTAGTACTTTGAAAATTAAATGTGGCTTTTATTCTAATTTTCCATTAGCAGCTTTTATGGGTATTATACCAAATTTCAATCCACAACTATGGTGTACAGCAGGTAATTATCATTTAGCAGATAAAGTGCCAAATAATAAATGATTATTATTTGATTAAAATGGGATATTCCGAATACAGCCTTTCTAACATATTTACAATTAGCAAGCTATATTAGAACAAGCAAGGTCTGTAAAATTAAGACTCCATCTGCCCAACAACTGAAGATAACTGTTAACACAAGCTGTAACAAAAATATCCCAATATTATGCCACTTTAAACGATACAGCCCAAGACTTTTGGATTCTCCTTCTGTAAAGTGGCAACAGGATCTAGGAATTGCAATTGATTCACAGAACTGGAATAATGCACTCAAATTAATCTTGGGATCTACCAAATCAATAAGATTAATGGAAACATCAGTTAAATTAATGTATCGCTGGTATTATGTGCCAGCCAAACTTCATAAGATATTTCCATTAACAACATCAGAGAAGTGCTGTTATAACTGCGAGCAATTAGGTACGATTTTTCACATATGGTGGTCTTGCCCAAAACTCCTCTTATATTGGATGCAAGTTTTTGACTTATTATCCAAGATCATTACTACTTTTTTTCTACTGCAAACACCATCTATTGCCCTTCATAACTTGGATTAGGGTCCTTTGAGACCAAAGTAGAAATATCTTGCAGTACAAATACTGGAAGCAGCTAGATTATTGATTGCCCAACACTGGAAATCAGAAAAAACTCCTGTAATATCAGAATTTATCAATTCTATACAATTAACAGAAAAACTGGAATATTATGAAGTGAGAAATAAAAACACATTACACAAACATAATAAAAAGTGGGCACTGTGGAATGATTTTACCCAAAAAAAACTAGGGTCAGAATCGTGTTAAATTTATTTATAGAGAAAAGAGAGGAAAAAAGAAAAAAAAAGTCATATGAAGATACACTTTTTTTTTCTTTCTCTTCTAATATTCTTTTTTTTCTTTTTGTATATCTAGTTTCGGTCGTATTTTGGCCTTAGATATATTTTAATTGTTTACAATGTATAGAAATTTTTCATATGTAATCAAGTCTAATATTGTAATTGCAAAAAAATACAAATAAAAAAAAAGAAACTAAAAAAATATATATATATATTATTATCATGGCACTGTTAACATAGTAGCAGAAAGCTGCCCAGATTCAATTCTCCCCGAAATGGTCCTTTTCATGTAATAAGTCGCTTTTTCACATATGCCCTATGCAGTTCCTTTTGATATGTTTTCACATGCTAAAAACCCATTGAAACTGCTAGCAACATTTACTTTTCTCGATTTAACCCAACTCAAAAAATCTTGCATGATCTTCAAGTTTCCATTAACAAAAAGTTTACCTGGTGGAAATGCTATTTCTTGTAATGTGAAAGTCTTTTCACATTGCTTCAGAACTATCCCTAACTAACTTTCTAAATCTACAATCAATTAAAAATGCTGGATTGTTTCTGAAATAATCAAGTTTATCTTCACTCTCATGTTTGCAAAAAATGCAAAAAAATGGGAGGACGGGTGGGATGTTTCTTCCTGTTCAGAAGAAATCACATCCCTCTGTTGCTCGAGCTTCAGTCCAGTTTCCCCCTTCTTGACTCTTTGCTTCTCACCCAATCACAGCTGCATCTGATTCTGCCAATCTCTAAACATAAACCAGTGTAATCTGTCTGCTGGTCATTCAGACCCCTTGTCATGCAGCCCCTGTGCTTATTGCTCCAGGGCTTTCCTGTATAATAATATTGCTTAAAGAAATTTGAGCAATTTCCCCCCCCCCTCTATCTCTCCCCCTCATTGTATATATGAACATATACAGTATATAATATGTATAAATATATATTTAGACCATTAAATATAACACATTACTCTGCAATTATTACCATAAAATAGTAATGGTTGCAATTACTTTAAAAATCTATAGTACTTAATCAAGTATAGTAAAAATTCATTGTTATAAAATATGTGAAACAAATTATCTTTAACCTGTTATGGCAATTTAAAATCAATTCACTTCAGCAACCTTTTTACTCAGCAATTTTTTATATGTTGAAATATTTCCATACCAAAACCTAAATACATTACGAAAATAAGTTAAGAATGAGTTCCATTTTTAATGCATTAACTAGTGGAAATACATGAAACAATATTGAATGATTCTTGTCTAAACGAATGTAGGCTAAAATAAAAATACCTAACCATTTTGCCCAGATTAATTCTGTATTCACATTGATTCGTTCATAAAAATACCTCAATTTATCACAAAGTAGAACAATAAACTGTTCAGTGCTCCTGTTTTCGAGTATATTATTGGATATTACAGTACAGGGGAAACTGTTTTTAATAAATCAGAATAAGATTCAACCTGTCTTAGAAAAGACAACAATTCCCTAAAACAGTATTTATGTAATGGAAGCCAAGGCAAGCAAGAAAAAAAGAAGACCTTGATGAAAAGATCTTGCATCTTGTTCAGAATATTTCTTGTCAATATAAATATAACCCAGATGATATATACAAAGTTTTGTAGTGATTAGGCTGATTTTTTATTTGCAGAATTGCTTTCAAAAGTTACACTTGAGGCCACAGCAAATGCACCAATTACCTTCATGAAGGTTGCAAGCATAAAGTTAATATCATTAAACTGGCACTTCAGCAAGGTCACACACCATATTCATTTTAGAATCCATTAACGACAGAGGGTGGTGGATACATTATCTGAGATTATGATCCTCCACATTGTAAATTCTTTTCAGCAGTCTTTTATATCTTATGAAACAATTTGTATATATCAAAGGAACCATGATGCAGCCTAATTGCAAGAAATAATGAAGAGAACAGCTGCCAGGTATCACTGGATGGTAATATACACAATGTGCATACAATTGATATATGAGAACCACAACGGTAATTAAATAGAATTAGAGAGAATGTTTACTGAATGCCCACACTTAAATACAGAATTAAGAAATTAAGAGCCCAAGTACTCCCATTGTGGATTTCCACTGAGTTTCTCTCGTGTACATATAGGAGTCTATTTATTATGCTGTGTAAAAAGTGGAGTAAAACATTTGCTATTGTTTTCTAACTGTTGAAATGTCATTGCTGATTGGTTGCTCTGGACAATATCACTTGTTTTGTGTTAGTTAGATCAGTTTAATCACATTGCTGCTCCACACATCAGGTGCAAGTCCTGAAGCAGCAGTCTCAATTAGGTTCTCAAGATATGGAATAAGTAGTGGCAGTAAAAATAGATTGAAAGACAGTATAGTAGACAGCCTGCAATGAATAAGTTGCAAACCATATGGGTTTTACCTTGACGTGGTATGGTGGCTTATTAATCTTATGATCATAATTTTGTAACTAAAAAACCCCCTGTCTTTTTAAATACATGCATCTGTATAGATTACTTATGTGACGGGACCAGGGAATGTGCATTGATCAATCTCTCTTCTTTTTTTCTATGTCTGTAGTTAATTTGGCCAGATCAGTAGCACTTCCATTGTATTTTAGTACCTTTTTATTTAGCCATGGAGTGATCCCACAACCTTTCCTTTTTGCATAATGTATGTAAATACAGTGCATATGTAATAGAACCTATCAGGAAAGTGTTCTCTGGGATAGAATAGCTAGGTGGTGTGAGGTTACTTGGTGGTTGAGTGGGTCCAGAAGGCCGTGGGGATGCCCAGGATGGCAGGACACGTGCAGCCCTAGTCTTCAGCCCTCGATGCGCACTTCCTCGCTTCAGGGTTTGTGTGCCTTGTGTCATTACGTCATTGTTTTGGTTCAAAGTTTAAATATTTAAAGGGACCTTGGGCCAATTCTCATTGCCTAACATAAAGGTCTTGGGTGTTTTCTTTTTTGTATTGACTTGTTACTGACCCTGCCTGTTCAGTCCTGACCATTTCCCGTTTTGACTGCTCTCTTGGATTTCTGTCTAGTACTGTGATATTGGTGTGTTTTGACTTGGCCTATGACCCCGACTATTCTCTTGCTTACTGAATCTGTACTGCCTCTCCCATTTGGTTTGATCCAGCCTGTGACCCTAACTATGCTTTTTGTTCTCTGTCCCTGTACAATGTGCGGACGTAGTACAGGCACGCCCAGAATTCTCTCCCTGGTCCTCTCACACTAAGACCTGGTGGCACTGTAGGGCTCCTCCTGAGGTGGCTGTTATAGGCGGAAGACTGAGATGCGACCAGGACCTTGGGGTTTGTTCTGGGTTTGGGATACCAATTGTAACAGGTGGGTTTTGGCCGACCTACTAGTGTTTGTTATAGTAGTAAGACAAAACAGAGGCGCCAAAAGGATAAAATTAGCTTAAAACACTTAAAAACCCAATGGGTAATTCAGAGGAGGTAGTAGTGGACTTACCTCCTCCAAGCAGACACCAACGAAAGTGGTAATTTTCAGTAATAGTTTATTCACAAAACAGTGTTGCAACGCGTTTCGCAGGCATTTCCTGCTTCATCAGGCAATGTGGAACGGGAGCAAAAACAACAGTGTCTTTGTATAAATACGCCAGGCGCCTCTCTTTGTTGTTTGTTGAATGACTTGTTTACATAACAAAGACTTATTTTGTCTTGGAAATACAGTAGGAAAAATTGTCATATGCAGTAGGAACATGGGCTAGAGAGGATGGTTTCAATCTTAAATGTAATTGATTGAGGATTATAAAATACTTGCCAGGCTATAGCCTGACATATGAGCATGGGGGGAGGTAAGTACAGGTATATGATGCATTATCTGGAAACCTGTTATCCAGAAAGATGAGAATTATTAAAAGGGCATCTCCCACAGACTAACTTTCAATTAAATAATTTTAAAAAAAAGTTTTCCTTTTCCTTTACCTGCACTTGATCCAATTATAATTAATCCTTATTGTGTGCAAAACAATCATATTGTTTTAATTATTTTTTTTTAGCAAAACTAAGGTAATGTATGTAGAACCAAATTAAAGAAAGATTCCTTATCTAGTATCTGAGCACTAGGGGTCTTGTTTTTTTCTAGAATAAGTTGTAGGGAAATTACATTTTATATATATATATATATATATATATATATATATATATATATATATATATATATATATATATATATATATATATATATATGTCTAGCATATAGACTGCTTGAATGATAGATACTTTATCGCTCATAAGTAAATTATAGGAGGAACATGTTGATAAAAAGTTAAAAAAAACAACATATAGTTATTAAAAAATGTTCACACAGGGAAAATTAGAAGAATGTTGCTTGATACAATTGCCAACATGACCTTTGGAAATTACTATATTCAATACCGATGGGCATTTCTGCTTGGTTCAAACATTCTGAAAAATATAAGCCAATCACTCACTATCCTATCAAAGTTCTGTAGTAGAAAAATGCTAATAAAGCCAATAAAGTCAGGATTTATTGATAAAATAGAAGAATACTCAGTGAGAGTGATTTATGAAGCAGTAACAGAGAGCCCTTTGCAGCTGCTTTGTAAATCAACATAGTGTGACATAAAGCTTTTATGACTGCAACTCCTCTTAATCACTGGCATGTAGTGTGTGAGGTTTAATGGGAGACTGGAGATGTGGTTACCATTATGGTTTCCCTTTGCCAAGATGCAGCTTGAGTTTAACCAATAATTGTTGCTAATGCTTTCAGCTCCTTTTCAGAGGACTAAATGGTGGGCAATAGTCAACTTAATTAGACCATTGTATATTTTAATATTAATGGCACATAAAAAATGTTAAATCTACTAATAGCTATGATGAAATCTCATGTTGTTGCCTTTTATGCATGTACAGTTGTATAAAAAATAAATTGTCTCTGTTTTAGTCACACGGTTCAATGTGTCAGTATAGTGTGTATGTTGTGTCATGTATAGTATGTCACTACACACTGGTGGCTCCTGGTAACCAATGCTGCTCCATCTGTATGTATATGTATTAGCGTGAAAATTGTTGACAAAATTTAGTTTGATTTAATGTCTATACATTCATACAAAACCCATATAAAGTGCTTTAATTATAGTTTTATATAATTACTTCTATCTTTTTATTCATGCCATGTTGCTTTTAGCTAGGCCTATATATATTTATTTTTTACTTTTTGTTTTGATTCTTTGATGTCCTACAGAACATTATCCACTTTGATTGACAGTTTTTTTCTCGTAATTTATGTTTTTACTCTTACATGTTCACTTTCCTTCTCTTAAAACTGATTCAAGTCAGCACAATGTCACAAGTGTTTGTAACGAATGATGTAAAATCCAGACACTGGATTGCTGCACAGCAAGTGCTATGATAAACAACTTGGTAGTGCCATCTAGAATAACAAATACGTCTTGGATTTGAAAATGTCTACTGATATACAGTAGCTTACCCCTAGAATAACTTTGCCCAGGGACATAAACTAGGAACAATAGCTAGGGAACTTCAGGGATCAAAATTTGATCATTAAATAACTCAAAAGATCTATTCTGAAAACCATGAAGCCATTTTATAAGGTATATCATTTCAAATTTCTAAAACTTCATTAAAAAACTACCTTCTAGTATGGTTTTCATTGACAGCATCATTTAAGACTTTTAGCCCATGATAAATCTGTGATCAACCCAAGTATTGGGTTTATTGGCAGCATTGGCTTAATCTTTAAACAAATCTTTGTATTCATTTGATGCTTGCTACCTAAAAATACAATAAGCAGTATGTATCCTGAATGTTGAAGTTAATCAGCTTTATGCCTTAATTGCTTGATAGTTTAAAGTTTCTAAGCTAGATATTGAAGCTCAAATAAGTATAATCAATAGAGACTAAAATATAGACTCTGATCAATAAGTTTTCACCTGTAGATATGGAATGTTTGACCAAGCATTTATTCTATAACTGCACATATAAAACTCATCAAATTAAAAATAGGCTGCTGTCTTGACAGTAAATTTACTTGTCATTTAGACAAAATATTTTGTGTTCACAAACTGACTGGAAAGAATTTTGGTGATTTCTGTTTGCACATTTTGCTGTTTGCTGGCACTGTGTATATATATATATATATATATATATATATATATATATATATATATATATATATATATATATATATATATATATATATATATATATATATATATATATATATATATATATAGGACATAGGCACATCCCATAAATGCATTGGAAGCTAAGGTGCACCAGTGGGTTCTAGAAAGCCTTATGGTTACCACCAGGGTATGACAGATATCATTTATGAGGTTCTCTTGTGCCAAGGCTGCAGTCTGCTACACACTGTTGCACTCCCTGAACACAACTGCTCTGTACATGGTGTAAACTGGTAAATGAGAAAGTGTTTGCAGACAAGGACACACTTTGATATTCCTTAAAGCTGATAGTTTGGTACTGATATCTGATTGTACCGCAGACTGAATGAAGTGATATGTCTCTAATTTTTGGCTGATTACAAGCATACAAGTCTGTAATGAATAATTTTTGCATGAGTAGGCAGATCAAGTCATCCAGTGTCACTAACAGGCTACATCTTAGATAACCCAAACTGAGTACAAATAAATTACATTTAATTCAAAATGGCAATTAAGCATACTTTGTTCAGAAAGGGATATCTTAAATCTAGCAGGATCAAAGCATTTCTCCTACAAAACGTAAAGTACTTCTATACATTTTTTAATGATATATGGTTGAACACCTATATTAATTAGTGCTGCAGATGCTTGATAAGTACTTGTCATTATTATGATAATAATATAATAATTGTATTATTATCATCAGTATTTTCATTTACAAATGGGGTCTGTGAATTGGAAACCTGGTATCCAGAAAACTATGAAATGTGGCATTGTTCTATTAAAACAGACAATTCTTTATTGACTTTATTAAAGGGGAACTCCACAAAAACATAACTTAAACTTTTTGAAAAGTAAACATAATTATAAGCAACTTTGCAATATACATCAATAAAAAATATGCAGACTTTTCAAGATTTGTAATGGTTTCTGACAGTTCCCTAAGCCTACCCCCTGCTCTTCTGCTGATCTATCTGACTTTCTGAGCTGGCTGACTACTGTTACTTTGTATCAACAGCCAGCTGTCCTCAGGCTGCATCCTCCAAACCCCACAATTCCTTGCACATGTGATTTCAAAAAGGAACAAAACATCACAGTGCAATGCATTGTGGGTTATATAGTTCCTGCAGGCTTTCTGTAAGCTATGGAGAAGTTGTTACAATTTGTAACATCAGTGTTTTAGTCCCTCCTTCCCTGCCAGAATTTCAAACGATGCAGAAAGAGAGAACTGTTAAACAGCTGGATTGTAGCATAGAAAATGGCATTTATTCATGGTTTTTGAAAAAAACGGTAACTGTGATGGGTTTCTGTGTTATGTAGGCCTTTTTATCAAATTTTGGTTTGGAAATGGACTTTTGTGTGTAATAATTGGCTAGTACCTTGTTCTTGATAAATAAATACATGCTTATGACAAAATAATCCTATTGCGTTTTTTTGATCTTAAGACAAGTTGCCCTACATTATAGAAAGATGCCTAGATGCAGCTTTAAAAGAGATGAAGCAGAAAGAAAGATTTGCGAACAATGATTCATTCAGCAGAAAAGGGAATTCGCTAATCTTGGATGATGGGTTTAGGGTAGAGTAAAGCTGAGTAAGAGAAAAGCAAAATGCCTGGAGAAGCCTTGTAGGAATTATAAGAGAGCATATTTGAAGTAAATAGAATAAAGAGCCATAGACAGAATTATTGGCAGATTGTGGAAAGTTCAGTTACATAAAGAACATATAGTTATATGAATGAGCCTTGCTAAAGTTTTAAATACCATTAGGCAAAATATAATTAGGTGCTTCCATATGATTTAGTATCACTGGTTAACTCACATCTATAGACTCTGAAACAGTAGCCTTCAAGAATAGATGGTTAGGTTAACTAATAGAGCACATTCCAGAGACTGTAGAACTACTAAAATATCTCTTTAAATATTAAGTTACTATGGGGAAACAGTTCAACATCAAAGATGTTACAAAGTAAGCAGGCATGTGAGCCTGGAAAGACTGCAATGTTGTTAAGATACTGGATATATTTCCTTCCAAAAACAATAAAAAGTAAAAAAGTATGACTTTGGGGAGGGTATTGTCAGTAATGTATCAGTGTTTGCAGATGACACAAAATTATCCAGCCCAAGTAATTCCATCCAGGATGTGGCATCTTTGCAACAAGATCTTGACAAACTGGCATTCTGGGCAGCTAAGTGGCAAATGAGATTCAATGTTGATAAAGAGGCGTTTAAGGGGTGATATGATAACTATGTATAAATATATAAGAGGGTCATATAATAATCTCTCTAATGCTTTATTTACCAGTAGGTCTTTCCAGCTGACGCGAGGTCACCAATTCCGTTTAGAAAAAAAGAGGTTCAGTCTAAATATTCGGAAGGGGTTTTTTTTACAGTGAGAGCTGTGAAGATGTGGTCTTGAGCTGTATTAAAAGGGGCATTGATTCATGGCAGGAAGCGGCCATTCTTCCACTTTATAGAGCACTGGTAAGGCATCACTCAAACAGGACATTATTGTATTGGAGAGGCTACAGAGAAGGGCAACTAAGCTGGTAAAAGGTATGGAAAATCTTAGTTATGAAGAAAGACTGGACAAATTGGGGATGTTCACACTGGAGAAGAGGTGCTTATGGGGTGATATGATAACTATGTATAAATATATAAGGGGATCATATAATAATCTCTCTAATGCTTTATTTACCAGTAGGTCTTTCCAGCTGACACGAGGTCACCAATTCCGTTTATAAAAAAAGAGGTTCCGTCTAAATATTTGGAAGGGTTTTTTTACAGTGAGAGCTGTGAAGATGTGGAATTCTCTCCCTGAATCAGTTGTACTGGCTGATACATTAGATAGCTTTAAGAAGGGGTTGGATGGCTTTTTTAGCCAGGGGAATACAGGGTTATGGAAGATAGCTCATAGTACAAGCTGATTAGTTTGAATCCACATAACAGTGGAGCATAGAAAAAGTCTGCATCAGATGTAATCAATTTAAAAAAATCTTTGTCTAATGGAATTTGCATTAAGGAACAAGGATTTGGTCTTGAACTGCTGCTGAACAGCTCTCCACTTCATAGAAAATGATGATGTTAAACTGCTGAAATGAGTCAAACACATTGTGACAAACTGACACTGATATTAGTACTTTTCTATTCTATAAACATATCAATTCATTAAAAACATCTGAGGAAAATATTCCTGCCAGGAAGGTTTTGTTAAATCATAAAAAAGATTGAACTGCTGGAATCCTTTTGCACTGCTCAGTTAAGTCTATAATAAACCTGCTCTAAATTTCCTATCCCTCAATCATCTAGGGTAGGCCCATTTCAGCATGCAAGGAAAATCATATTCTTTTATGTTTTAGGAATGAGTTCTCTTTTCTGCTGCCCTTGCCTTTTCTCTGTGACTCATCGTGTACTACTGGTGCAGAAAGATAAACTGCAAATAAGATCATTTATATGAAAAATAACTTTGCAAGATTGACTTGGATTTCCATATACAATCATTTTGATTGTGAATTGAATAGAATTGCATAACAAGACATGTTTCCGTAATATTGTTCATTATTTCACCCACATAAAGCTTTCTTTAATATAATGGACTATGGAGGAAAAAAACTTGTATTTCTTTCTGGTACTATTAATTAGTAGCAAGAAATCCTATCCCATACAGAAGTCACATTCACTTTGGCCCTCCAAGCACAGCTTTTGTATAAACAGACCTAGAGATAGGTCTGTACATATCATAAAGAGAGTAATGAAGTTCTTCAGAGGCTTTCTTGATATTAAGACTGGGATTAAAAAACAGGCCCTGGCATTTCAAGAGCACAGAGGGCCCTCAACAGCCCTTCATTCTTTAATGAAAACTATCCCAAAAAGAGTTAGTTGATGAAGTAGATAAGTGGTAAACAGGAAAAACATAGATGTTGTAAATGACACTTAGATATGTAAAAAACAAAAATGATTTATGTTTGAACAAAAATGTGGTTATTTTATGTGGTTATTCAAATAAAGCAAAATAATGTTTTAATAACATGACATATAATTATATATTAATAACATTAAATTATAGCACAGTGTAAAGACACAACATGGTCGGCATTATTTTGTACTTGAAGTGATGAAATCACTGACATGAAAGTAATTAAAAAGTCACAAAACACTTAAATGAAGGCAACGATGCAAGATTTATACAAATAGCCTAAGGGGGAAATACAATGTGCATGACCCTATTTACAACTGCAAAATGTGCCATCACATATAGCAGTACACATAGCAGGATGATGACAATTGTCCCAATCATCATCAAAATGTATTAATATATCCCTCATTTGAGAGAGTTAATCTATTATATAATTTCCTAACAGGCTATTGATCCTTCCACTTAAATAAATAGGGAATCAGTTCAGCAAAACTTTAGAAATACATAAAATAGTTTTAGAAGTTTTTATTATGGGAACCTGGATTTTTCTCAGTAAGTGGCTTTGAAGTAGTAGTTAGGTTAACTTTGAATGCATTATAGTTCTTAGCAACTTTACAATTGGCCTTTGGTTGTTATAATTTTAAAATAATTTTTAGAATCAAAAACCTATTTATCTTTAGTATCTCATTCAATCCACCTCCTTGTTGCTAAGGAAAATTTGGACCTGGTAGCTAGATGGTAAAACTCAAAACTGGAAAGATGCTGAAAAAAAACTAGATAACTCAAAAACACAAATAATTATAAAAATGAAGACCAATTGCAAATTATGTCAAATTATCAACATCATACTCCTTTAAATTAAACAAAATGATTAACCCTTTAAGTAAAAGAAACAAGTTGTTTTGTTGTAATGGTATATATTCACCTTGCCCTGCAAAGAGTTGTGATTTTTGTGCTGCTATAAGGTGCAAATTTTACCCCCCTAGAAAGGCCTTAAAGGATAACTAAAGTGTAACAAAGAATTAGGGTAGAAATGCTGCATGTTTTGGAGTTCAGTACCAGTCCAAGGCAACCATAGCCCTTTAGCAAGAATTTGGATCTCCAAAAATGTTCCCAGTAGCTCCCTATCTTCTTTTCTGCTAATATGCTCTGTACTACTGTCACTTACCTGAGCTTAGGCACCAACTCACATTATACTATATATATATATATATATATATATATATAATATAAACGTCACAATACAAGTCTGATAATTAATTCTGGTTCTCATTAAATGGCAGCTCCTACACCAGCTACAGATCGTTACAGTTATAGAGATTATGAATTTTTAGACTGTGGCTCTGAGTTCAGTATAAAAATATGGCCTTTCTAGCCATATTTTTTGTAGGGTTTAGTTCTCCTTTGGTTCCTTTGCTTAATCAAAGCTACACCTGGTGCAAAGGTGTAAACCAAAGATCACAATAAAATCACAAGGAACATTTAGCTTTTTTTAAAGAAAGTATAAACACATTTTCTCTTACAATCACTAAAATGAAAGCCAGCGCCAAAGGCACAGGAGACAGACAAAACAAAATATAGGGTAATATTGTTTTACGATTTGCCACCTCTTGTGTACAATAAAAACAATTATCTCCACCTTATAAGTGTTACTCTCATTCAGTATTAACCACCACCAAAGTGTTAAAAAACGTTCCCTTGAAAGACTTGTTTAGGTGGGTACTCACAAACGCAAAATATCAACTTGCATGTAAAAGATCACTGTGCCTTTGGCGCTGGCTTTCATTTTAGTGATTTTTTTTCGGACTTAAAGGGATGCAAGTAGGAGCCGGCTGGGAATTGTGGACACAATTGGACCTTGGGACTTTTTTTCTAGAATACATTTTCTCTTGCACAGTATCCTCTGTTTATGAAAGAAAAATTATAGGGCTCAATTATTAAAATGAAGGCAGTGTGCAAGTGCAAAAAAATGGGTGCAATCTGCCATTGCACCTTTGCCAAATTGTTGCATGTCTCTACAGCTCTGCTTTAAACCTATGGCTGCACACATGAATGCAGGGCTGCCAGTATTCAGAACAGGTGTCCTCCCTCCAGCTCCCTACCTGTCCCCTGACTTACACATCTTTCAAGGAGTAGAGGACACAAGCCATCTTATTCTAACAACATCTTATTCTAACTGTCTGTTCTATAGCAGGCAGTAAGAATGGGTCTGACCTGTCCCCTTGCTTTTTTGGCACAAGCTGTACACTGCAGCCAGACCAGGGAAGAAGTGCTGTCGAAACAAGAACTAAAGGACGTGCTCTTCCACTTCTTCCTCATCTTTGTAAATGACCCCTTTTGTCTTCCTTCTGAACTACTTGGCAGCCATGATAATGTTTACTGCAGTTAAAATATTTTTAAATAATTTAATTTGAGATAGAAAATTTTCTAACCTATGCAGTTGCAAGCAAGGTAGAGCATCCACTGCTTGGGTTATATAGCATGCACTGCTTGGGATATCAAAATAGAAGAAAATAGCTTCAGGCTTTTATATGTATATTTCACAGTTAAAGGCACCAGGGATTGTTCTTTTATGAAGGCACATTATTTAACATAAGGTTCACATTCAACATAACATTAAGGCAAGCAAAATCATGACAGGAACAAGGTACAGATTAAGTACCAATTTCTGCATGGCTTCTGTTAACTGACCCTGCTAAAACTTCTTCCAGGGAGACTTCAATCAATTGCCAGATTCTGTGACCCTAGCAGTCAGATGCACTTCAAGGACTATAAACACCATAAAATAATGGTACACATACTGGAAGTGGAATTTTTAATCCAAATAGAATAAATTACTGTCTATACAGTATTCTTATTGCTAGACGTAAAATAGGGCTATAATCACTCCAGTAAAATGTAATCTAACTTCAGGTTTGGCTGAGGAGATCCTACCTGATTTTTGATTGAAAATCGAACATTGTATGAATGAATTAACTTGGGTGATTCAAATCAGATTATGGATGATTCAGCTAAAGAGTAATTTAGCTAAAGCATTTTAGAAGAACAGTTTTTAAGATATGTTATTAGGGTATTGTAGCGTGAAGCCTATTCTGTGAGAATGGATAATGCACATTGGAAAGAGCAATGCTGAATTGATAAAAAAAATGGGTTAAGGTTTTGAACTGCTTCTCCTTGGAGTTAATGTTAAATGTGAAAGTGCAGCTGGCACAAGTGAACCGTGATATTACAGCATTGGAATTACTGTACCAGAGCTGCAGAGCAGACAAAGCACAAAAAGACTGGTTTGCAGACAATCTTTGCCAGTACATGAAAAAAAGTACAGACATTTGAAGATAGATATCTTGTTGTAACCCTGACAGCCTGGAAAAAGTAGATGAGAAACTGCGCTCATACAGAGAACAGACCATGAAATAACAGCACAAGTTATACAACTGATTTACATTCAATGATACAACCCAAAGAACAGCAAGAGGCTAACAAAACAATCCATTATAGAGATGAGTTTAAAAGCCTTTTACAATATCAGATCTTGGGCAAATTCACTAAGCAGCGAAAATGTGCTAGCGACGCCTACGCTGCACTTCGCCGCACTTCACCATATGAAGTTTCGCCAGGGCGCCGCTAATTCACTAAAATCCGAAGTTGCGCTCAGGGAGGCGAACGGTAGCGAATTTGCACTAGCGTTAATTCGTCAAGCAAAGCGAATTTACGCTAGCGATGCCTAATTTGCATACGGCGCCAAGTTAAAGTTGAATGGACGTATATGTAGCAGCAAATACATTACACTACACAAGCCTGGGAAACCTTCATAAAATAAAATAGAGTTATTATTTTGCCCTACACATGTGCCATCTTTTTCAGCCTATCACCCTTAAAAAAGGAAAAGACGCCAGTGTTTTTTGGGAGTTTTGGGAAGCAAGCCCTATCTACTCTATTGCACTTCGCCTGGTCTCAGTTGGCGAAGGCAAGTCTGGCGCAAGAGGTAACGCTCATGAAAATCCGCAAGTTAGTGAATTAGCGTAGTTACGTCCCTTCGCCATAGCGCAACTTCGCGAAGTAGTGCTAGAGTAGGTCCACGAATTTACGCCAGCGCCCATTAGTAAATCGTAACGAAATATATATATATATATATTTATATATTGGATACACACAGGTGTGGCTTATATCATATATCAAATGTATTAAACCCAAGCTTTCCATATGTCTTAAAAAGGGGCTGGGAGAGCTAACATTAAACAGAGAGAAGCCACTCTCCCTATTATATTTACAAAGTGTAGAAATGTTGCTTATCCCACAGCTCATATAAATTACCAAGGGTGTGGCTTAAATCATATATTACTCTGCCCCTTTAACAGGTCTGTAGTTAAGAATGTACCTAAAGCTTATAGTTTCCATGAAAGAGGTCATGCCAAATGAAGAGATAAGCAGGTCTGTATTTCTCTCCTTCTCCCCAAATATAATACCCTTGTTTTACTTAGTATGAACTGATGCATTGAGAGGGAACATTAAAGTAAGCATTTTTTGTATAAACGATGCAACTGGCTCTTTTATCAAATGTGGAAGTTTCCCTTTGACATGTGGAAGTTTAGCATTTCGTTTCCCTTTTTATCTCTCTTTATTTACGAGTTTTAACATTTTTCCACAAAAAAACACAAAAATAAAAAAAAGGAAAGGAAAGAAAAAAGTTAAAAAAGAATAATAAATAGTATATGGCCTTTACATAGTCAAAAGTGTTGATCACTGATGTATTCATGGGGAAATACAAGTACAACACATGGGTTACATTAGCAAGGGACCATTTAATGAGAATATTTTCATTTGGCATAACATCAGTCAACATCAACTGGTGTGTCTGTAGTAGTTTTGAAGGGTCCCAAGGGTTTCCTCCAATCTAGCTGTAAGGTAATGCATATTTTGATTCTGGTTTAGTCTTTGATGTAGTTGTAGTAAAGATAATATTAGGATCAACCAGTTGATAGCCACAACCCATTGTGACGCTGCCAGTATTTGAGAGGGTAGCTTCCTGTGGACATATGGCAGATTTGCATATGGTAAGCACAACAGTGCTTTGTCTGGAGTAGGAAACATTATTGTGTGAAAATAGTGGGGTTCATAGAGGGAGCATAAATCTTAATAAATAATTAATGTGTATGGCTTGCCTTGTAATAAACCTGCTAGAAGTATGTAGTGGCTATCTGGGTCTATAATAGTTTTCTGAGGACCAAAATGGACATGAGAGCAAAATGCTATTGCTACTCTCCTTTTTTATGGATATAATGAAGCATAAGTTTGGGGATAAGATCTGCAAATAAGGAGGGAACCTTTTTGTGGACCAGTGATTTTCATGTATCGCTACTATATCCACCTGTAGCTTCAAATAATATGTCACCACCATTCTCCTTTTAATGGGGAAATTTAACTCCTTCTCATTGTGTGATACTATGTTCACCTCCGTATTTGTATAGAGTTAGTAAAAAGAACACATGTTAGCAGTATAAGGGATGGCATAAGAAACAGAGCTTTCAGATCAACACACATTGTAAGTACTGTATGTCCATTAAACAAAATAATATAACCGTATTTGTTAAGGCAACATGGCAAACTGTAAACCAACCGAAAATAATAATATCAATGAGAGAGAAAAAAATGTAGTAAAAGAGAAATACCGGTGACTGAGCACCAGTAAAGCTCTGGAAGGTCACAGAATCAAATATGGGGGAGCTGTATCCAAACTGGACCTATTGTGGTTTTTAAATCAGACTGGAAAGTAGATGTCAGCTTATTAAATAGGGCATTAAGGCTGGTGTCAAGATTGTCTTTAGTCAAGCAAGTCAAGCAAGTCAGGTGCACTATTGGCTTGATGTTTATCACAGTGAGGGGAAACTTCCCCATTTTGGATCTTACCTCCCTCCTGTGCTTGAAGTATGTGCAGACTTCTTTTTGTGACATATGCTGTTTGGAATGGACATATTGTATCTAGAGATGCAGGTGCTGTAAAGTGGGTGACAGAAGCTGTTCAGTGTCTTATAACATGTACTGTAGTAATCCCAAGTCTGACTAGGAGCTAGTTTCCCCTTATTGACTAATAAGAAGTGTGTGGATTTAATAAGTTTGATATATGATATAAGACATTTGTGGAATTTAAATATTAAGGACTGAAATTATTAAAAGGTGACATCAAAATGAGTGCTATATCTTTGTGTTATCCTGACATTGTTTATATAGAAGCTTAGAAATCAGGACAAATCAAGCCACACAGGAAATCATAAGGTGGGTTTCTACTGTAAATTCATCATTAAATAAAGGTATTATAGTGTAGAATCTGGACTGTAGGTGGATTTGGTTTACAGTAGAGAAGCAACAAATCCAGGATTAATTTTGGTATTCGGCCAGGATTCAGATTTTTTCCAGCAGGATTTAGAAAATGGTATTGGCAGTGCAATTATTCTGAGCTTTGTGGAAAACATATTGTTTTAAAGGAATGTAACATCACAAATACTAAAATGTGTTTAATTGCTTTGGTTCTTTTTCCTGTTTCCATAATAATTTTATGTTTTATTTTCTCTGTTTTTTTTTTAAATTGCAGCTTAAAGGAGCATGATATCCCCTTGCTCAATATGAGAAAAATACCCTTTTAAATATTTCATGAAAAAATGGAAGTTAAGGCACAAGATCTGCATATAAGAACATTTAAAACCAGATGGCAACCAATACTCATTGCCTTCCTGATAATATATAAGAATTGTATAAACTAAAAAAACCCTCAAAGGAGAGATATGCTGGCAAGTGTCCTTAAAATCAGCACCACAGGGTGATTGTGAATGTTCAAACTAGGTTGAGAAAAACTGAAATTTTTGCAAAGCATACAAGTATTGAATTCCGTAAGGAAATCTTAAATGTATTCTATAGTAAGGAACATCTGACTCACATAACCTGACTCCTTGACAATCTTA